>NC_065962.1:3252500-3592000 GCF_021464435.1 Cataglyphis hispanica | reverse complement strand
TCCCCTGACGGACTTATTGATGATAATGGTGTAGTAGAAATCAAATGTCCTTTGTCAGCTGAAAATTTAACAGCGGAAAAAGCCATTGAAACATTGCCTTCTTTAAAAGGTATCTTTGAAAAAAGAAATCCGCACAAAATGAATCGGAAACACCGATATTATTATCAAATTCAAGGTCAGCTAAATATTACACAGCGAGAATATTGTATTTTTGCTGTTTGGACTCCAAAAAGCATGAAAATATTGCGTATTGATAAAGATAATATTTTTTGGAGAAATGAAATGTTGCCTTTCTTAACACGCTTCTATAACGAATGCATGCTTCCAGAAATCTTGGACAGTCGTTATAATAGACATATGCCAATAAGAAATCCGAAATATATTATGGAAGCTAAAGAAGAAGCAGCAAAAAAATTATGTAGTCAAAGTAGAAGAAATATTACAGAAAGTAAAAATGGCATGGAAAGTAGCAAACGATTCAAATCGAACGTTTCACCAATAGAAGTAACAATGACTGATACTGCTACTATTGCTCTAAATGAAGAGCAAGACGATGACTGCATTATAATAAGTCATTCGAGTAAAAGAGATATAACTGAAGAGGATATGATAAGACATAAAAATGTCTTAGATGATACGTTTCCTTCCCTTTCTTCAGTAAAAGATAATGTCTTGCCTGTAACAAGTCAATTAAATGATGAATCATTGGATTTATTTTTACGCATCGTAAGAGAAACTTCTTCTTTCGAAACGCAAAGTGTGCTATATTTAGAATATCCTCACATAATTGTAGCTAGTCATAGTGACAAAAGCGTACAAATAATTAGAGAAAATTGTAGTAATCACTGGAGATGTATTTTCTTTGACGGCACCAAACTTCGCGTGTACGATAGTTTACCTGGCTGTACATATGATAAATTGGTAGCGAAAGAAAAAAGTTATATACATCTTCGTTATCCGACTGTAAGCTCAAGTGACATAATTTTTGAAAAGGTTGAAACACAACCTGATGGGACGAGTTGTGGAATTTATGCTGCAGCATTTGCCACAACAATAGTCTTAGGAGGCAATCCTTGCAAAGAAAAATATTCCAAAAATGTTAAATGCATGAGAGAACATTTTTGGAAAATTATAGAAGGCAATAAACTGTTGCCTTTTGCAAAGTGATAAATAATTTATCATTCAAAAATATGTCCTAATACTCGTAAGAGTATATGAGCTGTTACGTCTCAACGTTAGCACACAATAAAAAAAAATATTTATTAAAATAAAGATATTATTTTATAGATTCTTTACTTTAATTTTAATTACATTTGTTTCGGGTCACCCTGCATTTCACCGAGTTTACCCGGGGACTCAGAGAATTTGTCAACGTGTCACTTCACCAATATAATGGATAAATTTATTAACTTACATAAGAATAAACTTTCTTTAATAATTAACGTTTCCTCGTCAGCAAATCTCAAAATCTTTGTATATGATGTGGAATCCGGATTGATGAAAATAAGCTGGTTGTACACTTAATTACTGATATTTATTAATTAATATTAATGTAACTCGTACAATAAAAAACATTTATTAATTAATTAATATTAATTTTATTTATTAATTAATATTAATGTAACTCGTACAATAAAAAACACCTTGCTCGTGTCTCAAAGCTGAGTCTCGATAGACTATGATTGAATGAATAGAAGACCGTGCTGGTCGTAATACAAAGTAGTAGAAAAATTCTAAGTCCTAAGGACTGAAAAAGTTTGATGACGCTCGCGCCGGATTACTCGGAGTTAGTATTTCTTATGACCGCTCAGGCTGAAAACTCGCACAGTAATGAGCTCCGCGACTGCTGCATCGGACTCTCTGGACTCTGCCTGGAGTAGGTGGCGTTGTTGATGTACTAGGTGGGGACTCTCCATTGTGGGGATATTGCACGGGCCTTCTGTGCGTTGCATCAGCCTCCAAGTGCTTATGCACTAGCTATGCCTTTGTCTCCGGGCTGGGTCTTATCAGCAGGCGGACAAAAGTATTGATCGGCGCGCTCGCCTGACTTTTATAATACATAGGGTGTACTATTATAAATGTATTATATAACGTTGAATATAATAAATGTTATAATTATTAATTTAAGCTCTTAATCCTATTTTCTATTTGTGTGTATATATGTATAAACGTATAAGTATGTCTGTTCTATTCTATAGTGATTATATATTACAAATTAATTATCGTACTTATTAAATATTCTTGCTTATATACTAGGTGTCTTAAAATTAAGTATACACTATCTTAATACTATTCTTAGATGAATAAATTTCAGTGCCTTGATCATATAAGCAGGAGCTTATATGTTAAGTCTATATACCGGGTGTTCAAAAATTAATTATTGAATAATACTTTAAAATTTTATACATATGAATTTAGAAAACGTCCGCTACATATGTTACATTTATTTAACATTATTTATAGAAATTGAAAAATGTGCGGGGACGTCACACATAAAAGTGAAACTCTTCGAGGAACAAAGGATGGGTCACGAAGTGAAATCGGGCCTCACAAAAAAAAGGGTAAGTCGTAAAAGTGAAACTCTTCGAGGAAAACAGGATTTCTGAGATATCTCGGAGTATTTTGAATTCAATTTTATATTCAAAAATGTTTCGTATTTAGTATGTTATATTTACGTATTTTATCTATATCATATCTAAGCAAAAATATGAATCCGATACATATATATATATATATATATATATATATATATATATATATATATATATATATAAAGGAGGCTACCTAGAGGAACTTCATACGTCGAGTCAACGGAATAAATACAGTAACTGTGGAATTATTTCTGGGTCGAATGCTATGTTCCTTCCCTAGACCGAATATAAAGCGGAGTATAAATTCGGCGATAATAGCGGGCGTGTAAGTATAATTTCCTACCTTGTGATGCTCGGCTTTTCCTCGATGTTTTAATGACGTTGCATGGAGGAAACGGGGTTTCTGCCCTGGCTTACGGATGTCTGGCCTTCCTTGGGTCCTTGTCGTTAATTTCGCGGAGTGGAACTGCTGGACGCTCTATAGTTATCGGGATTAACTTGGCTGGCCACTCGATAATAGTTATGCACTTGGTGACGCGTTGCGCGATCGCGAGAGTCGCGGTATGGTGATTTACAAACAACTTTTCGTATTCTGGATCACAATAAGATTCTACTCCGAAGTACTGTGAATTATTAGAATCCGCGGGTTGTAGCGTTAATTCGCGGAGAAGTTTGCGCGCGCGATTCTTTACTCCACCTCGTCTGGTTTTAGGCATTTGATAAGTTGTTAAAATAATTACTGGCTTTAATCAAAATGATGTGTAATACCAGAGGACACGGCGTGCGGCGGTCCGCACAGCAGTATCTTGTGTTTTTATTCTGATTTGCAATAGCAGCGTGCGGCGGTCCGCACTGCTGGTATCGTATATCAGCGTAAGTGTGTGCGTGTGTGTGTGATTGAATAGAGCCAGATAGAGATGTATATTAATAAAAACGATTAACCAGACGATTGAGAGTAGAGAAATGAATTTAGGATGTGTATCACTTACTCACAGAATCACGAGAATTAACATGAGAATACGTTGGATCCAGAGATAGGATAAATAATAAAAAATGAAAAATGATTCACTTATAACACAATTATATTTTATACTTATACACTGTAGTATTAAATCGATTTAGAATATGTATTATAATTAGATATGATTTAAGATTATATAAAATTAAACTAATATTACAGCTAGAATTACAAGTTGGATTTAGAATTAGAGTTGAATTTGAATTTGAATTTAGAGTCGGATGTCGATTGAGTTCGCGAGAGAGCTCGGTTGCTCCATCGTAAACTTCTCCGCAAATTAACGGTACAACCCGCGAATTCTAATAATTCACAGTACTTCGGAGTAGAATCTTATTGTGATCCAGAATACGAAAAGTTGTTTGTAAATCATCATACCGCGACTCTCGCGATCGCGCAACGCGTCACCAAGTGCATAACTATTATCGAGTGGCCAGCCAAGTTAATCCCGATAACTATAGAGCGTCCAGTAGTTTCACTCCGCGAAATTATCGACAAGGACCAAGGAAGGCCAGACATTCGTAAGCCAGGGCAGAAACCTCGTTTCCTCTATGCAACGTCATTAAAACATCGAGGAAAAGCCGAGCATCACAAGGTAGGAAATTATACTTACACTTCCGCTATTATCGCCGAATTTATACTCCGCTTTATATTCGGTCTAGAGAAAGAACATAGCATTCGACCCAGAAATAATTCCCCAGTTATCAAATTTATTCCGTTGACTCGACGTATGAAGTTCCTCTAGGTAGCCTCCTTAATATATATATATATATATATATATATATATTGTGACGTCACCGCACATTTTTCAATTTCTATAAATAATGTTAAATAAATGTAGCATATGTAGCGGACGTTTTCTAAATTCATATGTATAAAATTTTAAAGTATTATTCAATAATTAATTTTTGAACACCCGGTATATAGACTTAACGTATAAGCTCCCGCTTGTACGACTAATAAATAAGGCACTGAAGTTTATTCATCTAAGAATAGTATTAAGATAGAGTATAGTTAATTTTAAGACACCTAGTATATGAACAAGTACATTTAATTTGCAATATATATAATCGCTATAGAATAGAACACACATAAATATACGTTTACACATAAGCACACACTAATAGGAAATAGGATAAAGAGCTTAAATTAATAATTATAACATTTATTATATTTAACGTTATATAATACATTTATAATAGTACACCCTATGTATTATAAAAAGTCAGGCAAGCGCGCGGATCAATACTTTTGTCCGCCTGCTGATAAGACCCAGCCCGGAGACAAAGGCATAGCTAGTGCATAAGCACTTGGAGGCTGATGCAACGCACGGAAGGCCCGTGCAATATCCCCACAAAGGAGAGTCCCCATCTAGTACACCAACAACGCCACCTACTCCAGGCAGAGTCGAAGGAGTCCGATGCAGCAGTCGCGGAGCTCATTACTACGCGAGTCTTCAGCCTGAGCGGTCATAAGAAATACTAACTCCGAGTAATCCGGCGCGAGCGTCGTCAAACTTTTTCTCTATAGTCATTAAGACTTAGAATTTTTACTACTATTTTGTATTACGACCAGTACGGTCTTTTGTTCATTCAATTGTAGTCTATCGCGACTTAACTTCGAGACACGAGCAAGGTGTCTTTTAATTGTACCAGTTACATTAATAAAAATATTAACATCAGTTATTTAGTGTACAACCAGCTTATTCACATCCAACCGGATTCCGCATGCTATACAAGGATCTTGATCTTGACGAACGAAGGAGGAAATATTAATTATTAAAAAAATTTATTTTTACGTAAGTTAATAAATTTATTACATTGGCAAAGTGACAAGTTGACAAAATTCTCAGAGTCCCCGGGTAAACTCGGTGAAATGCAGGGTGACCCGAAACAAATATAATTAATAAATTTTTTTTTATTATGTATTAACGTTGAGACGTAACATAATAGATTAAATTTTTTGATGGCAGCGGTGGGATAGTCAGAGTTCAATCTGTCACTTACTGTATTAATCAAACAATTCTTTCAGCATAGTGCGTGTTATATTCATATATTATCCTTTTATTATACACGGGAGTGCTCGTTTATATTTTCATTAGAAGTAATCTTTATTTAATTTTGATAGTGTTCGAATATATTCATTTTATCTTTCAAGTGAAGTGCTTATTTAATCCGAACGTTACTCATTTGATTTTTATACTAGATTTTACCGCGTCTGAGAGACGTATATTTGACGTGTACTTAATTCGGATTTATCACCTTCATATATATTTGATTTTAAACCTCAATTCAATTATTCTATTTGCACGTAGTGATCAATAATTATTTCAAGTGGCATTTAGTATATTCTGGAATAGCGGCATAGAGCTAGTGTAACGGCTCGCTGTTATTTGAGAATTTTGCTCATCCGAGGCGGTGACTTCGAGCATACGGCTTGCTCGTCATCGTCGACGATTTTGAAGAGACACATAAATTGGTACTGTGTTAGTGGTTCAGAGCTGGTACACTCCGCTCGCCGCTAAAGCCGAAACAAAACTCTCGCTAGTGCTGCAACACCTGCACAGCAAGAATTGTGAAAGCACCACAGAAACCAATGTTTAAATTTTGTAGAGAGATGCCAAAGACCAGACGTGCAGGGAGGAAAGCGAAATTGAGACGATTGATTGCAACATTTTATCGTGAGTTACGGGACGTTCCTGTCAAAATCGAAACAACGGAAACTTCGAAAGAAATTTTAACGGACAAAGAAACTTCTAATAATTACAAATTAATTCCGATCACAATTCAATTACGCGCACCGACAATATCCAATATCCCGTTAACAGACCCGAGACGTGCACGATATATTGAGATTTATACAAAGATTTTACAACAAATAAAGATGAAAAATTAAAACTGAGAGTTCTTTATTTATCCTTCAGCCATATGTGTGTATTAATGAGTATTTTCTTACAGGGACTATAAGTGCTATTATTTCGTACTATATATTAATTGTCTTATTATTTACTTATTACTTATGTGCCCTATAGATCGGAGAAGACCTCTTGTTCCCGTATATACTATTAATACTATTGAAGAACCACTTCAAGCATATTTCTGTCAAAAGCTAAATGCATTCTTTAATTTGGATCACCACATTATAATTTGTGAAGCCTGTTTTAACGAGATCAACGGATCCGACGGCAGCGAATGGCACAAAGTATTTAAACACTGTGCAGCAGTAAACGGCTTTGTACTAACCATTAATTGTGACAACTGCCAGGTAAGGCTTACTATAACTGAAACGGGAAATAACTGCCCCAACTGTACATCGAAATTCATTGAATATCTGCAAAACCCAGAGTCAGTAGAGATAATATACTCCGATGAGGAGACAGAGATTATTCATGTAGAAACTATTGTAGAAGAACTATAAATTATACAAAATTGCTATATTATTATGTAATAATTTTCGACAAATATTAACTTTAATTCTGCTTGAATTTTATATACTATATACGTTACTATTTAAGATTTTAACATTAATTTACATTCATATTCTATATGATTACTACCCAATTTTATAACATACATTACATTCATTATTATCTTTATATTTTAATGTTTAGTTTACATTTTATATTTTACGCCATACAATAATTATATTATTCCAATTTATTATAAACCATATATATTTCCTAATATTCCAATAATATATTAACCATATTATTACTACATACTAAACATTTATAAAATATATATAATACATATATCTTAATACTTTAAATAAACATTAACAATGGCGTACTCAACACGTTCACACGGTTCCGTAAGCACGGACCCCGAAGTAGAAAAAGCAACGTCCTCAAAAATCGCAGAAGATCGCGATAAAACGATTAAAAGAACTGAATTAGTAGACGTGCAATCCCTATCACAATTACTAACAAAAATACAAACAGATTTAAATAAACTTTCTCATTTACCGGAACAGGTAGATTATTTAGAAAATAAAATTCGCGATAACGAGCAGGATAAAAATGAACAAGCTAAAGCATTCGTGGAACGGGACGAATGTGCATATAATTTCCCATATCAAGCCGCGGAACAGACATTACCAATTCCCACCTTGAAAATTAAAGACGTGGTCGCGAATATACCAAATTTTGACGGATATAAAATTTCGATCTTCCAATTCACTAGAGCTTGCGAACGAGCTCGCGACTTATTACTCCCCGCTCAAGAACCTTTATTGACTCAATTTATTATAAACAAAATAGAAGGGGATGCTTACCAAGTTATAGAGGGAAACACATACACTAACATAACCGATTTACTGGACAAGTTAAAATCCATTTTCGCTCCTTTCAAATCTGTCGCGCAATATAGTGGTGAACTCGCGAACGCATACAAACTACCAAATGAAACCATCCTTAAATATGCAGGAAGAATTAAAGACTTAAAGACAGCTATACTTGACGGACAGAGACGTCAAGGCAAGGGTTATATGCGCGGATTTTACAACGAGATAGAAGAGGAAGTTTTAGAAGCATTCATTAACGGGTTACCATCCGACATAATAACGCGCATTGAACATAGACAACCTACCACTTTAGATGAAGCAATAGAGTGGGCGGTGAAGATTTCGAATAGTTTGGAAATAGAAAAACAAAGAGAGAAACGTTTTACTCCAAAAACAAATTCGTATAGATCCGATTATTATACTGCGAGAAAAGAAGAGGCTGACCAGCCGAAATCTATTTTAAAGAATCCGAATAATATTCAAAATACTAAACCATGGATAAAACCCTTAATACCAGGGCAACCGGGGCCTAATTCGCCAGACGTGTGTCGTTATTGTGTTACGTCTCAACGTCAATACATAATAAAAAAAATTATTAATTATATTTGTTTCGGGTCACCCTGCATTTCACCGGGTCTACCCAGGGACTCAGAGATTTTGTCAATGTGTCACTTGTTAGGTATAATTAGATAGGTCTTTTAACTTACGCAATATTTAAACCTTTACTGTATATTTAATTCCTTGCTTCTCAACTCCTTATGGTTAAGGTCCTTATGCAGGATATGGAATCCAGGTAGATGTTATTGAATTGGTAACACACTCAATGAATACATAAAACGTTTATTACTATTTAATATTACTTGTACAACTAATAGACACCTTGCGCGTGTCTCGTAATAAAGTCGGGGTATTAGTAAATTATAATGAAGTAATTATAAGACCGTACTGGTCGTAACGTAGAACAATAGAAAATTCTAAGTCCGTATGGAAAAATAAAAGAAGCTTGACGACGCGGACGCCGGATTACTACTCGGAATTAGAAGACCGCTCGGGCCGGAGGCTCTATTAGTCAGTATGACCGTACTAATCGAGGCGAAGAATAGTAATGAGCTCCGCGACTGCTGCATCGGACTCCCTCGATTATGCCTGGAGTAGGTGGCGTTGTTGGTATACTAGGTGGGGACTCTCCTTTGTGGGGATATTGCACGGGCCTTCTGTGCGTTGCATCAGCCTCCAAGTGCTTATGCACTAGCTATGCCTTTGTCTCCGGGCTGGGTCTTATCAGCAGGCGGATAAAAGTATTGATCGGCGCGCCAGTCTGAATTTTACAATACATAGGGTGTACTATTATAAATGTATTATATGATGTTGAATATAATAAATGTTATAACTATTAATTTAAGCTCTTAATCTATTTTCCTATTAGTGTATGTGTATGTGTAACGTATATATACGTGTGTTCTATTCTATAGCGATTATATATTGCAAATTAATTTTTATACTTATTAAATATACTTGCTTATATACTAGGTGTCCTAAAATTAATTAATTCTATCTTACTACTATTTTTTAGATGAATAAATCTCAGTGCCTTATTTATTAGTCATATGTGCGGGAGCATATACGTTAAGTCTATATACCGGGTGATCAAAAATTAATTATTGAATAATACTTTAAAATTTATACATATGAATTTAGAAAACGTCCGCTACATATGTTATATTTATTTATCATTATTTATAGAAATCAAAAATATGCGGGGACGTCACACCACCCCCTTAAATTAAATTTCGGAATGAATATGGAGAAATTTATTCATCTAATCTGGCACGTAAGTCCCTAAATGTATAAACGATTGGAATTTCCTGTGGTTCGTTCGGCGGCGCACTAGTCTCTGTATTTTGGTCGCAGGTTTCTTTCGGTGTTGTCGGTGTGTTTGTGTCTGTTTGTGGTCTATTCGCAAGATATAAAAGTAAGTGTGTAAAAGAACTCCATATGGCTCCTAGTAAATGTAGACTGCATCCATATGCAGCGTGTAACGCATAACCATGTATAAGTGTATCAAATACAATTTTTATAATTCTTATAATAATAAATATGCCAAATACTCCGGCTGTCGCAGCGCCGAAGGTAGTAAAACCATCCCAAATCTTGGTTAACGTGTTACTGTATATTTTGTTTAATGAGTTTTCATCTAATAGATCTTGTAACGATACTGTGTCGGATTGAAATGTTTGTCCTGTGAATCCTCTGGCGATGGTATGAAGTACGGCTATTTTCTCCGCAGGAAACATGATATGATCTCTTAGATTGTCTAAATCTTTTTGTGTGTAAATTCCGCTAGTTGCTAAGGCCTTGGGTGCTAGGTAACTCCAGGATAATTTAGTCATAGGTTTAATTTCTATAGGAGTATGTACTAAGGATGGGGCAGGATTAAATTGGAGCCATGTGTTTTCTATGTTGTAAATGATGGGTAGGAGAGGATTACAGTCTCTGAGTGTACCGTGTTTAATAACAATGTGTGATTTGGGTGTCATGAATAGTGATGTGTTTCTAAATGTAATCGGCAGTTCACTATAGCAAGAGTTGGTTTTTCTTAATATAACTTCTATTGGAATACATTTGACAATGTGTATTCCTTCGCCGGATGTCACGGCCATATAGCCAGGTGACTTCATAATTCTGTATGCGAATTCATCTGGTAAAATTGCAGCAAGTGACAACGTATTTTGTATCACCTGTTTTTCCAACTCGCATTTTTGCATAATGTCTTTATATAAAGTTGTAATTTGATTTCTAATGTATCTTTCTACATACACAAATTTAGAATTTACATATGTAAAGAGATCGAGATTAGTGACTGCTGTTTCTGTTTTCGTTTTGAAAGTGTTTCCCTTTTGGGTTTCGAAAATAAATAGTTTTGGGTGTTCAGTACTGTAAAGTGTGTATCCACAGATAGTGTGTGGTCGTGTGAGTGTTAATGAAAATGTTGTTTCTTGTGATTCTAATGTGACGACTGTAGTGTTTTGGGAATTAAGGAGGCCTTGTATCTTAGTTGCAGTACCTTCATAAAGTACGTCATAATTATTGAAATTACAAGCAGCATTCGGTATACTGCTCCAGAAGGTATAACCATCTTCAGAGTCAACACAGTGTTCATCTGCTAAGTTACAAATAGTTCCTGATTTTAGTATAATTTTCCCTGTTTCTAAGCTCGGGTACATAAGAAGACTTCATCGTTATTTTTGCTGACGCCTGTACAATGACGTCGTCCCAACTACCGTAATAATCTGAATATGAGATGCCTTTGCATGTACCGTCCGTATTCACTTTACCTGCAAGAGTAAAACTACGATAATACGTATGATTCGATTTTAAATTATCCATTACTTCGGATACTCCAATTTTTAATATTCCCAATTTGTGCATTTCTACACATCTAAGACGCGAGGTCTCTTGCAAGTAACTAGCTTGTCCCTTATGTACGGCTGATATATGCGAATGCATGCCGCAATGGCTTATGGTTCGCGTGATTTCGATTTTACATTGTATAATTTCGGTGTGAGTGTAAGTGGATAGTTGTAACAATTGTACATATGTGTTTGTTGCGACAGGTGTTTCTATGTGTATATCGCATTCTCCCGATCGCAGGAGCGAGACTGTTGTTAAATTTAAATAAGCGCCTCCACAGTCGTAAGCGATGATTGATGATGTGCCAGTTATGAGCGCAAATGTCATTAACATATTGTGACGTCCCCGCATATTTTTGATTTCTATAAATAATGATAAATAAATATAACATATGTAGCGGACGTTTTCTAAATTCATATGTATAAATTTTAAAGTATTATTCAATAATTAATTTTTGATCACCCGGTATATAGACTTAACGTATATGCTCCCGCACATATAAGGCACTGAGATTTATTCATCTAAAAAATAGTAGTAAGATAGAATTAATTAATTTTAGGACACCTAGTATATAAGCAAGTATATTTAATAAGTATAAAAAATTAATTTGCAATATATAATCGCTATAGAATAGAACACACATATATATACGTTACACATACACATACACTAATAGGAAATAAGATTAAGAGCTTAAATTAATAGTTATAACATTTATTATATTCAACATCATATAATACATTTATAATAGTACACCCTATGTATTGTAAAGAATTCAGACTAGCGCGCCGATCAATACTCTTATCCGCCTGCTGATAAGACCCAGCCCGAAGACAAAGGCATAGCTAGTGCATAAGCACTTGGAGGCTGATGCAACGCACAGAAGGCCCGTGCAATATCCCCACAAAAGAGAGTCCCCACCTAGTACACCAACAACGCCACCTACTCCAGGCAGAATCGAGGGAGTCCGATGCAGCAGTCGCGGAGCTCATTACTATTCTTCGCCTCGATTAGTACGGTCATACTGACTAGTAGAGTCTCCGGCCCGAGCGGTCTTCTAATTCCGAGTAGTAATCCGGCGTCCGCGTCGTCAAGCTTTTTATTTGTCCATACGGACTTAGAATTTTCTATTGTTCTACGCTACGACCAGTACGGTCTTATAATTACTTCATTATAATTTACCAAGACTCCGACTTTATTACGAGACACGCGCAAGGTGTCTATTAGTTGTACAAGTAATATTAAATAGTAATAAACGTTTTATATATTCATTGAGTGTGTTACCAATTCAATAACATCTACCTGGATTCCATATCCTGCATAAGGACCTTAACCATAAGGAGTTGAGAAGCAAGGAATTAAATATACAGTAAAGGTTTAAATATTGCGTAAGTTTAAAGAAACCATCTAATTATACCTAACAAGTGACACATTGACAAAATCTCTGAGTCCCTGGGTAGACCCGGTGAAATGCAGGGTGACCCGAAACAAATATAATTAATAATTTTTTTTTATTATGTATTGACGTTGAGACGTAACATAATAGATTAAAAAATTTTGGTGGCAGCGGTGGGATAGTCAGAGTTCAATCTGTCACTTACTGTATTAATCAAACAATTCTTTCAGCATAGTGCGTGTTATATTCATATATTATCCTTTTATTATACACGGGAGTGCTCGTTTATATTTTCATTAAAAGTAATCTTTATTTAATTATGACAGTGTTCGAATATATATATATATTTTATCTTTCAAGTGAAGTGCTTATTTAATCCGAACGTTACTCATTTGATTTTTTATACTAAATTTTACCGCGTCTGAGAGACGTATATTTGACGTGTACTTAATTCGGATTTATCACCTTCATATATATTTGATTTTAAACCTCAATTCAATTATTCTATTTGCACGTAGTGATCAATAATTATTTCAAGTGGCATTTAGTATATTCTAGAATAGCGGCACAGAGCTAGTGTAACGGCTCGCTGTTATTTGAGAATTTTTGCTCATCTGAGGCGGTGACTTCGAGCATACGGCTTGCTCGTCATCGTCGACGATTTTGAAGAGACACATAAATTGGTACTGTGTTAGTGGTTCAGAGCTGGTACACTCCGCTCGCCGCTAAAGCCGAAACAAAACTCTCGCTAGTGCTGCAACACCTGCACAGCAAGAATTGTGAAAGCACCACAGAAACCAATGTTAATTTTGTAGAGAGATGCCAAAGACCAGACGTGCAGGGAGGAAAGCGAAATTGAGACGATTGATTGCAACATTTTATCGTGAGCTACGGGACGTTCCTGTCAAAATCGAAACAACGGAAACTTCCAAAGAAATTTTA
Organism: Cataglyphis hispanica; assembly: GCF_021464435.1. NCBI lineage: Eukaryota > Metazoa > Arthropoda > Insecta > Hymenoptera > Formicidae > Cataglyphis > Cataglyphis hispanica. The sequence goes on along the minus strand of NC_065962.1, from coordinate 3,578,364 downwards.
ACGGACAAAGAAACTTCTAATAATTTCAAACTAATTCCGATCACAATTCAATTACGCGCACCGACAATATCCAATATTCCATTAACAGACCCGAGACGTGCACGATATATTGAAATCTATACAAAGATTTTACAACAAATAAAGATGAAAAATTAAAACTGAGAGTTCTTTATTTATCCTTCAGCCATATGTGTGTATTAATGAGTATTTTCTTACAGGGACTATAAGTGCTATTATTTCATACTATATATTAATTGTCTTATTATTTACTTATTACTTATGTGCCCTATAGATCGGAGAAGACCTCTTGTTCCCGTATATACTATTAATACTATTGAAGAACCACTTCAAGCATATTTCTGTCAAAAGCTAAATGCATTCTTTAATTTGGATCACCGCACTATAATTTGTGAAGCCTGTTTCAACGAGATCAACGGATCCGACGGCAGCGAATGGCACAAAGTATTTAAACACTGCGTAGCAGTAAACGGCTTTGTACTAACCATTAATTGTGACAACTGCCAGGTAAGGCTTACTATAACTGAAACGGGAAATAACTGCCCCAACTGTACATCGAAATTCATTGAATATCTGCAAAACCCAGAGTCGGTAGAGATAATATACTCCGATGAGGAGACAGAGATTATTCATGTAGAAACTATTGTAGAAGAACTATAAATTATACAAAATTGCTATATTATTATGTAATAATTTTCGACAAATATTAACTTTAATTCTGCTTGAATTTTATATACTATATACGTTACTATTTAAGATTTTAACATTAATTTACATTCATATTCTATATGATTACTACCCAATTTTATAACATACATTACATTCATTATTATCTTTATATTTTAATGTTTAGTTTACATTTTATATTTTACGCCATACAATAATTATATTATTCCAATTTATTATAAACCATATATATTTCCTAATATTCCAATAATATATTAACCATACTATTACTACATACTAAACATTTATAAAATATATATAATACATATATCTTAATACTTTAAATAAACATTAACAATGGCGTACTCAACACGTTCACACGGTTCCGTAAGCACGGACCCCGAAGTAGAAAAAGCAACGTCTTCTAAAATCGCAGAAGATCGCGATAAAACGACAAAAAGAACTGAATTAGTAGACGTGCAATCCCTATCACAATTACTAACAAAAATACAAACAGATTTAAATAAACTTTCTCATTTACCGGAACAGGTAGATTATTTAGAAAATAAAATTCGCGATAATGAACAAAAAAAAATGAACAAGCTAAAGCATTCGTGGAACGAGATGAATGTGCATATAATTTCCCATATCAAGCCGCGGAACAGACATTACCAATTCCCACCTTGAAAATTAAAGACGTGGTCGCGAATATACCAAATTTTGACGGATATAAAATTTCGATCTTCCAATTCACTAGAGCTTGCGAACGAGCTCGCGACTTATTACTCCCCGCTCAAGAACCTTTATTGACTCAATTTATTATAAACAAAATAGAGGGGGATGCTTACCAAGTTATAGAGGGGAACACATACACTAATATAACCGATTTACTGGACAAGTTAAAATCCATTTTCGCTCCTTTCAAATCTGTCGCGCAATATAGAGGTGAACTCGCAAATGCATACAAACTACCAAACGAGACAATTCTTAAATATGCAGGAAGAATTAAAGACTTAAAGACAGCTATACTTGACGGACAGAGACGTCAAGGCAAGGGTTATATGCGCGGATTTTATAACGAGATAGAAGAGGAAGTTTTAGAAGCATTCATTAACGGACTACCATCCGACATAATAACGCGCATTGAACATAGACAACCTACCACTCTGGACGAAGCAATAGAGTGGGCGGTGAAGATTTCGAATAGTTTGGAAATAGAAAAACAAAGAGAGAAACGTTTTACTCCACAAGCAAATTCTTATAGATCCGATTATTATACTGCAAGGAAGGAAGAGGCTGACCAGCCGAAATCTATTTTAAAGAATCCAAATAATATTCAAAATACTAAACCATGGATAAAACCCTTAATACCAGGGCAACCGGGGCCTAATTCGCCAGACGTGTGTCGTTATTGTAAAACCCCGGGACATCAAATTACCAATTGCAGAAAGTTAGCATACAGAAATGCTGCTTTGATTTCGGGAAACGCCGAAGGCCGCCCGACGGTAAGCGCGACCCAAGGAACGGCCCAACAGATCGCGCACACTTCGAAAATTCCATTAATGCCGAAAATTTCCGAAACTTGAACAATATAAAAGAAAACATTAAGGAAACAAAGTCTAACAATGCTAATGCATGTAATAATATAACACAAACTAATAAGAGCCAAAATATAAATAATTTAGCCTTTAATGATGAATTAAAACCTAAAATAAAATCATCGCGTTCTAATGATCTTTCTAATCAACCGAAAGTAGTTCTGACTTGTGAAAATTTTAAAGGGAATTGTCATTTAATGATAGATTCTGGCTCGTCTGTAAATATCATAAAAAATAAAGTTTTAAAGGATACACCCATTGACATAAACGACACGATTATTCTTAAAGGAATCGCGGACAAAGTAATAAAGACGTTAGGATCTGTAACTATAAAATTGATTAACAAGATAATTAAATTCGATGTCGTTGACGAGAACTTTGAGATACCGAGTGACGGTATTATAGGGACGAACTTTTTAAAAGAAAATAACGCCATTATCGACTATAACAACGGTTACCTATCAATAGAGGATAACCACATACCTTTCTATAAAGAAGAGAAAGTATACTTACCCGCAAGATCGGTAAAAACAATTTCATTTAATATCTCAAATCCAGAAAAGACTAATGGATACATACCATATCTAGAGCCTACCAAAGGCGTATTCATGGGAAATGCTATAGTCACAAACTCCCGAGGGAAGGGTATTATAAAAGCCTACAACGTGACTGAGAGAAACTTTGCTCTCACGATGAAGCCCATGCAGTTAGAAGATTATACATGCTCTGAGGAGCTTAACAAATTCACTGATTTCACTGAATTCACTGATTTTTACACTACTATTTCTATATGCTCAAAAGAGCTTGCTAATCCAATTATTAATTACAGAGACTCTGAGGAGCCTCTTCCACTTAAGTCCGTTAGGACCAATGGTTCTGAGGAATCATTTATTAATTTTAAAACTACTACTAATTCTGAAGACTCCGAGGAGCCTTCTTCTAATAAATCCACTGAATTATATGATTCTAAAGAATCATTTACTACTTCTGGAAACTCTGAGGAGATTTCCCTCGCTAAACTCTTTAGCCACAATAATAATTCTGAGGAATTATTCGATACTACTTCTGATTCCCGAGAGGAATCTCTATATCTTGCGGAACTCGTTGAGAATTCTAAACCGAAAAGTTTTGATAATTATGCTCTAAATCGTTTAAAGAGATTGAAAGACCTTATTAAAACGGAACATTTAAATACGGAAGAAACGGAACATGTACACGAAATACTTAAAACATATAATGATTGTTTCCACCTACCAGAAGAAAAACTTGGACACACAAATTTAGTTAAACATTCTATCCCTACTACTGATGACATACCTATTCATGTGAAACAGTATAGATACCCTCCTATACACAGAGAGGAAATTGACAAACAGGTTACGAAATTATTAAAGGATGAGATCATAACTCCCTCGACATCTCCTTATAACGCACCGTTATGGATAGTACCGAAAAAATTAACAGCGGAAGGCCAAAGGAAATGGAGAATGGTAATAGATTTTAGAAAACTGAACGAAAAAACTATAGGAGATGCTTATCCTCTTCCTAATATAGTAGAAATTCTAGATCAATTAGGAAGCGCAAAGTACTTTTCGATATTCGACCTAGCACAAGGATTTCATCAGATACCGATGGAACAAAAAGACAGAGCCAAAACAGCTTTTTCGACACCATACTGACACTACGAATACTTGAGAATGCCATTCGGACTTAAGAACGCTCCAGCCACTTTTCAGAGGCTTATGGATAACGTGTTAACAGGTCTACAGGGAAACGAGTTATTTGTTTATTTAGATGACATAGTAATATACTCTAAATCGTTACAAGAGCACGAAATAAAAATTAAAAATTTAATGGAAAGACTAAGAGCAGCTAACCTTAAACTGCAAACGGATAAATGCCAATTCTTGCGACATGAAGTTGCCTACCTCGGACATATTATTAGTAATCAAGGAGTAAAACCAGATCCAGAAAAATTAAACTCCGTAAAAAATTTTCCAACTCCTAAAAATCAGAAAAATATAAAACAATTCTTAGGGTTAGTAGGATACTACCGCCGATTTATAAAAGACTTTTCTAAAATAGCAAAACCTTTAACAGACCTATTAAAGAAGAATAAAATATTCAATTGGACAACAGCACAAGAAAACTCTTTTAATATATTAAGAAGAGAACTTTATAATCAACCTATATTACAATACCCTGATTTTAATAAACCCTTTATTCTAACCACAGACGCTAGCGGATATGCTATAGGAGGCGTCCTAAGTCAAGGAATACAGGGAAAAGACTTACCGGTTTCATATATTTCCAGAGTTCTAAATCCGGCGGAAATTAAATATTCAACGATAGAAAAGGAGTGTCTAGCCATCATATACGGCGTAACGCAATTTAGACATTATCTATACGGGAGAAGCTTTATAATCCAAACGGACCATAAACCACTAATTTGGTTAAATTCAATTAAGGATCCTAGTTCCAGACTATGGAAGTGGAGACTCAAATTATCAGAGTACAATCTTAAAATTTGTTACCAACCCGGGAAAACAAATTATGTAGCTGACGCCCTATCCCGAAATCCTCCCCACATCACTCTTTTACCCTTAACAATTTCAGACGAAAATTCCGACGAATCATTATTTTCTTATCAAACCGCAACCCAACATTCCAACCCTCCTATAACATTCTCTACAGATCAATCAAATATGACGAACCCTGAAATGATAACACAAAATTTAGATGAAAACGCTTTGTTAACTCCGCCAGCTGTAAATAATAACGAACGAAGATTTATATTCAATGATGAATCAAATGAAATTAATTCGAGGAGTTTAAATGAATCTATAACCGAAAGTTCTGAGGAAGAAACAGATGCTACTGAAAGTCCTCAATTAGATTTTAACGACTCCTTTAACGTAAACGAAACGCGCGAATCACTACTAAACAGAAAAGATAATCATCTAATTTTTATTGACTTAAAGAATAACCCAGTAGATAAAGGCGCGAAAGATTATTATAAAGAAAATAAATTACCACATCACTCGGATTTAACTTTTACAAGAGCTAAAGTATCAAATATAAGCAATAAGAAAATCTTAATTTCTATACCCGTTAAACAAGATGAGAAGACTCCAATAAAAACTGACGATTTAATAAATAGTATAAGATCTTTAAGAGACGTGTTAACAGAACTTGGACTAACATCCATTAGTGTATCCCAAAACGATTTCTATGATGAAATACCGTGGAATTTCCTATATAAAAATTTTAGAAGATTTCTTTCGGACCTACCACTAAAAATAACTATATGTAAATCTTTAATAAGAAACCCTAATCCAAACGAAAGAAATCAATTAATCTACGAAAAACACGCGACTAAGATCGGAGGACACAAAGGAGTAAATAAAACTTATAACCGCTTACGACAAAATTTTTATTGGCCAACAATGAAGAAGGATATACAAGAGTACATTAAAAATTGCGAAAACTGTCAAATAAAGAAATTAACTAGAGTCAAGACGAAGCAACCCATGTTAATAACGGACACACCTGGGACTGCCTTTGATAAAATTTCTATGGATGTCGTGGGACCATTGCCAACGACCAAAAATGATAATTCATATATATTAACGATTCAAGATCTTTTAACGAAATATTCGGTAGCAGTACCAATTCAAGTAGCCGATTCACTTTCCATCGCGGAAGCCTTTATAAAGGAATTTATCTGTATTTATGGCGCTCCGAGAGCTATTCTAACTGATCAAGCCCCTACTTTCTTTACCTCTTTGATGAAAACAATAGCATCTTACTTCAAAATTAAACAATATAGAACAACCGCGTATTACCCGCAGTCAAATGGATCAATCGAACGGTCACATCATGTCCTCACAGAATATTTAAAAATGTACATTAACGACAATAGTGAATGGGACGAGCATATTAAAACAGCAATGTTTGCCTATAACACCTCGGTGCATGAAGGAACCGGATACACTCCTTACTCACTTGTATTCGGACGACTCCCGCGAATCCCATCCTCTATTCCTATAATAGAAGAAGTCATGGAACAACCCTACCAAGATTACCTATCCACTCTTTTCCATACACTTAAGACAAATCAAAATTTAGCGAAACAAAATTTAATCAGAGCAAAGGAAAGGTCAAAAAGAAATTATGATAAAAAGTTAAACGTTCATAAATTCGAGATAGGAGATAAAGTTTATTTATTAAAAGAACCAATAAAAGGAAAACTTGGTGATCAATATTCTGGACCTCACACTATATTAGAAATCTTACCGATGAACAATGTTAAAATAAATTTCAAAGGAAAGACACGTGTAGTACACGTTAATAAATTGAAACATGTCAGAACCCAAAGACAAGTAGATCCGGGATGAAGGAAAATGGTTTTATTATTACTTTGTTACCACGGCCTGGACTCCTGGATCCAGTATATTTAAGTTAATCATTATACAAGTTGTATACTTATACTATATTATACATATATCATACATATACACATGCTCTACACACTTATATTTTATATCTTTATACACTGTATTAACTATTGTTCTCTTGTGTTATTAGGTTTACCACATGTTAATAATATTCGCGCTCATAACTGGCACATCATCAATCATCGCTTACGACTGTGGAGGCGCTTATTTAAATTTAACAACAGTCTCGCTCCTGCGATCGGGAGAATGCGATATACACATGGAAACACCTGTCGCAACAAACACGTATATACAATTGTTACAACTATCCACTTACACTCACACCGAAATTATACAATGTAAAATCGAAATCACGCGAACCATAAGCCACTGCGGTATGCATTCGCATATATCAGCCGTACATAAGGGACAAGCTAGTTACTTGCAAGAGACCTCGCGTCTTAGATGTGTAGAAATGCACAAATTGGGAATATTAAAAATTGGAGTATCTGAAATAATGGATAACTTAAAATCGAATCATACGTATTATCGTAGTTTTACTCTTGCAGGTAAGGTGAATACGGACGGTACGTGCAAAGGCATTTCATATTCAGATTATTACGGTAGTTGGGACGACGTCATTGTACAAGCGTCGGCAAAAATAACGATGAAATCCTCTTATGTACCCGTGAGCTTAGAAACAGGGAAAATTATACTAAAATCAGGAACTATTTGTAACTTAGCAGATGAACACTGTGTTGACTCTGAAGATGGTTATACCTTCTGGAGCAGTATACCGAATACTGCTTGCAATTTCAATAATTACGACGTACTTTATGAAGGTACTGCAACTAAAATACAAGGCCTCCTTAATTCCCAGAATACTACAGTCGTTACACTAGAATCACAAGAAACAACATTTTCACTAACACTCACACGACCACACACTATCTGTGGATACACGCTTTACAGTACAGAACACCCTAAATTATTTATTTTCGAAACACAAAAAGGAAACACTTTCAAAACGAAAACAGAAACAGCAGTCAATAATCTCGATCTTTTTACATATGTAAATTCTAAATTTGTATACGTAGAAAGATACATTAGAAATCAAATTACAACTTTATATAAGGATATCATTATGCAAAAATGCGAGTTGGAAAAACAGGTGATACAAAATACGTTGTCACTTGCTGCAATTTTACCAGATGAATTCGCATACAGAATTATGAAGTCACCTGGCTATATGGCCGTGACATCCGGCGAAGGAATACACATTGTCAAATGTATTCCAATAGAAGTTATATTAAGAAAAACCAACTCTTGCTATAGTGAACTGCCGATTACATTTAGAAACACATCACTATTCATGACACCCAAATCACACATTGTTATTAAACACGGTACACTCAGAGACTGTAATCCTCTCCTACCCATCATTTACAACATAGAAAACACATGGCTCCAATTTAATCCTGCCCCATCCTTAGTACATACTCCTATAGAAATTAAACCTATGACTAAATTATCCTGGAGTTACCTAGCACCCAAGGCCTTAGCAACTAGCGGAATTTACACACAAAAAGATTTAGACAATCTAAGAGATCATATCATGTTCCCCGCGGAGAAAATAGCCGTACTTCATACCATCGCCAGAGGATTCACAGGACAAACCTTTCAATCCGACACAGTATCGTTGCAAGATCTATTAGATGAAAACTCATTAAACAAAATATACAGTAACACGTTAACCAAGATTTGGGATGGTTTTACTACCTTCGGCGCTGCGACAGCCGGAGTATTTGGCATATTTATTATTATAAGAATTATAAAAATTGTATTTGATACACTTATACATGGTTATGCGTTACACGCTGCATATGGATGCAGTCTACATTTACTAGGAGCCATATGGAGTTCTTTTACACACTTACTTTTATATCTTGCGAATAGACCACAAACAGACACAAACACACCGACAACACCGAAAGAAACCTGCGACCAAAATACAGAGACTAGTGCGCCGCCGAACGAACCACAGGAAATTCCAATCGTTTATACATTTAGGGACTTACGTGCCAGATTAGATGAATAAATTTCTCCATATTCATTCTGAAATTTAATTTAAGGGGGGTGGTGTGACGTCCCCGCATATTTTTGATTTCTATAAATAATGATAAATAAATATAACATATGTAGCGGACGTTTTCTAAATTCATATGTATAAATTTTAAAGTATTATTCAATAATTAAATTTTGATCACCCGGTATATAGACTTAACGTATATGCTCCCGCACATATGACTAATAAATAAGGCACTGAGATTTATTCATCTAAAAAATAGTAGTAAGATAGAATTAATTAATTTTAGGACACCTAGTATATAAGCAAGTATATTTAATAAGTATAAAAAATTAATTTGCAATATATAATCGCTATAGAATAGAACACACATATATATACGTTACACATACACATACACTAATAGGAAAATAGATTAAGAGCTTAAATTATTAGTTATAACATTTATTATATTCAACATCATATAATACATTTATAATAGTACACCCTATGTATTGTAAAGAATTCAGACTAGCGCGCCGATCAATACTCTTATCCGCCTGCTGATAAGACCCAGCCCGGAGACAAAGGCATAGCTAGTGCATAAGCACTTGGAGGCTGATGCAACGCACAGAAGGCCCGTGCAATATCCCCACAAAGGAGAGTCCCCACCCGATACACCAACAACGCCACCTACTCCAGGCATAATCGAGGGAGTCCGATGCAGCAGTCGCGGAGCTCATTACTATTCTTCGCCTCGATTAGTACGGTCATACTAACTAGTAGAGTCTCCGGCCCGAGCGGTCTTCTAATTCCGAGTAGTAATCCGGCGTCCGCGTCGTCAAGCTTCTTTTATTTGTCCATACGGACTTAGAATTTATTACTATTCTCTTCGCCTCGACTAGTTGCGGTCATACTAGCTAGTCCAGAGTCTCCGGACCCGAGCGGTTTCTAATTCCGAGTAGTAATCCGGCTTCCAAGCGTCACGTCAAGCTTCTTTATTTGTCCATACGGACTTAGAATTTTCTATTGTTCTACCTTACGACCAGTACGGTCTTATAATTACTTCATTATAATTTCTACCAAGACTCCGATTCTTTATTACAGAGACACGCGCAAGGTGTCTATTAGTTGTATACAAGTAATATTAAATAGTAATAAACGTTTTATATATTCATTGGAGTGTGTTACCAATTCAATAACATCTACCTGGATTCCATATCCCATAAGGATCTTAACCATAAGGAGTTGAGAAGCAAAGGAATCAAATATACAGTAAAGGTTTAAAATATTGCGTAAGTTAAAAGACCTATCTAATTATACCTAACAAGAGTGACACGTTGACAGATTCTCTGAGTCCCTGGGTAGACCCGGTGAAATGCAGGGTGACCCGAAACAAATATAAATAATAATTTTTTATTGTGTATTGACGCTGAGACGTAACATATTATTATAAGGGTATATAAAAATTGTATTTGATACACTTATACATGGTTATGCGTTACACGCTGCATATGGATGCAGTCTACATTTACTAGGAGCCATATGGAGTTCTTTTACACACTTACTTTTATATCTTGCGAATAGACCACAAACAGACACAAACACACCGACAACACTGAAAGAAACCTGCGACCAAAATACAGAGACTAGTGCGCCGCCGAACGAACCACAGGAAATTCCAATCGTTTATACATTTAGGGACTTACGTGCCAGATTAGATGAATAAATTTCTCTATATTCATTCCGAAATTTAATTTAAGGGGGGTGGTGTGACGTCCCCGCATATTTTTGATTTCTATAAATAATGATAAATAAATATAACATATGTAGCGGACGTTTTCTAAATTCATATGTATAAATTTTAAAGTATTATTCAATAATTAATTTTTGATCACCCGGTATATAGACTTAACGTATATGCTCCCGCACATATGACTAATAAATAAGGCACTGAGATTTATTCATCTAAAAAATAGTAGTAAGATAGAATTAATTAATTTTAGGACACCTAGTATATAAGCAAGTATATTTAATAAGTATAAAAAATTAATTTGCAATATATAATCGCTATAGAATAGAACACACATATATATACGTTACACATACACATACACTAATAGGAAATAAGATTAAGAGCTTAAATTAATAGTTATAACATTTATTATATTCAACGTCATATAATACATTTATAATAGTACACCCTATGTATTGTAAAGAATTCAGACTAGCGCGCCGATCAATACTCTTATCCGCCTGCTGATAAGACCCAGCCCGAAGACAAAGGCATAGCTAGTGCATAAGCACTTGGAGGCTGATGCAACGCACAGAAGGCCCGTGCAATATCCCCACAAAAGAGAGTCCCCACCTAGTACACCAACAACGCCACCTACTCCAGGCAGAATCGAGGGAGTCCGATGCAGCAGTCGCGGAGCTCATTACTATTCTTCGCCTCGACTAGTACGGTCATACTAACTAGTAGAGTCTCCGGCCCGAGCGGTCTTCTAATTCCGAGTAGTAATCCGGCGTCCGCGTCGTCAAGCTTCTTTATTTGTCCATACGGACTTAGAATTTTCTATTGTTCTACGTTACGACCAGTACGGTCTTATAATTACTTCATTATAATTTACCAAGACTCCGACTTTATTACGAGACACGCGCAAGGTGTCTATTAGTTGTACAAGTAATATTAAATAGTAATAAACGTTTTATATATTCATTGAGTGTGTTACCAATTCAATAACATCTACCTGGATTCCATATCCTGCATAAGGACCTTAACCATAAGGAGTTGAGAAGCAAGGAATTAAATATACAGTAAAGGTTTAAATATTGCGTAAGTTAAAAGACCTATCTAATTATACCTAACAAGTGACACATTGACAAAATCTCTGAGTCCCTGGGTAGACCCGGTGAAATGCAGGGTGACCCGAAACAAATATAATTAATAATTTTTTATTGTGTATTGACGTTGAGACGTAATAACATGTGGTAAACCTAATAACACAAGAGAACAATAGTTAATACAGTGTATAAAGATATAAAGTATAAGTGTGTAGAGCATGTGTATGTGTATGATATATGTATAATATAGTATAAGTATACAATTTGTATAATGATTAACTTAAATATACTGGATCCAGGAGTCCAGGCCGTGGTAACAAAGTAATAATAAAACCATTTTCCTTCATCCCGGATCTACTTGTCTTTGGGTTCTGACATGCTTCAGTTTATTAACGTGTACTACACGTGTCTTTCCTTTGAAATTTATTTTAACATTGTTCATCGGTAAGATTTCTAATATAGTGTGAGGTCCAGAATATTGATCACCAAGTTTTCCTTTTATTGGTTCTTTTAATAAATAAACTTTATCTCCTATCTCGAATTTATGAACGTTTAACTTTTTATCATAATTTCTTTTTGACCTTTCCTTTGCTCTGATTAAATTTTGTTTCGCTAAATTTTGATTTGTCTTAAGTGTATGGAAAAGAGTGGATAGGTAATCTTGGTAAGGTTGTTCCATGACTTCTTCTATTATAGGAATAGAGGATGGGATTCGCGGGAGTCGTCCGAATACAAGTGAGTAAGGAGTGTATCCGGTTCCTTCATGCACCGAGGTGTTATAGGCAAACATTGCTGTTTTAATATGCTCGTCCCATTCACTATTGTCGTTAATGTACATTTTTAAATATTCTGTGAGGACATGATGTGACCGTTCGATTGATCCATTTGACTGCGGGTAATACGCGGTTGTTCTATATTGTTTAATTTTGAAGTAAGATGCTATTGTTTTCATCAAAGAGGTAAAGAAAGTAGGGGCTTGATCAGTTAGAATAGCTCTCGGAGCGCCATAAATACAGATAAATTCTTTTATAAAGGCTTCCGCGATGGAAAGTGAATCGGCTACTTGAATTGGTACTGCTACTGAATATTTCGTTAAAAGATCTTGAATCGTTAATATATATGAATTATCATTTTTGGTCGTTGGCAATGGTCCCACGACATCCATAGAAATTTTATCAAAGGCAGCCCCGGGTGTGTCCGTTATTAACATGGGTTGCTTCGTCTTGACACTAGTTAATATCTTGATTTGACAGCTTTTGCAATTTTTAATGTACTCTTGTATATCTTTCTTCATTATTGGCCAATAAAAATTTTGTCATAAGCGGTTATAAGTTTTATTTACTCCTTTGTGTCCTCAGATCTTAGTCGCGTGTTTTTCGTAGATTAATTGATTTCTTTCGTTTGGATTAGGGTTTCTTATTAAAGATTTACATATAATTATTTTTAGTGGTAGGTCCGAAAGAAATCTTCTAAAATTTTTATATAGGAAATTCCACGGTATTTCATCATAGAAATCGTTTTGTGATATACTAATGGATGTTAGTCCGAGTTCTGTTAACACGTCTCTTAAAGATCTTATACTATTTATTAAATCGTCAGTTTTTATTGCAGTTTTCTCATCTTGTTTAACGGGTATAGAAATTAAGATTTTCTTATTGCTTATATTTGAAACTTTAGCTCTTGTAAAAGTTAAATCCGAGTGATGTGGTAATTTATTTTCTTTATAATAATCTTTCGCGCCTTTATCTACTGGGTTGTTCCTTAAATCAATAAAAATTAGATGATTATCTTTTCTGTTTAGTAGTGATTCGCGCGTTTCGTTTAAGTTAAAAAAGTCGTTAAAATCTAATTGAGGACTTTCGGTAGCATCTGTCACGTCTTGTCAAAAATTCTAATTTTATTTTCCTTTTTTTTTTCCTCTCTCTTATAAATAATCAAAGTCCAGCAAGCGCAATTTGAATAGCGCGCCAAAGACACGCCATGACACCTGATTTCCTCGAGCGCCGAAGCGTGGCGCATCGTTAGCTCTTCCCACCACTGCGCGTCCCACCACTACACATCCCTACTCTCGGCAGCGGCCGAGCCGCCGAAACGAAGGAGCTCAGTGCGCGCTCCAACTCAGCCAGTCTCTCCCGCGCCGCAGACCGAGCAACATGGCTCTCCCGCGCCTCCGATAGAGCAACAGTCTCTCCCGCGCCACCGATCGAGCAACATGGCTCTCCCGCGCCTCCGATAGAGCAACAGTCTCTCCCGCGCCACCGATCGAGCAACATGGCTCTCCCGCGCCTCCGATAGAGCAACAGTCTCTCCCGCGCCTCCGACCGAGCAACAAGTCTCTTCCGCGTCTCCGATGGAGCAACCGAGCTCCCTCGCGAACTCAATCAACCTTCGACTTTAAATTCAAATCCAACTCTATTTCTAAATCCAACTTCTAATTCTAGTTTTAATATTTAGTTTAATTCTAAATAATCTTATATTACATCTAATTATAATACATATTCTAAATCAATTTAATACTACAGTGTATAAGTATAAAATATAATTGTGTTATAAGTGAATCAATTTTTTATTTTTATTATTTATCCTATCTCTGGATCCAACGTGTTCTTGTATTAATTCTCGTGATTCTGTGAGTAAGTGATACACATCCTAAATTCATTTCTCTACTCTCAATCGTCTGGTTAATCGTTTTTATTAATATTCATCTGTATCTGGCTCTATTCAACCACACACACACGCACACACTTACGCTGATATACGATACTAGCAGTGCGGACCACCGCACGCTGCTATTGCAAATCAGAATAAAACACAAGATACTGCTGTGCGGACCGCCGCACGCCGTGTCCTCTGGTATTACACATCATTTTGATTAAAGCCAGTAGTTATTTTATAAGGACCAAAACCATATGGTCGAAACGTCGTGATATAATAATCAAACAATAAATTGCCAGTTTGGTCGTATAAACACTTGTTTATTAATTTATTATAATCTCGATCGCACTACTCACCAATTATCCGCGTCTACATTTTTTTAGACAAAACAGCGACCGAACGCCAAGACGCAACGCAAACAACGCGATCGCGCGACATCTCAGTATCTTAGGAAGATGTTACCCATTAACGAAAATAGGATACAAACATCTAGAAGTCTGTAACAACGTCAGTCGACCTTCGTTCGTGGAAATTTTCGAAGATAGTCACGGCAAAAAGATCTCGCTAACGCCGGATAAGTGGAATGAGCTGCTCCTTCTCGAGTCGATCCACGCTCGAGTCGTACTATCAGTCTGACGAGCGCGAAGAGACGCTTCCTCCGACATCGATATACATCGAGCAATTGACACTTCGATTAGGAAGACTAAACAATCTCAGAATTCTTCGTTGCGAAACACATAAGGTTCGTCTGGCTATATCGAGAAAAACATTCTTATACGTATTACATCTGAAGCATTGCGTTAAATGTCTCGTTACATCGGTATGTGTGTATGTATGTACGGTATGTATGATATGTACGGTAGGTATATATGTACAATATGTCCGGTATGTCCGGTATGACCAGTATGTCCGGTATGTACAGTATGTATGTACGGTATGTGTGTATGTATGTACGATATGTACAGTAAGTATGTACGGTATGTCCAGCATGTCTAGTATGTCCAGTATGTCCGGTATGTCCGGTATGTCCAGTATGTCCTGTATGTCCAATATATCCAGTATGTCCGATATTTCCAGTTTGTTTGTATGTCCGGTATGTCCGGTACATATGGTATGAACGGTATGAATGGTATGTCCGGTATGTCCAGTATGATCGGTATGAACTGTATGTAATTTCGGTAAGTGTGTATGTATGTACGATATGTACGGTACGTATGTACGATATGTGTATATGAATAAACGGTATGTACGCTGTGTGTGTATGTATGTACGGTTTGTACGGTATATACTGTATGTACGGTATGTACGGTATGTACGGTATGTACGGTACATACTATATGTCCGGCATGTATTGTTTGTACGGTGTGTCCGGTATTTCCGGTATGTCCGGTATGTCCGCTAGGTACGGTAGGTACGGTATGTACGATATGTACGGTATGTACGGTATGTACGATATGTCCTGTATCTCCGGTATGTACGGTATGTCCGGTATGAACGGTATGTACGATATGTCCGGTATGTCAGGTGTGTCGGATATGTACGGCATGTCTGGGATGTCCGGTATGTCGGGATGTCCGGTATTTTCGGTATGTCCTGTATGTCCGGTATGTACGGTATATACTGTATGTCCGGCATATAATGTATGTACGGTGTGTCCGGTATTTCCGGTATGTTCGGTAGGTATTGTATGTACGGTATGTACGGTAAGTTTGGTATGTACGGTAGGTCCAATATGTCCGATATGTCCGTTATGTCCAATATGTCCTGTATGTCCGATATGTCCGGTATGTCAAGTATGTTAGTATATTCGGTATATTCGGTATGTACGGTATGTGCGGTATGTACAGTATATCCGGTATGTCAGGTATGTCGGATAAGTACGGCATGTCCGAAATATGCGGTGTGTCGGGATGTCCGGTATTTCAGTTATGCAATGTATGTCAGGTATGTCCGTTAAGTTCGGTATGTCCTGTATGTCTGATATGTACGTATTGTATATACAGTATGTCCGGTATGTATAGTATGTCTGGTATGTATGGTATATGCGGTATGTACAATATGTCCAATATGTATTGTATGTACGGTGTTTCCGGTATGTCCGGTAAGTTCGGTATGTACGGTATGTACAGTATGTCCGGTATGTTCTTTATGTACGATATGTATTCTATATACGGTGTGTCCGATGTGTCCGGTATGTCCGATATGTCTGGTATGTACGGTATGTCTTATATATCCGATATGTCCGGCATGTCCGGATCTCTGATATGTTCGGTATGTCCGGTATGTACCTATATCGGACTTACTGGACATACCTGACATACCGGACATACCGGAAATCCTAATAAACAGGACATACCGGACATATCGACATACCGGAAATCCTGACAAGCAGGTCATACTGGACATCCCGGAAATATCACACATCTCGGACATACCGTACATACCGGACATAACTGACATACCAGACATACCGGTTATATCGGACATACCGGACAACCGAACATAATGTACCTGCCGGACATAGCGGACATGCTGATCATATCGCACAAACTCGACATACAGGATATATCGAAAATACCAGGCATAACTGACATCCCGACTACCGGACATACCAGACATACTGGAAATCCCGGAAATACTGTTCATATCGCACATACCGTACACACCGGACTTACCGAACATATCGTACGTACTGTACATATCGTACGTACCGGACATACCGTACATATATACACACATACCGTACATATCGTACGTACATATATACGTACCGAACATACATACCGTACATACCTGACATACCGGACATACCGGAAATACCGGACATATCGTAAATATATACCTACCGTACATACATAGAAACATATATATACCGTACATACATACACAGACACCGTTCGTACATACCGTACATATCGTACATACATATACACATACCGAACATACATACCGCACATACCGGACATACCGGACATATCGTACATACATA
Organism: Cataglyphis hispanica; assembly: GCF_021464435.1. Taxonomy (NCBI): domain Eukaryota; kingdom Metazoa; phylum Arthropoda; class Insecta; order Hymenoptera; family Formicidae; genus Cataglyphis; species Cataglyphis hispanica. The sequence continues at coordinate 3,561,093 of NC_065962.1, read as the reverse complement.
CCTACCGTACATACCGTACACACATACCGTACATACGTACACACATACCGTTCATACATTCTGTACATATCGTACATACATACACAAATATAAATAATACGTACCGTACATACAGGACACACCGGTCATACCGGACAAACCGGACATATCGGACATACCGAACATACCGGACATCCCGACATATCGGACATCTTGGAAATACCGGACATCCAGGAAATACCGAGACATATAAGACTTACCGGACATACCATACATACTGTACATACCATGCATACCGTACACAACGGATTTACCGGACTTACCGGACATACCGAAATATCGGTCATCTTGACATACTAGACATCCCGGAAATACAGGACATACCGGATATACCGTACATACCGTACATACCGGACATACCGTACATACATACACCGGACATACCCGACATACAGGACATACCAGACATATCATACATATATACCTACCGTACATACATACAAACATGCCGTACATACATACCGTACATACCGGACATACCAGACATACAGGACATATCGGACATACCGAACATACCGTACATAACGGACATACCAAACATACCGGACATACAGTACATATCGTACATACATACTGAACATACATACTGTACATACCGAAAATACCGGACATACCAGACATACCAGAGATATCGGACATACCGGACATCCCGCCATACCAGATATATTGTATATATTTACGTCTTAGCGACGCTCTTTCTCTCTCTATATCTCAGTTAGTGAGAAAAAGATTGCTCTCTACTTTTATAGGGCAAACTGCTTTCACCGGCTATACCCCAGGGACGCCGAGAGCTAGGACTAATCTAGTGGATTTAGGGGAATGATGTAGGCGCGGAACTAGTTGGTTACTAGGAAGTTTCACTAGGTATTTTAGAGATATGGACGCAACTAGGTATATGTAATTCGAAGGTTAATCAGGTTTTTGAAGAATAGAATTTTAAACAGGGACACACACTTTTGCATAAGCGCATAACTATAAGCATAAGGAAATTGATTGGTTCATTTCCTTATGCATATATTTGTGGACCAATCAATTTCTTTATGTTTATGATTATGCGCTTATGCAAAAAAGTGTGTGCTCCTCGCTTTAATATTATAATAAAAGAAAGGTATCGATTATGGTTGCGTTTTATGGCAAGTCCGCTTGTATTGCAGGTTCACCATATGCAAGGGGCTTGTTACTTAAGATATATATATATATATATATATATATATATATATATATATATATAAATTAGAAACCGTAAGAGTTAGAGAATTAAGATTTAAAAAGGAACATTATAATAGAAATTAAGGGTAGTTAACAAATTGTGGACACTAAATAATAGAGAGTTAGTTGGATCGAATTAATTTATTATGAGAATTGTCTAAGGAATAAGGTCTTTTATTTAATATCAATACTTGATTATATTATGACTCTAAATTTCTGATAGAAAGAGAAGGTTTAGAAAAGAGGTCGAATGTTGCCAGGGGCACCGTAATAAGCGTTCGGCAACGATGGATTTTCGGGAAAAAGAGCAAAATGTTGCAAGATTAAGTCAGGTTTAAATGACAACAGTAGTGTATATTTTGCATGGAATTTATAAATCTTACTTAGTATTGATATTATGGGGGTGTTTTAAATAATAGTAGGATAATAGATTAAAGTTGACTGACTGAAAACTGTCAGCCACTTGCTAATGCTTGACAGGGGATTTCTTATTATTTAGAGGATGAAAAGGTAATTAAATGATATTAGGGATTGTCAGTCAATTCAAATAAAGTTTCTAATATTTATGGAAACATGGAGATTTATAGTAATTGTAAGTACTTACCGTGATGTGGCAGGAAAATCCTTCCTTCTGCTCAAGTTCTGGTCGTATTCTGTTAGGCCCTTCTCTCGTCCTTTAAGCTTCTCGCATTTCCGCTTCTGTACCATCACGCCTCTGTTCTATTAAATTTTTATGTGCCCCATACAAAATAATCCAAAACATTAAGGTCCGGTGATCGCGCCGGCCAGATGATTGAGCCACCTCGACCCATCCACTTGTCCGGATAATGCGCGTTTAAAATGTTGCGAGCTTGTCGCGAAAAATGTGCAGGCGCCCCGTCATGTTGAAAAATCAATTGTTGTCTTTCGCGGAGGGGAATATCTTCCAACAATTCTGGTAACTGGTGTTCCAAAAATTTGTATAAACTTCACCAGTTAAGCGGGGCGGTAGGAAATAAGGACCGATCTGAAAATTGCCGAAATAAGAGATTATCGAAACTGCAAAGAAAATTATTTAAATTATTTACAATTAGTAAATTTATTACTTACAATTCTGTTCGCAGTTATTCCTGCCCATACATTTATCGTCCAACGATATTGGAAAGTGTGTTGCCGAATAGCGCGCGGATTTTCTTCGGCCCATAGTAAATAATTGTGGCTATTAAAAATACCGTTGGGCGTAAACGTTGCTTCGTCGGTCCATAATATGCGGTCGGGAAAAGAATCATCCCGCCGACATTGTGCAAGAAATCCTGTGCATGTTTCGCCAATTATTAATATTTATTAAAAATAACACAAAAATATATTAAATAAGTGAATAAAAATACCTGCGCAAAATTAATGCGTGGTTCCTGGTCTCTCGGCAAAAGTTGCTGGACACGTTGGAAATGATATGGATGCAATCCATTTTGGCGCAAAGTACGATGCACCAAGTGTCGCGAGAAACCAAGTGTCTCAGCTAAATGGCGCATACTATTTTGCGGATTCTCCTCTATCGCTGCAAGAATTCTTTCTTTATTGTCCACATTATTTTGCACGGGTGCACCAGCAGTATGGCGATTTGGAATTAAAACTCCTGATTCTCTCGCCCGTTGAACGCATCTTAATATTACATTGGGATTAGGATCATAAAATTTTTTCATATCATATTGTTTCAAGATTATCATGATTTTTCAGAGTAAATTCTAAGAGAAAATTCTCTCAGCGTAGAAGCAGAAATAATCTTAAAATAATAAAACCGAAAGAATCGTGATATACAAATTTTAATTAAGATTATAAGGGGCTCTTAATAAGAGTACAAGAGTTTAAGAGCCCTTTATATTTAAATTTGTATATCAGGATCCATTCGATTTTATTGTTATAAAATAATTAATTTTTATTCCTAGCACTCAATATTTATTACCAGTTTTTTCTATCGTTCTCTAAATCTAAGAGTAAGTTGCTGAATCTTGTGCATCAATTATTATTCTCTCTCTCTCTCTCTCTCTCTCTCTCTCTCTCTCTCTCTCACACACACACACACAAAACAGAAAATGTGCTATAGTTTCCGCACCACCTTGCGGTAGATAGCATGGCGCATTTTTTTTAAAGTGGTATCCCCAATAGGTCTAATCCACTCTCATAATTTAATGCAAAAATTGTTCAAAGTGTCTTCCTCGTTCTTGCAGACAGAGTTCGGTCCTTCGAATAATATTGCGCGTCGCGCGATACGCCATTTCCGGCGTGATGGTATTGAAAGCTGCGATAATTGCTTCTCGCATTTCCGCTTCTGTACCATCACGCCTCTGTTCTATTAAATTTTTTATGTGCCCCCATACAAAATAATCCAAAACATTAAGGTCCGGTGATCGCGCCGGCCAGATGATTGGGCCACCTCGACCCATCCACTTGTCCGGATAATGCGCGTTTAAAATGTTGCGAGCTTGTCGCGAAAAATGTGCAGGCGCCCCGTCATGTTGAAAAATCAATTGTTGTCTTTCGCGGAGGGGAATATCTTCCAACAATTCTGGTAACTGGTGTTCCAAAAAATTTGTATAAACTTCACCAGTTAAGCGGGGCGGTAGGAAATAAGGACCGATCTGAAAATTGCCGAAATAAGAGATTATCGAAACTGCAAAAGAAAATTATTTAAATTATTTACAATTAGTAAATTTATTACTTACAATTCTGTTCGCAGTTATTCCTGCCCATACATTTATCGTCCAACGATATTGGAAAGTGTGTTGCCGAATAGCGCGCGGATTTTCTTCGGCCCATAGTAAATAATTGTGGCTATTAAAAATACCGTTGGGCGTAAACGTTGCTTCGTCGGTCCATAATATGCGGTCGGGAAAAGAATCATCCCGCCGACATTGTGCAAGAAATCCTGTGCATGTTTCGCCAATTATTAATATTTATTAAAAATAACACAAAAATATATTAAATAAGTGAATAAAAATACCTGCGCAAAAATTAATGCGTGGTTCCTGGTCTCTCGGCAAAAGTTGCTGGACACGTTGGAAACGATATGGATGCAATCCATTTTGGCGCAAAGTACGATGCACCAAGTGTCGCAAGAAACCAAGTGTCTCAGCTAAATGGCGCATACTATTTTGCGGATTCTCCTCTATCGCTGCAAGAATTCTTTCTTCATTGTCCGCATTATTTTGCACGGGTGCACCAGCAATTTCACAATTTGATATCAGTACTCTTGACTTTTTTGCACGTCGTATGCATTTCAAAATTAATCTGTGATTATAGGATAGCTTTCACGCTCGGAGAATTGCTCCGTGTACAAACGAGCAGCGGCACAAGCTTTTTCTTGGCTATTCCGTACGTAATAATTATTTCCGTATAGTCCACTGCAATATACTTTATTTCTGCATAATTGATCAGAAAATTGAGAAATAACAGCAATGTACAATTAATTTTTATTATAGTGTTGTAACGATGCATCCCCCATCGTTCCCGACACGTCGCCCGTCGGAAGTCTGCCGCCCGGCGAACACCAGCCGGGCAGGGGCAGAGGCGCGTACGCTTGTCACAACTCATAACATTGTAACTGACTCATTTGTAACGGCCGCTTCACGTGCGGTTTCGAATACGCGCGCGGACAGCGCAATCGGGATCAGGATTCGTGAAGTGGGTTGAAACGCAACAGACGTGAGTTGTTAGGTACGTCGTTTATTTGTCACTCTAGGCAATGGTCAACTTTACAATCGGAAGAACGTTTACAATAAATCGTGTTATGATGATAATACTACGAGCGTGTATTATGACGCGAGTCTAGACGGTGTTTTGCGCGTCTAGTTAAAGGGCCCGGCTCGTGGCGCGGGGTGCGCGCGGTGAGACGGGCTCGTGTTGTCGGCCTCGCGGTTGTTGGCGCGAGGTGCGCGCGGTAAGGCGGGCGCGTGTTGTCGTCTCGCGCTTCTTGATGCGAGGTGCGCGCGGTAAGACGGGCGCGTATTGACACCGTGTGTCAGTATCTCGATATCTCGCAATTTGATATCGTGCGAGATATGTGAGTTCAAACGCGTATTACGTGCGGCTGGGTGTTCGGCGCGGACTGCAGGGTGTCAGGCCTGCAGTCGGGTAGATGCGTCGATGACGCGGTGCAAGTTCGGACATTCGGATGGTCGGAGCGTTAGGTCTCGAGAATACTCGAGGAAAGCGGCGAACTCGTCCACTCTCTTGTCCTGTACGCAGGGTTGGATGGTCAGGTGACAGGACCGTAATAGCTCGAGAATTCTCGAGGAAAGCGGCGAACTCGTCCACTCTCGTTCTTATACGGATGGTTTGCAGACTGGAGTTTCGTCTTGAGAACAGATAGTCGAGAATACTCGACGGAGGCTGCGAACTCGTCAACCTCCGGTTTCACTGTCTTTCGACGGCTTGGATCGGTTTCTGGTATTATCTCGGAGCGTACTGCTCGAGCGGAATCAGGAGCTGGTCTGGCTTTGTCTGGCGTTCGGTAGGGCTTTTTATACCCTACCGAAGCGAGCGTGACACCCGCGCCGTTCGCATCCCCCTCGGGGTGGGGGAGATGACGCGGGCCTCCGATAGCGCGCGTTTCGGCGATCGGCATTCGCCGGAAACGTTCGGTACCGTTCGGAGCTCGCTTTGTTTATGACAAACACTAACGGCTTGTGTTTGTCATAAACATCGTACGCTTGTTTAAAAATGGGCGCTAAGCGCCTCTGCCTCTGCCCGGCTGGTGTTCGCCGGGCGGCAGACTTCCGACGGGTGACGTGTCGGGAACGATGGGGGATGCATCGTTACACATTTATCGATTGTAAGTTGACCATTGCCTCGAGTGGCGAATAAACGACGTACACAACAACTCACGTCCGTTGCGTTTCAACCCACTTCACGAATCCTGATCCCGATTGAGCTGTCCGCGCGCACGCGAAACCGCACGTGAAGCGGCCCGTTACAATTGGCGCTCGAACAGGGACCTGTCCGTGAAACTCAACTTTTCTTTTCCCCGTCGAAGCGTGGTCAGCTCGGACCGCCCGTCCGACATGAAGACGTGGCTGTACACGCTCTCGAAAGAGAAGCTCGCCGCAATCGCCGCCGCATACGATCTCGATGCAACCGGCACGCTAGACGAGATCCGTAGCCGGATGCGCGCACATGTCGAAGCGCACCCGGAAGAATTCGGGGAAACCCGCGGTCCGCAATCGACACCGCGGATCGAGGTACACCCGCCGAGCACCTCCACCGACCGCACGCCGGACAACCCAATCCTCAACCAACTGAGGAAATGGGGACGGCCATTTGACGGCCGCGACCCCGTGGAGTTTCTCGAGAGGACCGCCGACCTCCGAGAAGATTACGGGTTCTCCGGCGAACAATTATTAAGGGGACTATCAGAGCTCCTACGCGGCGACCCTTTGGCGTGGGCCCGCAATAACCGAGGCGACTGGGAGACCTGGGCGGATTTCTGCCGGTCCTTCCGCCGCCGATACCTTCCGCCACGCTACCGGGAAGACTTGGAGCGGCCGATAGGCGACAGCGCGAGGGCGAAAAATTCGCGCCATACGCCGACGCGATGATGACGATGATGCGTCGCGCCGGGGGATTCACACGCGAACAACGGCTCAACCGAATATACGCAAACATGCGCCCTGAGTACAAAGGGTACGCGAAACGCCGCGATATCCACGACCTCAGCGATCTGCTCGAGGAGGCCGCCGAGTTTGAGGGCATCGAGCAGGAAACCCGCGAGCTCCGAAAAACGCCGAAAGGCCTCGCGACCGCACCCGCCGTGGCCGCCACGTACAGCCGGGAGGAATGCTGTTGGCGGTGCAAACAGAGGGGACACACCCGGTTTTACTGCAAGCGCCCCCCTCGACGGTTCTGTTCACAATGCGGGAAGGACGGAGTCCTTACCAAGGACTGCCATCCGCCGCCGGGAAACGCCCGCCGTGCCGGGAATACGGTCGACTCCCGGACGACCAGCACCGCGTAAGATATACGCTACGGCCGCACCTGACCATCACGGTCCACGGGCTCCCCGTCAACGCACTTCTGGACTCCGGTTCAGAACTATCATTCGTAAATGCCGAGACGGTAAAGCGGATGCAGCAGCGGGGACTCGCGACCACCCCCACCGAAAGCCAGATACAAATGGCCGACGGCACACACGCCGCGACACAGGGCCACATCCGAGCCCCCTTCCGCCTGCAAGGGCGCACATACACGCACACGTTCACCATCCTGCCGTCCCTCCGAGAGGCGATGCTCATCGGAGTAGACTTATGGAGCCGACTGGGACTGAACATCGCCCCGCCACCACGCCCGCACCGCCCGCGACAGTATCCGATCTGCGGGATGACCGGCGGCCTGGCGACTCGTACCACCGAGGAGGACGAACGCTTACGCGAGTTCCTGGGTAGCGTGTAACGATACGACCATCGTTACGCGGCCGTCCACCCGCCGGACGCCGCAAACCGACCGCCGTCCCACGCCCATCAGTCAAGGGACCATTTGAGCGAAGGCGCTACGCGCCCTATTATAGTTTAAAGCGGTGAGCGAAAATAAATATGTAATAATTTGTTTACTGTTTATAACCGGGTCGGCACACCGTACCGGAGCTCGGCTCGCGCGCTCGGGAAACCGCTCCGACCGTTTCCGAAACTTCCCGAGCCGCGGTCGGGCTCAACCGAATTGTTGGAAAACAATTATCGCGCCGACGCGATACCGCCGACGCCGGGTATAAAAAGACGCTCCACCGGCTAAAAGAGAGAATCTCATCCGTGCTCTGAAGTCGGCAAGACGCTCAGAGCAATCCGCATACCTAGACGCTTACGAGCAAGATCGAGGTTGGGAGTACTCCGCCTCTGCTGGGCTTTCCCAGCATCTCGCCAAAAGTAAGCGCTCCTACCCAAATACCGATCGTCCGGCAACTACTCAAGCGGTGGGAAATTACCCGCCACCGACGGATATTCCCGTCTGCCGAACGCTCCTGATCCGCTGCAACCCATCCTTGCCAATCCGGAACAAATATCGCGAAGTATTTCGCGCGCCGGCATAAAGCCGCCAGAGACTCGCCATTAATACGGCGACGAAATCCGCGCGCGTAGGGCCGTGAGACCGCCCTACGCACCGAATTTGGCAATACGCGATTCGCCAAGACGCGAGGCTCCCGCCCCTCGCGTAGGCATTACCGCGCGCCATTACAATTACCCGGCCGACAGGTGCTACCACCCATCGACGCCGGGTATCGATAAATCGCACACGACCGTTCGATTTCCCGCGTCCGATCGCGCCGCTCACGAGTGCCCTACCGCGTGCACTCGAGCGCATCACGCACCGAAATCGCACCACCGCCGTGCATCCGCCGTTCCGCCTGACCGACGGACACGCACTCGCGCGTCACTCCCGGTCATCCGCCATATACACGCATCCATACGATATATATTAAATACACATCCGACACACATTGTATACACTCACAACCATACGTCACCTACGCACACATTCATACGCCATATATTATATACACATACGACACACTCTGTATACACTCGCAACCATACGTCAGTGACCCGCACATTCATACGCGATACCGCGCACACGCATCCGACGCTCATTCCATACTTACGCACTCATATATGTATACACCCTCACTCACACATTGTACATATTTTCATACATAAATAAACACATTTATTTATTGTACACCCGGCTACGATACTTGCTATACCCTTCCGAGCCTTGATCCCGGCCGAGTTATCCAGCACCAGCGCTCGGGAAAAACCGACCGTTACAAGCGAATTACCCAAATTCCAGGCCGTCACCAGACCAACACCAGTGGCTGAACATCAAATCCGCCTGAAGAACCGGACACCGATCAAACAGCGATATCGGCCACGCAATCCGGCCATGCAGGCCATCATCGATGCCGAGGTAGACGAAATGGAGAGAGCCGGAGTCATCGAACCGTCCAGAAGTGCGTGGAGCCCATCGTGGTCCGGAAAAAGGACGGGAAGCATCGCTTCTGTATAGACTTCCGAAAGGTCAACGAAGTCACCGAAAAGAACGCCTACCCGTTGCCCCAGATCACAGCCACGCTGGACAAACTAAAGGGGGCCCGCTACCTCTCCACCTTAGATCTGAAAAACGGGTACTGGCAAGTACCGCTCACCCCCGAGAGCCGACCGATTACCGCATTTACCGTACCGGGGAAGGGGTTAATGCAGTTCCGGGTTATGCCCTTTGGCTTACACTCCGCGCCCGCTACCTTCCAACGCCTGCTCGATTCCGTCGTCGGCCCCGCGCTCAAGCCGAACGTATTCGTGTACCTCGACGACATCATCGTCATCAGCCGCACCTTCGAGCAGCACCTCAGCCTGCTCGCCGAAGTTTTTCGCCGCCTCCACTCCGCCTGAACCCAGAAAAATGCCGTTTTTGCGTGGACCGGCTCAAATACTTGGGACACGTCATCGACCGTACCGGAATCCATACTGACCCGGAGAAAGTCAGCGCGGTAGCAAGCTGGGCAGAACCGCGTTCGGTCAAGCAAATACGCCAGTTTCTGGGCATGGCCTCCTGGTACCGGCGATTTATAAAAGATTTCTCGACCCTCGCCGCACCCCTCACGCGTCTAACGAAAAAGAACGCGCGCTGGACATGGGGAGAGGACGAGACAACCGCGTTCCGCCGACTGAAAGACGCCCTAACCACCGCGCCCGTACTCGCGTGCCCAGACTTCAGCCGCCGCTTCTTCCTGCAGACCGACGCGAGTACCAGCGGCCTGGAAGCCGTCCTGACCCAATATCACGAGGACGGGGAACGGGTGATCGCCTACGCGAGCCGCACCCTGACCGGCGCCGAGAAGAACTACAGCGCGACAGAGCTCGAATGCCTCGCGGTCGTATGGGGCATCCACCGGATGCGGAATTATCTAGAGGGCTACGCCTTCACAGTTATCACCGACCACCACTCCCTCCGCTGGCTCCAGAAATTAGAGGCCCCAACCGGCCGCCTCGCCCGCTGGCTATTCGAGCACCAACAGTTCGATTACGATATTAAATACCGCCGCGGCACTCTCAATCGCGTGGCCGATGCTCTCTCTCGGCAACCGGAGGTTAGCGCAATTCAGACGATCCGATGCCGCTGGTACAACCGGATAATGGAGGGAACGCGCCGCGAACCCGCCGCCTACCCGGACTACCGGATCAGGGAGGGCGAGCTATACCGCCACGTGTTATACACGTTACATTTTAAAGACCACCTCACCGAAGAACAGTGGAAGGTGTGCATCCCACGCGAAAGAAGGGCGGACATCCTGCGCCAGTTCCACGACGCCCCCACTGCCGGACACGGGGGGGTCGCCAAGACGATCGCACGAATCGCGGAACGGTGCTACTGGCCCGGGATGTTCCGCGACATCGCGAAATACGTCCGACAGTGCCCGGGTTGCCTCGCCCATAAACCGCTACAGCAGAAACCCGCCGGGATGATGCACGCGACAGACATACGCCGCCCGTGGGAGCACGTCACAATTGACCTCGTCGGCCCGCTGCCCCGATCCCGTCGCGGCCACACGTGGCTCCTCGTTATGCAGGACCGTTATTCCAAGTGGGCCGAGCTCGCGCCGCTCCGACAAACCACCGCCAAGGCGGTAACCGGCGAGATCACAAACTAGGTGATCTTGCGACACGGCCGCCCCGACATCATCATTACCGACAACGGGACGCAGTTCAAGTCTGCGCCCCTGGCCGCCCGTCTCAAAGCATGTAACATCGAACACCGCACCGCGCCCGTACGCGCCCCACATTGTAACCCGGTGGAACGCACAAACCGGACGATCAAAACAATGATCGCCCAGTATGTAGACCGCGACCACCGGGAATGGGATGAAGCGCTACCGGCACTCCAGTTCGCGTATAACACCGCCGTTCACGACGCCACCGGGTACACGCCGGCATTTATAAACCACGGCCGCGAACTAACGCCGCTCACCCCAGCCCTTCCCCGAAACCCGGACGCTCCAACGCCCGACACCGTCCAACGCCGACTCCAGGAAGCCGAGGATGTCGTCCGTATAAATCTGGCCAGGAGCTTCCAGAGGCAGGAACGATATTACAACCTGCGACGGAGGCAGTGGCGACCGCAAGTGGGCGAGAAAGTATGGAAGCGGGAACACCCGCTGTCGAATAAAGCAAACGCCTTCAACGCTAAGCTCGCGCCAAAGTTCATCGGACCGCTGAAGGTGCGTCGGATGATTTCGCCTGTAATCGCCGATCTCCGAAGTAAGAGCGGGAAATGGTACAGGCATGTACATATACAGGACCTAAAACCCGCTCCGAAAATAAACAATAACAACGAAACGGAGACCGACGATGACAACGGCGATATCAGCGACGAGGAGGACAACGGAAACAAACAACAAACAACCGAGTAAAAACAAGAACAAAGCCCCGGCACGCACAGAAAGCAGCAAAATGAGCATCGAGAAAGACATCATTGCTGAGATCGCCCGAATCCTCGGAGAGACCGAACCGGCCTACGGGCCACCCGGAGCTGTGCAGGAGGCACGACCAATCGACCGACCGCCACCAACACCACAGCCACCGAAAGTCGGCACCTCAATACAACGGTCCGACAGAACAAACCGCCTGAAGGCAGCCATGCTGGCCACTCCACCGCCACCGCTCGCCACTTGTCGTCGTCGCCGAGACCAGCCGCCGCTCCCAGCCAGACGGCCACCACGAGACCAGGGATCGACATCGGGGGACCCACCACCCGCCCCCCCATGCCCGAAATCCTGGTCCCCATGGGGCCCGCACCGCCACCACCGATCATGGTGGAATTAGAGCCAGGCCTTACAGCGCCGATACCGCACTTCGCGGTACACGTATCACGGCGGTGTAAAATTCGTTTACCGCATGGCCGTTGGACCTTAAGATTTGCCGCCGACGGCAAACTTAGATACCGCCGCAAGATAGCCTAGGCCCGCAAAAGCCTCATAGTTCAGGCTTAATTAAGAGGGGTGATGTAACGATGCATCCCCCATCGTTCCCGACACGTCGCCCGTCGGAAGTCTGCCGCCCGGCGAACATCAGCCGGGCAGGGGCAGAGGCGCTTAGCGCCCATTTTTAAATACGAAAACAATGTTTATGACAAACACCGCCGTTAGAGTTTGTCATAAACAAAGCGAGCGCCGAACGGCACCGAACGTTTCCGGCGAATGCCGATCGCCGAGCGCGCGCTGCCGGAGGCCCGCGTCGTCTCCCCCACCCCGAGGGGGATGCGAACGGCGCGGGTGTCACCGTCGCTCGCTTCGGTAGGGTATAAAAAGCCCTACCGAACACCAGACAGTACCAGACCTGAATCCGCTCGAGCAGTACGCTCCGAGACAATTCCAGGAAAACCGATCCTCACGTCAAACAGACAGTAAACCGGAGGTTGACGCGTTCGCAGCCTCCGCCGAGTATTCTCGGCTATCTGTTCTCGAGACGAATCCCGTTTTAACACACATCCGTACAGGACAGAGAGTGGACGAGTTCGCCGCTTTCCTCGAGGATTCTCGAGCCTCTACGGTCCGATTACCTGACCATCCGGACTCCGCGCACAGACGCATCCCATGATCGTTGTCTGGGGACACGCGCTGCGTCACCAACGCCGACGCATACACCCGACTGCAGGCCTGACACCCTGCAATCCGCGTCGAACATCCAGCCGCACGCAATACTCGTTTGAACTTACGTATCTCGCACGATATCAAATTGCCAGATATCGAAATACACGCGGTGCCAATACGCGCCCGCCTTACCGCGCGCACCTCGCATCAACAAACGCGAGACGACAACACGCGCCCGCCTTACCGCGCGCACCTCGCGCCAACAAACGCGAGACGACAACACGTGCCCGTCTCACCGCACGCGCCCCGCGCCACCAGCCGGGCCATTTAACTAGATGCGAAAAAACCTTGTCTAGATCGGCGTCATAACAGCGCGTACGCTTGTCACAACTCATAACATTGTAACTGACTCATTTATCGATTGTAAGTTGAACATTGCCTCGAGTGGCGAATAAACGACGTACACAACAACTCACGTCCGTTGCGTTTCAACCCACTTCACGAATCCTGATTCCGATTGCGCTGTCCGCGCGCACGCGAAACCTCACGTGAAGCGACCCGTTACAGTGTATTAAAAAATAAATCTGAGAAAGAAATTAAAAAGAAAATTTTAAGAATTTGTATTAGTATTCGTAAATTGTATTAGTATTCGTAATTTGTATTAGTATTAGTATGTAAAGAAAAGCCGCACAAACGTCGGAACAAATGAAAAGCAAAATTCAACGTTCAATTTTCTTAATTATTTCTTCCCTTTAGTAGTTGCGTAGTCTCCTATGTGTACGTTTCGTAAGAAATTTTTTTTAAAAATGAGTTATACGGCATCCGAATATACGGATATGATTATTATGTACGGAATAGCCAGGAAAAATGCACGTGCTGCGGCTGATTTGTACGCGGAGCAATTTCCTGAGCGTGAACGACATCCTAATCGCAATGTAATATTAAGATGCGTTCAACGAGCGAGAGAATCAGGAGTTTTAATTCCAAATCGCCATACTGCTGGTGCACCCGTGCAAAATAATGGGATAATAAATGTGGACAATGAAGAAAGAATTCTTGCAGCGATAGAGGAGAATCCGCAAAATAGTGTGCGCCATTTAGCTGAGACACTTGGTTTCTCGCGACACTTGGTGCATCGTACTTTGCGCCAAAATGGATTGCATCCATATCATTTCCAACGTGTCCAGCAACTTTTACCGAGAGACCAGGAACCACGCATTAATTTTTGCGCAGGTATTTTTATTCACTTATTTAATATATTTTTGTGTTATTTTTAATAAATATTAATAATTGGCGAAACATGCACAGGATTTCTTGCACAATGTCGGCGGGATGATTCTTTTCCCGACCGCATATTATGGACCGACGAAGCAACGTTTACGCCCAACGGTATTTTTAATAGCCACAATTATTTACTATGGGCCGAAGAAAATCCGCGCGCTATTCGGCAACACACTTTCCAATATCGTTGGACGATAAATGTATGGGCAGGAATAACTGCGAACAGAATTGTAAGTAATAAATTTACTAATTGTAAATAATTTAAATAATTTTCTTTTGCAGTTTCGATAATCTCTTATTTCGGCAATTTTCAGATCGGTCCTTATTTCCTACCGCCCCGCTTAACTGGTGAAGTTTATACAAATTTTTTGGAACACCAGTTACCAGAATTGTTGGAAGATATTCCCCTCCGCGAAAGACAACAATTGATTTTTCAACATGACGGGGCGCCTGCACATTTTTCGCGACAAGCTCGCAACATTTTAAACGCGCATTATCCGGACAAGTGGATGGGTCGAGGTGGCCCAATCATCTGGCCGGCGCGATCACCGGACCTTAATGTTTTGGATTATTTTGTATGGGGGCACATAAAAAATTTAATAGAACAGAGGCGTGATGGTACAGAAGCGGAAATGCGAGAAGCAATTCTCGCAGCTTTCAATACCATCACGCCGGAAATGGCGTATCGCGCGACGCGCAATATTATTCGAAGGGCCGAACTCTGTCTGCAAGAACGAGGAAGACACTTTGAACAATTTTTGCATTAAATTATGAGAGTGGATTAGACCTATTGGGGATACCACTTTAAAAAAAATGCGCCATGCTATCTACCGCAAGGTGGTGCGGAAACTATAGCACATTTTCTGTTTTGTGTGTGTGTGTGTGAGAGAGAGAAAGAGAGAGAGAGAGAGAGAGAGAGAGAGAGAGAGAATAATAATTGATGCACAAGATTCAGCAACTTACTCTTAGATTTAGAGAACGATAGAAAAAACTGGTAATAAATATTGAGTGCTAGGAATAAAAATTAATTATTTTATAACAATAAAATCGAATGGATCCTGATATACAAATTTAAATATAAAGGGCTCTTAAACTCTTGTACTCTTATTAAGAGCCCCTTATAATCTTAATTAAAATTTGTATATCACGATTCTTTCGGTTTTATTATTTTAAGATTATTTCTGCTTCTACGCTGAGAGAATTTTCTCTTAGAATTTACTCTGAAAAATCATGATAATCTTGAAACAATATGATATGAAAAAAATTTTATGACAATTTTTCTGTTTGGTATTTATCTCTATAAAAATAATATCTATTAAAATAAAATATAAAATATGTTTGATTATTTATACTAAACTGCGTAGTAATATATTAATCAAACATATTTTATATTTTAATTGTAATAGATATTATTTTTATTGAGATAAATACCAATCAGAAAAATTTTTTTATTTCATGTTTTATATCATATTGTCTCATGATTATCATATTTTTCACGATAAATTCTAAGAGAAAATTCTCTCTATGTCATATTCATTATTTTATTTTTATTTAATATTTATTATTTATTTTTAAAATTTCTCTACGCCGCTCGTACATACTGAAAAGATCACATACATAAAACGGAGCGCACATTATGTGTATAATTATTTCGGTTGCCATAGCGAAGCACGCTCGCAAACCGCTCCTCCCATTGCTTCGCCGTGGACCGGGTATCAATCGACAGTGGGAGGCATCTTCGCGCCGCGAGCTTTTCGCGGCACTTTGTTGGCTGATCTTTTAAAATTAATATTTTCTTAAATATTGAGAAAATCACAAAATGGTACAGGACTTTTCTATTCAGAATAACACCCTCTACCTTCCCTTAAAAGGAAGTCCGCGAATTATCGGACACCCTGTATACACGCACACTCATATATTATATACACGCACACTCATATGTTATATACACGCATACTCATACGTTTTATACACGCACATTTATACGTTTTCATTCACGTACATTTATACGCCTATACACATTTGTAACTCCGCAGTCTGACATCAATAAACACTATTTATTCTATACACGCCTTACGATACTTGCTAGACCTTCCAAGCCCTGATCCCGGCCGAGCTATCCCACAACAGCGCT
Organism: Cataglyphis hispanica; assembly: GCF_021464435.1. Classification (NCBI taxonomy): domain Eukaryota; kingdom Metazoa; phylum Arthropoda; class Insecta; order Hymenoptera; family Formicidae; genus Cataglyphis; species Cataglyphis hispanica. Next base: position 3,544,822 of record NC_065962.1, on the reverse strand, counting down.
CGGAAAATCCGACCGTTACAAATTTTATCATTAAATGACTGAAAAAGTAAGTTTTAATTTTTTAAATCAACCATAATAGTTTTACACCTATTTTTAATGTAAAGAATTAGTTTAAATAAATAACATTAAATTGTCAATTTAAAAATATTTTCTTATAAATTAAAAATATTCTTTTATTCCACATATAATACCTAAAATATGAATATTTATCCTCCTTTTCTCCTTAATTATTTTATTTACTATTCTAAGAATAATTTACTTTTTTTACCTTCCCTTATTATTGAATAATAAATTATTTTTTAGTATAAAAAATAAATCAAATTGAATTTGAAAATGATAATAAATATATTTTCAATTTTTGATCCTTCAACAAGCCTAAATTTTTCTTTAAATTGATTAAGAATTTTAATTATTTTTTTATTTTTCCATATCAATTTTAATTAATCCCATCACGATATGTTATAATATGAAATTTATTATTAAAATTTTTATTTAAAGAATTTAAAATTTTAATTAATTATTCCTATTCAAATTTAATTATTTTTTAAGACCTTTTTCATTAATTATTACTTGCAATTTCATAGGATTATTTCCTTATATTTTCACATCTTCAAGACATTTAAGATTTTGTCTCTCTCTTTCTCTAACTCTTTGAATTTCTATAATTCTATAATATATAGAATATTTAAATATATAAATGAATTACTTGCCCATTTAACTCCCCAATGAACTCCTTATATTTTAATGCCTTTTATAGTTATCATTGAATCTATTAGATTAATTATTCGCCCTTTTACTTTAGCTATTCGTCTTACAGCAAATATAATTGCTGGTCATTTACTTCTCTCTCTCTTAGGATCATCTGGTGAAGTCATTAATAATATTTTTATTTTTTTAATGATAATTTTTTCTCAATTCTCTTATTTATTTTAGAAATTTCAGTTTCTATTATCCAAGCTTATGTTTTCTCCATTTTATCAACTCTATATAGAAGAGAAATTTAAAAATGTTTTTAATTAATTTTAACTTAATTATAAATATAAATTTATTATTCAATATTTCTTTTTAATTATAATTATATAATTATATATATACATATATATATATATATATATATATATATATATATATATATATTATAATAAAAAGTAATCAAAATCATACATTTCATCTAGTCTCAGTTAGACCATGACCAATTATTATTTCTTTTAGCCTATTTAATAATTTAATTTCAATAATTATATGATTAATAAACAAGTATTAATACGACCAAACTGGCAATTTATTGTTTGATTATTCTATCACGATGTTTCGACCATATGGTTTTGATCCTTATCAAGTGAAACTAAAATAACAATACTATAAATAATGATAGTTTAGAAGCGATAAAAGATATTTATTCGAGAGAAGTTTCTCGATGTTCTAACCCGTTATCCGTTCGAGCTTTCTTGGAGTATCCCGCGTTATCCTCGCGGTTTCGTTCGGGGAATCTCGATCGATCCTCGAAGGAGTGTTGCTGTTGCGATGATCCCATTTCCGCGTACATCTTCGTTCGTTGTTTCGTTCGCGAGTTTCGCCGTTAATAATGAAGCGTTTAATGATAGGATGGTCTTTATATATCCGCGTCAAAATTGCCCCTTCTTCGCCCCTTCGCATTCTATTTTTAAAGATATTACGGGAAGTCGCTTTCGTCGTCCTCGTCGGCGTTCTCGATCGAGTCGTCGAGGCGATAGACGCGACTAAGGAGATCCCGTAATTGTCGTAATAGTCCTTCCGTGGGGCACTCTATATCGAGAACGCGCAGGTCGAAGGGACCCGCCGAGGTAACGATGTTCTTAAATTCGTTAAACGCGTAAAATTGACGTTTAGCGAAGAAGCAAAGATTACCGTTGATGTATCGAAAGGCCGACGTTATCGCGGATGGTATTCCGGGAAATATATCTTTTAACGGAGCGTGTTTAACGACCAGCATGCGGCACTCGTCGATCTCAGCTACTTTGTCGTCGTCGTAGATAGCGTAGGTTCGTCCCGAGTGCGTGTTTATCGCGGCGTTAATCTTAGCGTTTCGAGGAAATCCGATACTGTGAAGGGATCTAGGCCAATTAGATTTCAATTTAAAACTGGGATATTCCGCGAGATAGATCGCGTCGTTCGCGAATAGAGCGAGATCGCCCGAGGGTCTTTGATACGCGGCGGATAGACGCGTGAAGTTGTTCGGAAGAAACGTCGTGTATTCCGTTAGCGTCATGGGTCTACCGTAGCGTTTCTCGGTTAGATCGATCGACCATACGTTGCGTCGATTAGATACGTATAAACGTCGATTCATTATTAAGGCCGCGTCTAGGCGCCGTAAAGCGCAAAGATCCGCGCGCGACGGATCGGTCGGCGCGACGCCGGTCGTCGGCGCTACGGTGGTAGCGGGCGCCGCGGTGGTCGCGGGAATCGCGGGCCGATCTCCGTCGTCGTGAAATCCGTACAGATTTTGTACAGCGAGGATATCCTCTACGCTTAGTTTAACCGGATATTGAAGCTCGTTGTCGGGTATATACGGAAACATCACTATCATCAGTCGTTGCGCATGCTGTGCTGCAGACCTAAGGCGTGGCCGATCTCGTGAGTTAGCGTTAGCAGCAGATGATACTTGTTGGAGGGATTCTTGTTCAGGCGCACATATCACGGCTCCTCGTCGTCGACGTGCACCTCCGAGGAGAAATCGGCCGCTCCGGTGGGGAAGAACGCGTGAGCGAGGGACCTTCGAAGACCGCCGGACAGACGTCGCCGTTTTCGACATTCGCGTAGGTGTGAGCGCCCGTTCGATACGATATCAATATATCGGGACGTTGCGAGTCGCGCGCGAACCTCAACGACGAACTCGCCGCCCATAGCGCGAACGCCGCTTCAGTCGTTCGTAGGAGTTCCTCGCTAGCCACTTGAAAATTCCACGTCATCTCGTTTTCGACCATTTCTTCGCGAACGGGCTGTACGCGCGATCGGGAATGTCCGCTAGACCGCATCGCGGTTTGCGCATGAGATTGAGCGTATCGGCGTTTAGCGCGCCATTACCAGGTAGTTGATAATATTCTTGAAACAGCGACAGCGCGCGACGCAGAGACGTCGCGTTATCGGATGATAGCGATCTTCCGCCGCCCTTCAGAAAACTGTACGTTCGCAGAAAGCGGAACGCCTCCGTCCTTTCCGGATTGACCGGCGTCGCGAACGTCGCGGCGACGAGCGTCGCCGCTAGAAAGAGAAGAGCCGTCTTCGTAGTCATCGCGCGAGATATCGGACGCGATTGATTCGCGTTTTAAAGGACACTCCTATTTTTATCCATTTCGAATTTGAATATGAGGTGGGGGGATATTAGAGCGAGAGAAAACAGATAGACGCGAATGCGCCGATGATTCGATCGAGGAAGCGGGTTTTCCTCGACAGCGATGAAGATCGGTCGAGTATTCGAGATTTATGCGATAAATACGACTGGAATATATATCTAGTAAAAAAATGTATATCTAGTAAAAAATGTATATCTAGTAAAAAATGTATATTTATTTCGAAAATTCTTTTCTACGACGATTCGAATATTTAGAAGATTCTCGAGTTTTTCGCGATTTTCTATTTTTAGTATTATTATCTGCGGTTTGAGTCGTATCGCGATATCCGCATCAGCGTGCTCATCTTTATAAAATGCGCGACCGCTGTAAAGAACATCAATGTGTTATTGTTCGCGGAATAGTATAGTTCGAGAAATGGATTTGATAAATCGCATAGTAAAATTGTCGGAGTATTTAACTATTAATGGTGATTTGATAGCCATTAAGGCTAATATATTACAAGAAATCGCGACCGATTTGCAAGAGGAGGCGCAAGGGGTGTTAGATGAGAGCCCCGAATTGTTTAAAATTGAGTTTAGAGTGGAGGGAAGCGATCAGATTTTGGAACTAATGTAAGTATTAAACGCGCGAGAACGTTTATCTTTTTATTCGATTTTTCCTATCTTTCTTTATAAATTTATTTACTTTTGTTCCTTTAGACGCAAAATAGAAGATTCGGTGAAGATCGCTCGAGAGACGCTATTTCAGCTTATAAATAAATCGAGAATAATCGCGGAGCAGGCCAAGAGAGTTCGCAAGGCGTTGCACGACTCCCGTAATTGCGGCGACGAGGAAGGCGAACCGTCGGTGAGTCTCGAGGGTATCGAGTCGTCCGCGAGCTGTTACGTCCCGGCGAATTCCGGCTGCGAGAAAGGGAATGCAGAGCTCGAAAATTTTCGCGGGACACGATCGCGAATTTCGGGTCAAATGAACCGCGTGGTTCTTCCCGGGGATACCTGCGATCAAGGTTATTCGCGACGGATACGCGGAAAAAGGGGATGAGGGGGTGTCTCAACGAAGACGGTGCATTTAAATAAACATTAAACACGAACAGAGGAAGCGTCAGAAAAAAGCTAAGCTACTCCCGGTAGATAGGGTGAGTCAAAAGGGAAATCGAGATGCAGGCAAAAAAAAAGGGTGAGTCATAAAAGTGAAACTCTTCGAGGAACGAAGGATGGGTCACGAAGTGAAATCGGTCCTCACAAAAAAAGGGCAAGTCGTAAAAGTGAAACTCTTCGAGGTACAAAGGTTGGGTCACGAAGAGAAATCGGTCCTCACAAAAAAAAGGGTAAGTCGTAAAAGTGAAACTCTTCGAGGAAAACAGAATTCCTGAGATATCTCGGAGTATTTTGAATTCAATTCTATGTTTAAAAATGTTTCGTATTTAATATGTTGTATCTACGTATTTTAGCTTAAGCAAGAACCCGAATCCGATACATATATATATGTATATATATTTATATTAAGGAGGCTACCCAGAGAACTTCATACGTCGAGTCAACGGAATAAATACAGAAACTATAGAATTATTTCTGGGTCGAATTCTATGTTCCTTCCCTAAACCGAATATAAAGCGAAGTATAAATTCGGCGATAATAGCGGGCGCGTAAGTATAATTTCCTACCTTGTGATGCTCGGCTCTTCTTCGATGTTGGTTGATGTTGCATGGAGGAAACGGGGTTTCTGCCCTGGCTTACGGATGTCTGGCCTTCCTTGGGTCCTTGTCGTTAATTTCGCGGGGTGGAACTGCTGGACGCTCTATAGTTATCGGGGTTAACTTGGCTGGCCACTCGATAACAGTTATGCACTTGGTAACGCGTTGCGCGATCGCGAGAGTCGCGGTATGGTGATTCACAAACAACTTTTCGTATTCTGGGTCACAATAAGATTCTACTCCGAAATACTGTGAATTATTAGAATCCGCGGGTTGTAGCGTTAATTCGCGGAGAAGTTTGCGCGCGCGATTCTTTACTCCACCTCGTCTGGTTTTAGGCATTTGATAAGTTGTTAAAATAACTACTGGCTTTAATCATAATGATGTGTAATACCAGAGGACACGGCGTGCGGCGGTCCGCACAGCAGTATCTTGTGTTTTATTCTGATTTGCAATAGCAGCGTGCGGTGGTCCGCACTGCTAGTATCGTATATCAGCGTAAGTGTGTGCGTGTGTGTGTGGTTGAATAGAGCCAGATACAGATGAATATTAATAAAACGATTAACCAGACGATTGAGAGTAGAGAAATGAATTTAGGATGTGTATCACTTACTCACAGAATCACGAGAATTAATACAAGAACACGTTGGATCCAGAGATAGGATAAATAATAAAAATAAAAAATTGATTCACTTATAACACAATTATATTTTATACTTATACACTGTAGTATTAAATTGATTTAGAATATGTATTATAATTAGATGTAATATAAGATTATTTAGAATTAAACTAAATATTAAAACTAGAATTAGAAGTTGGATTTAGAAATAGAGTTGGATTTGAATTTAAAGTCGAAGGTTGATTGAGTTCGCGAGGGAGCTCGGTTGCTCCATCGGAGACGCGGAAGAGACTTGTTGTTCGGTCGGAGGCGCGGGAGAGACTGTTGCTCTATCGGAGGCGCGGGAGAGCCATGTTGCTCGATCGGTGGCGCGGGAGAGACTGTTGCTCTATCGGAGGCGCGGGAGAGCCATGTTGCTCGGTCTGCGGCGCGGGAGAGACTGTTGCTCTATCGGAGGCGCGGGAGAGCCATGTTGCTCGGTCTGCGGCGCGGGAGAGACTGTTTGAGTTGGAGCGCGCACTGAGCTCCTTCGTTTCGGCGGCTCGGCCGCTGCCGAGAATAGGGATGTGTAGTGGTGGGACGCGCAGTGGTGGGAAGAGCTAACGATGCGCCACGCTTCGGCGCTCGAGGAAATCAGGTGTCATGGCGTGTCTTTGGCGCGCTATTCAAATTGCGCTTGCTGGACTTTGATTATTTATAAGAGAGACGAAAAAAAAAAGGAAAATAAAATTAGAATTTTTGACAAGACGTGACAGAGCGAGAAGTAGCGCGGTGAATATTTTGCGCGATCTTATAATTTAAATTATCTATAATGTAAAAAATGTATTCGTTAATAACGGTTGTTTTATTTGCAGATAAAATGGAGAGCTTCCCGCGCGCGTTCGAGCGTATTTTATATATAAATTTTATATATAATTTTTATATAATTTTTATATATAATTTTTATATAATTTTTTTACGCAATTTTTTATATAATATTTTATAAATTTTTATATATTTTATTATTACATTTATATTTTAATATTTATGCACGTTTATTATACATTTTATTATAAATATATATTTTATTATGATGTAAAATAAAATCGTTTATAATTATTGTTCGAGATTGCAACGATCTCGAACTTCGCATTTTTGTTGCCGCGCGACCGCGTCATCGCCGCGCGCGCGATGCGAGGTAGCGTTTTCTGCGACCGAGCGAAAACGCGCGGCAACAACAAACATCGTCGCCCTTCTCGAAGGATCTAAGGTAAAATTGCGACAAACAAGTCACCTAAAAACTGTCGGCGGAAATGACTAAATTTCGGGGACCTTCTGGATCCTTCGAGAAGGCGACGACAGTATAAAGGTAAGCCGCCAACCGAGCGCGGCGCATTCCGCTCAGAGTACTTTGACGCGTGTACGCTACTCGAGTGAGATAAAGAGTCGGTCTAGTTTATTGAAATAGACATATTTCAGTACCGTTGTGTGACTACCGCAGTTATTCCGAGACAGACGATTTATCGCTGTTCATCCGCCGCGTGCGAATTATAATCGTATCTCGCGTATGATTAATAGCAAAAGTGTTAAGATTCTATTCATCTTAGAATCGAGCGCGTCTCGATACTCGCGGGTGTCGTTGTCCGTCGGCCGTCTCATTTCGCGCTTGTCTCTTTTGGAGCACGCTCGCTCGCACGCTCACTATAACTTTCGCTTTCAATTATGAATGAACGATGTGATTTAACTCTTTCCGTTTTCGCTTCCTTTCTCTCATATAGCCTATCCTTTTCTAATTAGTCTCGCCTCGCGTCGCGCTTCGCTCTTATCGCGGTCGCGATATAATATTATGATATAGCGTAATAAGCGTCGCAAAGATAGAGGATACGCGGTCAACGATTATCGTTGTATTAATATGTATATTTTTAAATAAGATATATAATTGAAAGATTTGTAATACATTATACAATTTATAATACATTATACAATTTATAATATTATGATATAATATTTAATATGATATAAAATATAATATACAATTTAATAGTATATTAATAATATATGCTAAAATTAAATATAATTCAAATCGTTATATAGCTTAAACCGTTATTTCGCTCCAACCACCAATCGCGCAATTTGCAAACGTTCTCCAATGCGCAATTCTTCGCGTGATATCCGCAGCGAAGGGCTCGCGGAGCGTTCAGTATCTCTAGTCGACCGATGTCCTCGAAATCGGCGTCGATGGTCTCGACGGTGACGTCGCGATCCTCGACGCCTTCCAGGATCTCGGCGAGCCTTCTTTTTTTCATAGCCCTTGACGTATATGCGTACTGTAAAATCGGGACTAGTTCCACGGCGAACGGCGTCTCGAACGAGTCTCTTCATCGACCCGTAATTAACGTGTCCGCTGTTCCACTTCAATTGATGATGATTGTTGATCAACCAGCAAGCTTGCGTTTTCTCCGCTTTCGTTAATAAATTCCACGACATTGGCGCGCGAAAGATATGATGCGTTAATTCTTTGCCGTTTTTCAATATAGCTATCTCTTTCGCGACAAATTTTTCGTTAACGATAAAACCTTGAAGGTCGGCGAAGATCGGCGTGTCCATCTTCGACGCGAGTCGAGGTTAGAATGCTCGCTTCTCTAAATTTCCTCTTTTTAAGCGTTTTATTCCCCCTTCATATTTTTATTTATCGCTATATTAGATTATTCTACACGATTCTGCGCACAACGTTAGTGAGCGGATTATACTCTACTACGCGATCGTGAATAATGAGGCAATAGGCTGTGGTGTTAGAGGGAACGTTCTCCTTGCAATCGAACTCTATACGAACGTCCACGGTAGCGCTCTTAATGGATTCGTTCTGTCGAGAACAGTCGATAACTACTATCGGACCGAACGTTTTAAATTTAAATAAATTAAAGAGTGCTTCGTCTTTATCGCATCCGTAGTATGTTTTTCGAAATTTCGAATACATATCGTACAGCACCGCGATTTTATTTTTTTCGAAATTTAGATTCATATCGTCGTAAGGATAAAAATCCGAATAAGATACAGTTTGACGTTAGTTAGTTTACAATCGTCAAACATGGAGGCATCTTGAAGCAGAACGTTCTTCCTTCCGGATTGCAGCGCGAAGATAACGTAACGCGGTTTCTCTAGTTGCGTTGCCGCTTTAACCGCCCACGAATGTTTGGTCGTGCTCTGAAGAAGCGGAAACTCGTAGAGATCCCACGAACGAAAAGCGACGCTCAGATATCTTCCGCTTTCCAATGTACGCAATAGCGCTAATTTATTAATATCGTTTAACACTACGTGAGGCATTCGCCATTGTATCTTTAATAGAACGATCTTGGGTTCGTGCGATTCGCGCGATACGAGACAATTGTGATCGTTGCGCGCTCGTATCAAGATAAGTTCGTGTCGCGCGTTGATCACGACGCGCTTGTAATCCTCGCAGAAACCTAGTAACACGCTGAGAGGTACGCAGAAGTTAAAATCGTCGATCGCGTGACTCTTCGCCGCGAAGTCCCATCCGGCGTTTTGCAATATGCTGCTTCTCTCGACCGTCAGCGACGCGTAATTCTTGATCGTGCTCGTTATCCCGACGTTTCTGCTTCGATCGATCTCTACCCCATCGAGCTCGTAGCGAATCTCCTCGAACATGAACGCGGCGCAATTGTTCACCAGTCTCGCCGAGCTTTCGCTCTCCGCATCCGATGGTTTCTTCGACTCGAGTGTGCCCTCGATGTAGAGGAAACTCTCGCAGGGTAAGGTGTACAGATCCTGTTGTTGTATAGGAATTCGTATCTCGTCGCTATTTTCAAATGTGGTATTAGCGTAAGGATTGTACGTGTGAGTCTCGATCTTGACGATGCGATCGTCGAAGATTGGTTCTCCGGTGATACTCAAGATGTCGCTCATTTCGCTCTTACGCGTAAGCAGTTTTCGGAACGACGAAACCCAAGGAGCGCAGAAAGGTCGCGTTGGCGACGGTTAATTTTCCGCTTCTCTTTCCCTTTCTTCTCTTCGCGTCTAGGGACGATGCTACGGTTACGATGGGCGCGCTTCTCGCGTTCGACTCGTTCACGACGAGCATCGCGCGCGTCCGTCTATCTTCTTCGTCGCGCGTGCAGACGAATCGTTATCTCCTCGCCTCGAAAGTCGATCGACTTTCCGTTTTGATCCACGACGCGCACGGTTATATCAGTTATGATTCGCGCGATGATCGGGAGGTAAATGATTCGCGCGGGAATTTCCGACAATTTATATCCGGGCGGAACGTTCGGCGCGAACTCGTGTATAGTGTGCGCGGATTTGTCGTTGTGATACGCTCCTGTCGTGACGTTGCACTCTACGCGAATAACGTTAACGGCCATAATATTTACCGGTTTATCGGAAGCGTACCATCTGTTCGGTTGTAGTACACGAGACGAGAAACCTAGTAACGAACCGATATTATCGGGTTTAGTAAAATTTACGCGATACGCGCACTTGATCTCGCTTCTCATGGTGTTATCGTTTCCGCGAAGCGCTATGGTGCGTTCGCTCCTCTCGCTGTTCTCGTCGTCGAAAACATCGTCGTCGCGGTCGTCGACGTTGTATATGTAGTCGTCGTCCTCGCTTCTCGTTTTCGGTTCCTCGCTCTCGTCTCGCTTTCTCTCCTCTTCTTTCGTCGGCCGTTTTCGACGAGTTGCGGCTTTTAGATACGCGTTTATAGCGTCTAACTCGTAAGATCCGACGGGAATCGCGATAACCTCATCGTTATCGTCGAAGTAAAATTTATTGTTCGTGGAATTTACATTCGGTATCGTATTGTAGGTTTCGAAATTAGTGAGACCTAACTCGTAATCGCCATCGCTTAGATCCAGAGGCGGAAAATAACTCGCCGTGAGGTCGCTGCTTCGTCCGGATAGCGTGAGAGTCAGCGACATGATCGGCGAACGCGAGCGAACTGTTCTCCGACGAACGATCCGATATTACGACCGAAAATTTTTCCAATCGATCTCTCGGAGAAATCTCAGGCACAATTGTCCGCAGATACTCTGATCGCTCGTTTGTTGAGAGTCACGATTGTATCGAATAATCGTATCGCGTCCTAGATATCGTTCGAGTTTGCGCGGCGGACGAAGATTGCCGAAGCTGTCGTAGTAGATCGCGTCGTCGCCCTTCTTCGTGTACACCATCCAATAAATGCCCGGTTTCGACGCGTCGTCTAAATTAATGATACCGCTTTCATTACGGCGCACTCGCATCGCAAGAGCGTTGCGCATAAACACGCCTCTAAAGTGAGGCACGCGCGAGAGTATCGCGGCGCGATTCAACTGTTCGTCCGTCGTTGCACCGAAATGAATGGAAAAATCTCTAGCGTTTTCCGCGAGTTTTTTTTTAACATTCGTCTTTTCTCGTCGAAGATGCGCCGCTTCCACGTTTGTAAGGCGCGAGATACGACTTTCCATCGCGCGATTGTGACGCTGTAACTCCTCCAGCCGCCGTCGCGCCGCTTTGCCATCGTTCACCGCTTTCGCGATTCCCGCCGCTCCTCCAGCCAAGGAACCGAGAACAACGGTAACAGGGGTAAGAAGCCGCCGCGTTTCGCTACAGGAAGTGCTCGTTTCCTCGTAATGGTCATTCTCCTCCTCCCGCTCTTCTTTCTCCTCGTTCTCGCGGGCACACCCATTCCGAACTTTGTCTTTGCCTTCATAACCGCCCATACGATCGTCGCGGCGGCTCTCTCGCCTAAGGTCGAGTCGCTCGCCGCGATGCGCTCGCGCGCTTTTTCGGCGAGCGCTCGATCGGCGATGTGTCGATCGGCGAGATCGCCGCTTTGCGAGTACGCGATGTCGTGTTCGCGGCAGGCCGCATCCAACGAATTGACACCTCTATCACCTCGCGCTAGTCTTTTCGCGAGACGGAAACCCAGCCCGCAGAATTGATAGCCCGGTATATGTAGCTCGAAGGGCAGCGCGTTTATCGCTCTGTTCAATAAGCCAGCACCACCGATATCACTGATTACACCGTTTCGCTTCGAGAATTGCATTCGCCGCAATCCTTAACCCTTTCGCCACTACGGGCGACTATAGTCGCTCTCCATAAAATGCCACTGACGTACTACGGGCGACTATAGTCGCTCTCCATAAAATGCCACTGACGTACTATGGGCGACTATAGTCGCTTTCCATAAAATGCCACTGACGTACTACGGGCGACTGAAGTCGCTCTACATAAAATGCCACTCACATACTACGGGCGGCTATAGCCGCTATGCATAAAATGCCCCGTATTGTACATTGTATAATACATATGACAAGCGATTAGAGTTACTTCACATCGAGTATCTTTCGCTGGAAATGTAGCATGTCTTGTTTTTTATCATTTGTTTCTCTCGAGATTCCTCAAGTATAAAAATCACAAAAAAATGCCAAATCAGTTTGAAGACGCTCGTCTGAATGTTTGCATCAAATAAAGTTAGTGCTTTCTAAAGATATATTTTTTATTTTTGTTCCCGACAACAGACACAAAGATATAGTTCGTTATTTATTAAATTTATTTACCTTTATTTAGATTAATTATTTTTTAACAGATTTTAACCCATTCTTTAAAATGATGAAAAATAAGAGAGCAAGACGTATTAATGATGAGGATGAGAATTATTCGGAACAATCAGAAGATGATCAAATAATTTTAAATTTGGCAAAAGAAAGACGAAATACTTGTAATAAAATAATTCGAGCAAATATACTAAATTCTGAATCCGAAGAAGACAATTCAATTGAATCTGGAAAAGATATAAAAAGACAAATTACATGGAATATCAAATTATTCCGGCCGAATATTCATAAATTTCAATGCAATCATTCGGGAATAAAAACGTCAATTGGTTATTCGGCATCAGCTTTAGATTTTTTCTAGTTGTTCTGTTCCGAAAATTTTATAAATTTCATTGTTGGCACGACAAACGATTATCGGAATAGAGTTGATAACGATACAAATACGATAAATTCCCGAAACACTTCTCTCCCAGAAATTTATTGCTTCCTCGCCATAAAATTATTAATGTCGCGAAATAAAAAATTATCATATTATAAATACTGGTCTAACGACGAGTTGTTGAAAAGCAAAATTTTTGGAGAAGTGATGAGTCGAGACCGATTTTTATATTTGTTAAAAGTTTTACATTTTAATTCTAATGAAGTAACTGCAGATAGGGACAAATTATATAAAATACGGGAAATTTGCGATATGCTTTGACAAAGTTTTCAAAACGTATTTTACCCTTTTGAAAACTTATGCATTGATGAGGATTTACTTCTGTATAAAGGTAGACTGTGACATTTAAACAGTACATTCCCTCTAAACGAAACAGATTTGGGATCAAATCATTCGTTTTATGTGATACTAAATCTGGATTCATACAAGATTTTATAATTTATACTGGAGGATTGACTATAAGTAGCGAAAATGAAATTATTGGGAAATCGGGCACTGTAGTTATGGAATTATTGAAACCGTATTTAAATAAAGGCCATACTTTATATGTGAATAATTGGTACACAAGTCCGGCCCTTTTTATTCTTTTAAATCAAAATGGAACTAATGCTTGCGGAACAGTCCGAAAACGACGAAAGGGTATGCCAGTTATGCAGGATAAATTAAAAAAAGGTGAAGCGAGTTTCCGCTCCTCTGATATTCTATTGGCTATGAAATAATGTGACAAGAGGGAAGTGTATATGTTGTCCATTTTTCACAATGAAGAATTTGTCGACACGAAACGGCATTATCGCACACACGAAATGATAACGAAACCAAAGTGTGTTGTCGATTATAATCGATTAATGGGAAGTGTTGACAAAACGGACATGGTTATTAGCACAATTCATTCACAGCGAAAATATATGAAATGGTATAAAAAATACTTTTTTCATTTAATAGATATATGCGTATGGAACGCTTACTGCTTATACAAATTTAAAACTGGTAAAGATATATCAATGGCAAATTTTCACTTACAATTAATTCGGCAACTTTTAAATCGCTATCTGCAAAAAACGACCAACAATATTTCAAACAAATCAGGACAAACAAATCCACTTCGGCTAACTGGAAGACACTTTCCTTCGCTGTATACAAGTGCAACTGCAAAACGAAAAAATCCATTGCGAAAGTGCGTTGTATGTGCAAAAAATGACAGGAGGAGCGAATCGCGATACCAATGCCAAATTTGCGATGTTGGTTTATGCGTAATATCATGTTTCGAGCAATATCACACACAATTTCATTATTAACTGTAATTATTATCTTACAATTATATTCTCTAATTTCAAAATTTAATAAAAAGTTAATATGTTTAAATGTTATAAATATTTTAATTTGTGGAGTTTTTTTTCAATAAACACCGTCAAACCAACTCGGGTTGCCGTGAAGCGTAAACGCGGCCGCTGTCGATTTTACTCGAGCACCGTGCACATTTTTGGCGCGGCGGCACGTTCAGCGGAAATACCACGGCGAAGAAGTCGCCCGTAGCGAAAGGGTTAATGAGCGGCGCGGGTCCGTCGATATGCTTACACACACGCCGAACGTGCAAACGACCCCCACGAAAATTCTGCTCACAATGCGGACGAGACGGCGTGTTCACAAGAGAATGCCATCCCGCGCTGGGAAACGCCAGGCGGGCCGGGTCGCCAGCGGTCAAATCCAGCGCCCCGAGCCCCGCATAAAGTATGATCCGAGACCGCACATAAGGATAAAAATAGACCGCACGCGCTTCCGAAAACTCATAGACACTGGGGCGGAAATATCATTTGTTAACGAGAAAACGGCACGACAATTACAACGGTACGGGCACAAGATGCAAGCGCATGACGGAGAAATACAGATGGCAAATGGGGAGTCGGCCACAATACCAGGAACCATCACCGCGCCCATACGCATTAAAGGGAGAACGATCCAACACAAATTCGCCATACTACTGAAACTAGAAAGCTCGGTACTCATGGGAGTGGACCTGTGGACACGAACAACGATCCGGTTGGAGCCACCCCGAACACATCAACGAAGAGGCAACACAACACTGTGCACAGCGACCGGAGGATTGGCCACACGAACAACTAACGAAGGAGAAAACTACAGGAATTCTTGGAAAAGAATTCGGAAAATTCAAAGGAATTCAAGGGCCAACGGACAAAATACAGCACTGAATAAGACTCAAAAATGATACACCAATCAAACAACGATATCGACCGCGTAACCCGGCAATGCAAGCAGTGATCGACCAGGAAGTAGAAGAAACGGAGGCCGCAGGAGTCATCGAACCATCCACGAGCGCCTGGAGCTCACCAGTAGTACTAGTAAAAAAAAAAGACGGAAAGTACCGATTTTGCATCGATTTTAGAAAAGTAAACGACGCCACGGAAAAAGATGCTTACCCACTACCACAAGTGACCGCAACATTGGAAAAATTAAGGGGAGCATAATACTTGTCAACGCTAGACTTCAAACAAGGATACTGGCAAGTACCCCTCGAACCAAAAAGCCGACCAATCACCGCATTCACGATACCGGGCAGAGAGCTGTATCAGTTTAAAGTAATGCCATTCGGACTGCACTCCGCATCCGCCACATTTCAGCGACTCTTGAACCGCATAATCGGCCCATCATTAGAACCAAACGTTTTCGTATATCTAGACGATATCATCATCATAAGCAAAACGTTCGACGACCATCTCCGACTATTAACCGAGGTCCTCCGCCGGCTCCGCGACGCACGACTCCGCCTAAACCCGGAGAAATGTAAATTCTGTGTCGATCAACTCAAATACCTCGGGCACGTAGTCGACCGCAAAGGAATACGAACGAATCCCGAAAAAGTAAGCGCCGTCGCAAATTGGCCCGAACCACGCACGGTAAAACAAATCCGACAGTTCCTCGGGATGGCGTCATGATACCGACGGTTCATCGCAAATTTCTCGACCGTCTCGGCACCACTCACGAATCTCACAAAAAAACGCAAGGTGGAAGTGGGGAATCGAGGAAACAACAGCTTTCCGCGAACTTAAAAAAACACTGGTGTCAGCCCCTGTGCTCGCGTGTCCAAATTTCAACCGCCGATTCGTGTTGCAAACCGACGCCAGCACAAGCAGACTGGGCGCTGTGCTGACGCAAAATTTCGAGAATGGGGAACGCGTCATCGCATACGCGAGCCGAACACTCAATAGCGCCGAAAGAAATTACAGCGCTACCGAACTCGAATGCCTCGCGGTGGTATGGGGCATCCGAAGAATGAAGGGATACCTGGAAGGGTACCACCCCTTCACCGTAATTACCGACCACCAATCGCTAAAATGGCTGCAACGATTAGAAGCATCCACCGGCCGGCTAGCCCGGTAGCTGTTTGAGTTGCAGCAATACTACCTCGAGGTTAGATATAGAAAGGGCACGTTAAACCGCGTAGTCGACGCCCTATCGCGACAACCCGAGGTATGCGTAGCGAAACCGCGCTGATGCGGATGGTACTAACGGGTACTGGAGGAGACCGAGCGCGATCCCGCCAGCCGACCAGATTTCCGAGTACAGAACGGGAAACTATACAAACACATCCTGCACAGCCTCAACTTCAAGGAGACAAACGCAGACTAGCAATGGAAAGAATGCGTACCCAAAGACCAGCGAACCAGAATCCTAAGCCAGCACCATAAGGAACCAACGGCCGGACACCTCGGCATCGCAAAAACCATTGCCAGAATAGCCGAATATTTTTACTGGCCAGGGATGTTTAGAGAAACAACCGTCCGAACATGCCCAACGTGCCAGGCACATAAAGCCGCCCAGGAACAACCAGCGGGCAAATTACACGCTACGAACATCCAAAAACCATGGGAACAGATCACGACTGACCTCGTCGGACCGCTGCCACGATCACGACAGGGACACACCTGGCTGTTCGTTATGCAAGACAGGTTTTCGAAATGGGTAGAGCTAGCACCGCTGAGACAGGCAACAGCAAAGGCGACCACTAAAACGATAACAGAACGGGTGATATTACGCCACGGCCGGAATCAATCCTATCGGACAATGGAACACAATTCGTATCCAAAGAGTTCGAAAACCGACTGGCGGCATTCAACATCAAGCACAAATGGGCACCGGCATACGCACCACATTGCAATCCCGTAGAGCGAACTAACCGGACAATAAAAACAATGATAAGCGAGTTCGTAGAAAAGGACCATAGGGACTGGGACGAACATCTCCCCTCCTTGCAGTTCGCTTACAACACCGCGGTACACGACGCAACGGGATATACACCGGCATATTTAAACCACGGGCGAGAATTAACGTCACCACACCACACCCGCAACAACAGGCACCCCGGCGGACACAACCCGACGGAGACTGGACGAGGCATACGAAATAGTGCGCATCCAACTGGCACGAGCCTTCCAAAGGCAGGAAAAATATTACAACCTCCGCCGACGAGAATGGAAGCCAAAAATCGGCGAATGGGTGTGGAAAAAGGACCATCCGTTATCAAAAAAGGCCGACAAATTCAACGCAAAACTCGCGCCGAAATATATCGGGCCGCTCGAGGTATGAAAAATAGTCTCCCCAGTAATCGTAGACTTGAGGAGCAAGAGGGGTAAATGGTACAGGGTAATGGTACAGGCACGTATACGTACAAGACTTAAAGAAAAACAAAAACAATGCCGAGGACGAGGAAGACGAAATCCCCACCGACGACCGAGACAATAACACCAGCGAAAACGAAAAAATAAAACACAGTTTGTCAAGATGACTGAAGCCGAAGAGATCTTGAGGGAAATCGAGGAGCTCCTCGGAGAGACAAAGAGCCCGGGACAGCCAAACCAAGCAACTGGAGAAAGAACGGCCCGCACCGGCAACCGGATAGCCGAAAAGCCTCCGTCCAGACCACCGCCATCCAGACCACCCCGGATCGGCACTTTAATACAAAGGTCAGACCGGACAAATGCCCGAAAGCTGCAAGGACTGATGCAGCAACCACCGCCGCTACCAGCCCGGCCACGCTGACCAACAGCCGTCGCAAATCGACCGACAGCAACAACCACCGCGCCTCAAGGCACAGGAACCGGGGAACAGCCGATATTATTGATGCCCACCGGATCGCTGCCGCCGCCACCGATCCGAATGCAGGTAGAACCGGGCATCGAGTTCGACGTACCGCATTTCGCCGTGCACGTGTCCCGGAAATACAAAATCCGCAGCCCCCAGGGACACTGGATCATGCGGTTCTCTAAGACCGGGCAGTTGAGGTACCGCCGTCGCATCAACTAGACGGAGAACCGACGAAGAAGCCTCAAATTCAGGCTTTAGTTACCGAGGGGGTGATGTAACGATACATACATCGTTACCCGGCCGTCCACCCGCAGGACGTCGCGGCCCGACGACCACCGGTCAGGCCAACACGCGGAATACCGCCGTCCCACGCCCACCAGTCACAGGACCGAAAGAGCGAAGGCGCTATGCGCTCTATTATATTTTAAATCGGTGAGCGAAAATAAATATGTTGTTAATATTTGTTTACTTTATACAACCGGGTCGGCACACCGTACGACTCGCGTGCTCGGGAAACCGCTCCGACCGTTTCCGAAACTTCCCGAGCCGCGGTCGGGCTCAACCGAATTGTTGGATAAACAATTATCGCGCCGACGCGATACTGCCGACGCCGGGTATAAAAAGGCGCTCCACCGGCTAAAAGAGATAGAATCCTGTCCGCGCTCTGAAGTCGGCAAGACGCTCAGAGCACACCAGAAACCTATACGCTTACTAGCAAGATAGAGGTTGGGAGTACTCCGCCTCTGCTGGGCTTTCCCAGCATCTCGCCATAAATAAGCGTTCCTACCAGAACACCGATCGTCCGGCAACAATTCAAGCGGTGGGAAATTACCCGCTACCGACGGATATTTCCGTCTGCCGGACGCTCCTATTCCGCTGCAACCCATTCCTGCAAATCCGGAACAAATATTGCGAGGTATCTCGCGCGCCGGCATAAATTCGACAGACTCGCTATTATTACGGCGACGGAATCCGCGCGTCTAGGGCCGTGAGACCTCCCTACGCACCGAATTTGGCAATACGCGATTCGCCAAGACGCGAGGCTCCCGCCCCTCGCGTAGCCATCACCGCGCGCCATCACGATTACCTAGCCGACAGGTGCTACCACCCATCGACGCCAGGTATCGATAATCGCACGCGACCGTCCGATTCACTGCATACGATCGCGCCGTTCACGAGTGCCCTTACCGCGTGCACTCGAGCGCATCCCGCTCCGAATCGCACCACCGCTGTGCATCCGCATTTTCGCCTGACATACGGACACGCACTCGCGCGTCACTCACAGTCATCCGTTATCTACACGCACATTCATACGCTATACATTATATACACGCATCCGACCTACATTGTATACCCTCACATTCATACGTTATCTACACGCACTTTCATATGCTATATATTATATACACGCATCCGACACACATTGCATACTCACGCATTTATACATTTTATACACGCCCACTCATACGTTTTATATACACCCATACGCATTTGTAACACTGCAATCAGACGTAAATAAACACATTATTTATTCTATACCCGGCTACGATACTTGCTATACCCTTCCGAGCCCTGATCCCGGCCGAGCTATCCCGAAACAGCGCTCGGGAAAATCCGACCGTTACAGTTTTTCTTCGTATAACGACGTATTTCTTATGTTTTTTCGAATAACGACGTATTGCTTAGTTTTTTTTGTTATAAAACTTCGTAATGCCCATGTTTTTGCTATATAACGACGTATTACTTATGTTTTTCTATATATAATAACGTATTGCTTAGGTTTAACGACGTATTGCTTAGGTTTTTTGCTATACAACAAAATATTGCTTAGGTTTTTCGCTGTATAATGACATATTGCTTCAGTTTTTCGCTACATAACGACGTGTTGCTTAGATTTAAAGACGTATTGCTTTTTCATTATATAACGACGTATTGATTAGGTTTTTCACTATATAACGACGTATTGCTTAGGATTTTCGTAATATTAGGACGTATAGCTTCGGTATAACTATGTATTGCTTATATTTTTATTAATTAATAAAATTATATTAAAAAGAATTTATATAATAGATAAAATATATAAATTATTTAGTTTTAGTATATAAACAAAAATAATTATTTATATAATAATAAAAGTAATGTAAATGAATTTAAGATAAATGTTAAAAAATAAATTTAATTTATTGTACCTTTGTATCAGGGTTTATTAAAAAGAATTTTAAGAAATTAAAATTTCTCGATTTAAAAAGAGTTAAATATAAATGAAAGTTAATGTGAAATAATTATTTTAAATATTTATTTAGAGAAGATATTTCAATCAATTTTTTTTATATAAATCTAATTTAAATATAAATATTTATTATAATTTAATTACTATTAAGTTAAATTATAAAATTTATGGAATAACCTTTAAATTAATTTAAATAATAAAAATTTTTAAACATATATATATATATATATATATTATTAAAATTTTAAATTTTTTGGAAAAATTTAATAATTTATAAAAATTTATTTATTAATTTAATTAGTAATTAAATTTTTTAAATATAATTTATATTTAATATATTTAATGAATTAAGAAAATATTTATAAAAATTAAGATTATAAAATAATAATGATATAATTAGTATAAAAATTAAAAAAAATTAAAAAAATTAAAAATTCATTATTGTATATTTATTAAAGGAATTAGGCAAAATAAATTTTATTATTTAAAATAATAAAATTTAAAGTTTACCTGTTTAATAAAAACATGGTTTTATGGGATGAATATAAAATTTATTCTGCTCAATGATTATAGAATTAAATAGCCGCAGTATTTTGACTGTGCAAAGGTAGCATAATCAATTGTTTTTTAATAGCGGACTGGAATAAAGGAATGAATGTAATTTTAACTAAGATGAAAAATTAAAATTTAAATTTTGAGTAAAAATGCTCAAATGATATTATGGGACGAGAAGACCTTATAGAATTTTATATAAATTTTAAATTATTTAATAAAGATTATAATATTGAAATTTAAAATTTTATTTTATTGGGAGGATAATTAAATTGCTTTAACTTTAATATATAGAATTAGTTAAAAACAATAATATTTAAAAATAATGAATAAATTCATTAATTTTTAAAAGTTAATAATTTTATAAAGAATTAATTACATTAGTGATAACAGCGTAATATTTTTTTAAAATTTATATTGAAAAAAATGTTTGCGACCTCGATGCTGAATTAAAATAAAAATGAAATATGTTTAATTTTAGTCTGTTCGACTATTAAAATTTTACATGATTTAAGTTAAAAACAAAAACCAAAAACAATGCTTACTAACAGTGGCAGCAGTAGCGATGGCAGTGGCAGCGGCGGCGAAGTGGCAGCAGCGGCAGTGGCGAGTGGCAGCGCAGTCAGCGGTGGCCGGATTGCAACGAAGTAGGCAGTGGCGGTGGCAGTGGCAGTTCTGCAGCAGTAGCGGTGGCGGATTACGAGATTACAGCAGTGGCGGTGGCGGTTACGCAATGCGGTGGCCGGATAAACGGTGGCGGTGACGGATGCTGAGTAACGGTCTTGGTAGCCGGATGGCTGGTGGCGGTGGCAGTTGGCAGTGGCGGTGAAGCGGTGGCAGCCGTGGCGGTGGCAGCGGTGGCAGTGGCAGTTGCAGCAGTGGCAGTGGCAGTGGCAGTGGCGGTTCCGCAGCGGTGGCGGTGGCAGTGGCGGCGGTGGTGGTGGCGGTTACAGCAGTGGCCGTGGCAGTGGCGGTGGCGGTTGGCATGGCGGTGGCGGTGGCGAGTGGCAGGTGCAGCAGTGGCAGCGGCGGTGGCCGTCGGCGGTGGCGGTGGCGGTGGCAGACGCGGTGGCAGCGGTGGCGGTGGCGGTTGCGGCGGTGGTGGCGGTAACGGCAGTTGGCGGTGGCGGTTGCAGCAGTGGCGGTGGCGAAGTGGCAGTGGCAGCTGACAGCAGTGAGCGGTGGCAGTGGCGGTAGCGAGTGGCAACAGTGGCGGTAACGATGCTGAGTGGCCGTGGCAGTGGCAGTTCAACAGTGGCGGTAACGGCAGCGGTGGCGGTGGCGGATGCTGGCAGATGCAGCCGGTGGCAGTAACGGCGAAATGCTGAAATGGCCGTGAGCGGTCGCGGTCGCGAAGTGGCAGCAGTCGCCGGTAACAGTAAGCAATGCGTTCGTCAGGCGGTGGCGAGATTGCTGGCGGTGCTGTGGTCGGTGCTTTGCAGTGGCAGTGGCAGTTGCAGCAGTGGCAGTGGCAGTGGCAGTGGCAGTGGCAGCAGTGGCAGTGGCAGCGGTGGCGGGTGGCAGTGGCGAGTGGCGGCAGTGGCGGTGGCAGTGGCAGTGGCAGTGGCAGTTGCAGCAGTGGCAGTGGCAGTGGCAGTGGCAGTGGCAGTGGCAGTTGCAGCAGTGGCAGTGGCGAAGCGGCAGCAGCTGGCAGTGGCGGTGGCGGTGAGCGGTGGCGGCGGTGGCAGTGGACGGTGGCGGGTTGCGACGGTGGCGGTGGCGGACGCCAGCGGTGGCGGTGGCAGTGAAATTGGCGGTTGCAGCAGTGGCGGTGGCAGTGGCAGCAGAACGGCAGTGGCGGTGGCGGTGGCGGTGGCGAAGCAGTGGCGGTGAACCGGTTTCAGCAGTGGCGGTGAAAGCGGTGGCGGTGGCGGTGGCGGTTGGCGGTGGCCGCGTGCGGCGCGGTGGCGGTGGCGGTGGCGGTGGCGGTGGCGGTGGCGGTGAACGGTGGCAGCAGTGGCGGTAACGATGGCGGTGGCGGTGGCGGTGGCGGTTACAACGATGGCGATGGCGGTGGCGGCTGGTGGCGGCAGATGGCAGTGGCAGTTCAACTTTCAATGCTGAATGTAATCTTTCTTTCAATCTTAGCAAAGTACTGCTGGTCGAACTATATGTCTGAAAACAAATCGCAATCGCAAATAGCAATGTAATCTCAGACATGATGAAATCAACAATCAGGAAATGCTCATCTTTCTTTCAATGCTGCTTTCAAAGTAAACAATCTCGCATGTAACAATGCTGCTAATCAAAATCTTTAATCATGGTCCCCAATCGCTCAAAATGCTGCTAATCGCCAATCTTTTTCAATCTTTCAAAATGCTTTCTTTCGATAACAATAACAATAAAAATGCTGCTCGTCTTGAAAATGCTCAGATCTATAATCAATCTTTCAATCTTTAATCTTTAATCTTTAATCTTTCAAAATCTTTCTTTCAATCTTTAATAATGCTTTCAATCGCCAAAATGCTGCTTCATCTTTCAGATTCAACAATCTTTAATCTTTTCATCTTTCATCTCTTTCATCTCATCACTCATCTGTCACTGTCTTTCTTAATCTTTCAAAAAAATGCATCTTTAATCTTTTCATCTCATCTTTCATCTTTCATCTCGTCCCACTTTCATCTCATCTTTCATCATAATCTTTCTCATCTTTCAGGTCTAATCTTTTTTTTTCAATCTCTCATCTTTCAAATCTTTCTTTCATCTTTTTAATCTTAATCTTAATTAATCTTTCATCTTTTAAAATTCTTTCATCTTTTTTCATTTTTTTTCAAAATGTTTTAATCTTAATGCTAACAATCTTTCTTTCATCTTAATCTTTAAAATCAACAATCTTAATCTTAATCTTAATCTTTCAATGTAATCTTTCTAAAAATCTTTCATCTTTCAAAAAATCTTTCTCACTAATCACCATCTTTCAGTCCCATCTTTCATCTTTCATCTCTTTCATCTTTAATCTTTCATCTTTCATCTTTCTCATAATCTTTCACTAATCTTTCATCTTTCATCTTTTTTTCAATCTTTTTCATAATCTTTCTTTCAGTCTTTTTCAATCTTTCAATCTTTCAATCTTTCATCTTTCTTAATCTTTTTCAATCTTTCTTCTCTTTTTCAATCTTTCTTTCAATCTTAATCTTAATCATGGTCTTTCAATCTTTAATCTTTCATCTTTTTTTCAATCTTTCGTCTTTCTTTCATCTTTCTTAATCTGGTCCTAACAAAATCTTTTTCTCATCTTTCAATCTTAATCTTTTATTCTAACAATCTTTGTCTTTTTTTTTTTTCAATCTTTTAATCTTCTTTGTCTTAATCTTTTTTCTTAATCTTTCTCTTTCAAATGCTGAAGTAGCAATCAGCAACAAATGCCAATGTGAAAAATATGGTCCCTGGCAATCTTAATCGCAATGGCAATGCTTAACAAATGCTTAACAGTAGCAATGCTGCTCGCAATAACAATGTAATGTGGTCTAACAATAATGGCAAATTAACAGTAAACAGTAACAATCTTTAATCTTTAATGCTGCTAATCTTAGTCAATGCTGCTCATCTTTCAATGCTGAATTAACAATGCCAATGCCAATGCTTAACAAATGCTTAACGATAACAATAACAATGGCAAAATGCTGCTGAAAATGCTGAAGTAACAATGTAATTCTGTAATCACCAGTAACAATGCTTAATCGCCGAAATAACAATAACAATGCTTTAATTCCCCATAACAATCTTTCAATAACAATCAACAATGCTGCTTTAATCGCTCTTTCAATGTAATCGCAATGTTTCAAATTAACAACAATGCTTAATCTTTAATGGCAGTGGCGAGTGGCGGTTGCAGCAGTGGCGGTGGCAGTGGCGGTGGCAGTTGCAGCAGTAGCGGTGGCAGTGGCAGCAGTGGCGGTGGCAGTTACAGCAGTGGCGGTGGCGGTGGCAGTGGCGGTGGCAGTGGCAGCGAGTGGCGGTGGCGGTGGCAGTGGCAGTGGCGGCGAGTGGCAGTAGCGGTGGCGGTGGCGGTGGCGGTGGCGGTGGCGGTGGCGGTGGCGGTGGCGGTGGCGGTGGCGGTGGTGGTGGCGGTGGCACGGTGGCGGTGGCGGTTGCAGCGGTGGCGGTGGCGGTGGCGGTGAGCGGTGGCGGCGGTGGCGGCGGTGGCGGTGGCAGCGGTGGCGGTGGCGACGCTGGCGGTGGCAGTGGCAGTGAAATTGGCAGTTGCAGCAGTGGCCGTGGCAGTGGCAGTGGCAGTGGCAGCAGTGGGGGCGGTGGCGAAGCGGCGAGCGGCAGTGGCGGCTGGCGGCGAGCGGTGGAACTGGCGGTGGCAGTGGCGGTGGCGGTGGCGGTAACGGCAGTGGCGGTGGCGATGGCGGTGGCGAAGCGAGTGGCTGGCGAATGGCGTAGCAGTGGCGAGATTAACGGTGGCAGCGGTGGCGAGTGGCGGTGGCGGTTAACGCGGTGGCGGTAACGGTGAGTGCCCGTGCACAACGGTGGCGAGTGGCAACGGTTAACGGTAACGAGGATAACAGTCAGTGGCGATCTAACGGTGGCAGTTCGCGCAATGAATGCTTAACGGTAACAGTGGCATTCGCAGTGGCAGTAACGGTTCCTGGCAAATGTAGCAGTAGCGCAGTGCGCGGTCGCAGTGCTGCTCGGCTAACGGTGGCAACAATCGCAATCGACAGTAACAATCTTTCTGGTCTTCAATCTTAATGCTGTAATCTTAATCGCAAAATGCTGCTAACAATGCTTTCAATCAATCTGTCGCAATTCTTTCATCTTTCGATCGTAATCAACAAATGCTGCAATAACAATGCTTTCTTTAATCTTTAATCAATGCTGAAATGCTGCGCAACAATGTAATGCAGAATTCTAACAATCTTTCATCTTAATCGTTCAATCTTTCATCTAGTCTTTCAAAATCAACAACGTAACAATCTTTCAATTAACAATCAAAATAACAATCAACAATCTAATCTTTAACAATGTAATCTTTCAATGCAATACTGGTCGCACAATGCTTAATGCTTTAAATGCTTAATGCACAAAATCTTAAAAAACAATGCTTAATCGCAAAAGATTAACAATGCTTAATCGCAATGCAATGTAATCGCAAAAATGGCAAAAAATGCTTTAACAAATGCTTAATCTTTCGTCGCAAATGCTGAAATGCAATCGCAATTCAACAATGCACAATCATAACAATGCTTAATCGCAGATTCTTTAATCGCAATGTAACAATGTAATCTTTAATCTTTAATCTTTAATCAACAATGCTGCTAATGCTGCGTCGTTCAGGTCACAATGCTGACAATTAACAATCGTTCACTAATCTTTCTAGAAATGCTTTCAGGTCTACTTATGGCAAATGCTTTGCTCTTAGTCTTTGAATCTATCAACAGTTAGTGTAGTCAATCTAACAGTAGCAATGCTTAGCAGTCTTTCAATGGCAATGATGGTCGCCAGTAGCAGTCGTGGTCCTGCTCAAACTTAACAGTCACGACGTAACGAACAATGCTGTAACAGATGCTGCTGACATAGCAGTAAAACATGTCACGCCATCTTAACAGCAATCTAACAATGCCGCGCAATCTAACAATAACAATCATTGTCATCAACAATCGTTTTCAACGAAATCATAATGCTGAAGTCTAACACTGTAGTGCAACAATCTGCAATGTAATGCCAATGTAATGCTACTGCTTAATCGCTGCTAATCTTAATCGCAAATGCTGAAAAATGCAACAATCGCAGATACAACAATCGCAATGCTTAATGCAGTCTTCAATGCTTTGAATGCCCGCTAACAATCGCTTAACCAATCGCCAGTAGCTGAGAAATGCCGAAAAACTACAATAAGCAAACGCGTAATCGTTCAATGGCAGCAACAGCATGCACAATCAACGACGAAGTTAACGAGATTCCCCGACGATGTAGCAACAGTGGCAATGCTGAAAATAGCATGCACATGCAATGCTGACAGTAACGATGCTAACAATGTAACCCTTAATGCTTTTAATCAGTAACAGTAAGCAACAATCAAGCAAATCTAATCGAGTAAACAATGCTTTAACAATCTTTCAGATGCTCGGGTCTAACCAGAAAATGCAATGTTTCAATGCTTTCTTTCAAATCTTTCGTCAACAATGCCATTTAATCAACAATGCTTTAATCTTTCGTCTTTCGCAATGTAGTCTAACAATCGTAATCTTTAATCTTTTGCAATGCTCAGTGGCGGTGGCAGTTTTCGGCAGTGGCAGTGGCGAGCCCGCAGTGGCGAGTGGCAGTGGCAGCGTGGCGGTGGCAGCGGCGGCGGTGGCGGTGGCGGTGGCGGTGGCAGTTGGCAGCAGTGGCGGTGGCAGTGGCGGTGCGCGGTGGCGGCGCAGCCGGTGAAAGCGGTGGCGGTGGCGCTGGCGAGTGGCAGCGAGTGGCGGTGGCGGTGGCAGTTGCGGCAGTGGCAGTGGCGAGTGGCAGTGGCGAGTAACGGCAAGTGGCAACAGTGGCGGTGGCGCCGAGTGGCGGTGGCAATGGCAGTGTGGTCGGCGGCGGTGGCGGTTAAGCGGTGGCGGCGGTGGCGGTGGCGGTGGCAGTTAACGGCGGTGGCGGTGGCGGTGGCGGTGGCGGTGGCGGTGGCGGTTAACAGTCGCGAAATGCCGAAATGGCAAATGCTTGATAACAGTAACAGCAATCGGCAGTAACGAGATCAAATGCTTAATGCTTGAAGTAACGGGTCTAGCAATAACAATGCTGAAATGTAGTACTTAATCTTTCTTCCAATTAACAATGCTTAATAACGGTCCCCAGCACAATGCTTAGTCGCAATGCTGAAATGCTTAACAATGCGCCGAAATCGCAGTGATAGCAATGCTTAATGCTTAAATGCGACCTAGCAGTCTAACAATCAACAAATCTTTAGTCGCAATCGCGTCATCTTTAATACTTTCACTGAAATCGCAATGCTAAACAGTAATCACCGTAAACAATCTTTCACAATGCTGCTTTAATCTAATGTCTTAATCACCAATGCTGAAACAGTCATCTTTCATTCAAAACGTAATGTAAAATGCTGCAAATAACAATGCTGGTCTAAAATGCTTTAATGCTTGCGTCCCAGAATGCTAACAATCTTAATCATAGTAATCTTAATCATAATGCTGGGTCCACTTTCATCTTTAATCTTTCAAAAATAACAATGCAATGCTGGAATCTGCTGTCACCAACAATGCACCCGTAGCTGGTCTTTCGTCTTTCAATCTTTCAAATGCTTTGCTCAAATCGCAACAATGCCAGTTCACAGCAGTCAAGCAGTCGCGACGATTCACAACGATGCCAGTGGCAGTGGCGATGGCAGTAACGAAGATGGCAACAGTAACGAGTAACGGATACAGCAGTGGCAATTAAGCAGTGGCAGTGGCAGTGCTTGATGGCAGTGGCAGTGGCGAGTAACGATAACGATGCAATTACTAGCAGTGGCAGTAACAGCAATGCTTAATCAATTAAACGGTAACGAAGTGGCAACGAAATCAACGATGGCGTTCCAGCAAACAACGATGGCAGTGAAATTAACGATGCTTAACAATGGTCGCCATGCTGTAAACAATCTTTAATCGTTCTTTCATGCATGGTCGCAGCGGCAGTGGACAGTGGCAGTGGCAGTGGCGGCGAGGTGGCAGTGGCAGTAGCAGCAGTGGCAGTGGCGAGTGGCAGCAGTAGCAGTGGCAGTGGCGGCAGTGGCAGTGGCGAGTGGCAGTGGCGGTGGCGGTGGCAGTTGCGGCAGTGGCGGTGGCGGTGGCGTAGCGGTGGCGGTGGCAGTGGCAGCAGTGGCAGTGGCAGTTGCAGCAGTGGCAGTGGCAGTGGCAGTGGCAGTGGCAGCAGTGGCAGTGGCAGTTGCAGTGGCAGTGGCAGTGGCAGTGGCAGTGGCGAGTGGCAAAAGCAAAAGCAAAAACAAAACAAAACAAAGCGAGCGAGATTTCGGAACTCTTTCATGTTATCTATCTCGCTTGCTCTTCATTCGTTCTCGCTCTCTCTTCGATACTGTGAACCATGTGGCAACGGCGCACGTGCTCGGGATCGGTCAGAACATGATCATTTGTCTTGAGACCGTCCACAGTGCAAGTCAAAAGTGACAATGAAGCCGGTGACAAAGCTAAGACAAAGTGAGTACCTTTATTTATTATAAATAACATTATCAGTTATACATTATTGAAATTTATGTGTATCGTAATAAATATACATATATACGCTACATATATTACAATAATGTAAATTGAGAATGTAAAATTAATCTTATTCTCTAATTTTTTCTCTTGTTTTTTCTCCTTCCTTTTTTATATATTCTCTTTCTTTTATAAAGTAAATAGAGAGAATATACTCTTTAATTTCTTTATTTAATATATTTTTCTTTTCAGCCCGAAGAGCAACCAGCTTGCCGGAGAGCGCGTCTTCGGCGGCGATAATGATGACGGCCGGGGCCACGATGGCCAGGACGACGACGGTGACCGGGGCTACGACAGCCAGGGCGACGACGGCCGGGACCATGGCGGCTGGGGCGACGACGACCGGGGCTATGGCAGCCGGGCCGACGACGGCGGGGCCATGGCGACTGGGGCGATGACGGCCGGGGCCATAGCAGCCTCGGCCGACGACCGCCAGGCCATGGCAGCCGGGCCGACGACGGCTGGGGCCATGACGGCTGGAGCGACGACGGCCGGGGCAACAATGGCCACAATTTATAAGCGGACATATCCGAAGGGATTCCTTTCCCAAAGGGAGTGGGAGGAAAGAAAGGTGAGTTTTATTGCAATATATATATATATATATATATATATATATATATATATATATATAATATCGATGCGATCATTTGCATGTGTACACAGGTAGCAAAAGTAGTCTTTTCGCCATTAGTCATTTTAACATGAAAATAACATCAAAATCGCTTATTTTGTTACCTGCATATATGAATACGCACGCACATTCATATATGTATATATATATATATATATATATAGCTTCCGCTATATTTTGCCCCATTTGGCGGATGGATCGCCGCATATTTTCGATTTCGGCGTCTACTGCGGTATATTCACAGAAATATGATCTTGTGGGAAACATGCTTGGGCCATATTATTTGTTAAATGACTATAGACCTCTTCCGGATCGAACAGATCGTGCTCATATGAGGTTAATGAAAAGTCGCATAGTAGGAATACTCTACTTGGTGTCCTATTAACATACGGTCTCGTTTGTCTAGTCTCGCGTTGAGTGTTGTCAGTGGAGTCAGTCGTATTATTCGGGAATAGGCTTTCGTCGAAACTATTAAACGAAAAATCGCATTCGGTGACGACGTTTTCCGGTAACTCAGATTCAATTTCGCTCGAATATTGCGTTTCTAAATTTCTTCGCGCACTATCTAAATTTTCTCGCGGCGTTAAACTTAATTTAATTGCTCGTTGCGCCGGTTCGCTAAATAACCACAATCGGTCGTTTCGGTACGTTTGACCTTTCGGAACCTTCTGACATTCACGCAATTATAAGTAATAAATTTTGGACTTACAATAATATGTCGGTTCACATGATCGCCCTGTGTTAATAGGTTGTTGCTACAATCTGTCGCTCGGCGGCTCCACGGCAGGCTGGCTGCTTGATCGTGTACGTCGGTCCTTGTCCAGCGACGGTACGTTGTCATAGAGTTGTCATAGGTAGCGGTGTTTGGCGGCTCACATTTCTGCTACGGCTGTAGCGGCAATGCTCGTCTTGTTGTCTGTGTGTTATCTTCCTTTGTTTAGAAAATCCGTCAGCCTTAAATGATAGATGGCGTGCCCGTACTTTTATCACTTTCAATGCGTTGTGGGTCTTTGTTGGAAGCTTGGATACTGCTTCCGTCCGTCAGCTTCTATTGATTGATGGCGTGCCTGAACTTTAACACAATTGTTCTGCAGGTCATAATTATCTGGCTCCTGCTGTCCTTTGGCAGATCCCACCGTTGCCACCAATTTTGTTGCGCCCTTGGAAAAGCACGGGTAATTTTGGAATCGTTAGCTGATTGAGAACTAGGAAGTTCAAGGACGGTCAGGATGTCCAGCTGATTTATTGTAATGAATGTAACCTCTCTTTAGTTATTTTATACATAGGTATATATTTTCATTGTTTCACAACACAATAATTGTTAAGGACTCGATATAAATCGACGTTAATGGCTGCCAGATATAATATTAGATTAGTAAATGCCCGATATAAATTGGTAATAATATCTGCCCGATATAATACTTGGTTAGTGGCTGCCCGCCGCGTATTCGCGGTAATCTCTTTTATTACTTCCTTTCCAATTGAGTTTTTGGAAGGGATCCTTTAGCGACATGATCATATATGGTTGTGTCGCTCATTTCGAATGGTTAGGCCAAAATGCAAGCTAAGATTTCGGTTCGATCGAAATTCCTTGCATTTCTGGTGGTTCGATCTTCTTCGCGCTTGCATAGCCACGGCGCGTGGCTCACTTTGTCAGCGTTTCGCGCTGACGTAACGTTATACGTGTCCAAACGAACGGTGTCCAAATAAACGGTGGACAAATGAACGGTGTCCAAACGAACGGTAGGCAAATGAATTGTGTCCAAACAAACGGTGGGAAAATAACGGTGTCCAAACGAACAGTGTCCAAATAAATGATGTCCAAATGAACTGTATCCAAGTGAGCGGTATCCAAGTAAACGATACGTATTTTCTTTTGTGTCCAAAAGCTACTATATCCAAAATTACTGTGTCCAAATGCACTGTGTTCAATTGAACCGTGTGTAAAATCTCGTGTCCATTTGTAACGTGTCCATTTGCACCATGTCCAATTGTAGTGTATCCAAATGCGCCGTTCCCATGGGCTGTATGCTTGAAATAAGATGTTTGTTCGAATGCTCCGGCTATTATTCTAATTTACGCTTCGTTACTAATTAATGTCGTGTGATATATTAGATAGGTTCGTTATAAAGGAATGAAAGAAATAAATTAAAGTAAAATAAAAGAGAAAATAATCTGCCACTTTTTTTGAAACGGAAAAAATTCCATGTTTATTGATAACAATTTTATTTTTCACACAATTAAGATTTGTATTTTTAGCAAAATTATATATAGACAGTTTCATTGAATCAACGAAATGAACATAATTTTACAATATTAAAATACTCAACTGAAAATGTTATGATGATTAACTAAAGGTAAATCGATAACTAACCGATTAAATGTTTAATGTCGGTGAATGATTAAAAATCATATTTTACATAGTAATAAAAAGAAATAATAATAAAATATTAAATATTCGTTTGTTAATAGAGACTTATAGGTGTTCTACGCGA
This sequence comes from Cataglyphis hispanica, assembly GCF_021464435.1. Taxonomy (NCBI): domain Eukaryota; kingdom Metazoa; phylum Arthropoda; class Insecta; order Hymenoptera; family Formicidae; genus Cataglyphis; species Cataglyphis hispanica. The sequence continues at coordinate 3,512,997 of NC_065962.1, read as the reverse complement.
GCACTTATTCTAGAAATAGTTTCGTCGACATTTGGATATCAAATGATAATAATTTATTTCGTAATACATTTTTGAACACATAAGAACATAATGGTAAAGACGATAAAGTAAAATAAAAAGTACAGCATTGTTCTTTTTAAAAAACTTTTAAAACGCTTCGATTCAATGAAATTGTCCGTACAATTTTGCTTAAACAATTGCAATTCTTAATTTTATGAATAACAAAAGTTGCTGTAAATAAACAAAAATTTATTTTTCAATAAAAACAAAATATTTTTAATTTTTTAAGAAGCACAAGATACTCATAATTTGTGCTTCAACGAGAGCTCGCATTACAGTTAACGAGAATTGCTGGTGTTGTATGACGGAATCGCATAACTCGCTTCTCTCAATCGCGGACCCGCGCTATATGAGTATTATGTATTATGAGCATTTGCGTCATTATAATCCTATCATAAATTTAAACGCCGCTGCGGGATGTAGAAATTATTACGTGCCGTGTATAGGTTATAGGAATGATAAAACTGGTCTCTGCCCGAATAAATGTCCGCGATGTTTCGCTTTGCCGTTGTGTAAACAGGTCGACGCGGAAATCATAAGATGCATCGACTATAATTGAGCATTTTTCGGTACGGAGTGCTTCAAGCGTCATCGTAGTGCAAAATCGTACAACGGCAAATCAACCAAAAGTATTTGCAATGTCGTGTGATTTTGTGATAAGTGTAGTCGCATCGTTAAATTAGCGTGAGGCACGAATGCGGAGTTTCTTATTGTAAACTATGCCGTTTGCCGATATTCGAGAACCATTTATGCTATATGCAGCCTCTTTGTCGCGATAATGGCTCCTTTGTCGAACTAGCGTCTTCATCATTGGCAAAGGTGGTAACGTCGCTAACACATACAGCAGAGGAAAGTGAGAGAAGAGTATAGAATTTGACGGAAAACGAGCATATGAGTGCAAGAAAGAATGCATTCATTTTTACGATTTTGAAACGTGACAAAACGAGACGCTCGAAGATACGATGACGACCGTTCCTAGATACTTCCTAGCTTTGTGTAGCGCAACAGATTTTCGAAGAGTGCGCGAAAGAGACATGTCTGTGCATTGTTGTTGGTGCGGGATGCGAGAGTTCATACTCCGCCACGATTCGGTAAAACAATTTGTCGAACTTTCAACGCGAACGACAAAATGCTTCAAGCAAATCATATGCATAGCGCAAAAACGTTTGACGCTAAGTTTATTCTCAAACATATCGTTGAAAACCGCAATAACTTAGAGCCTAAAGTAATTTTAAACGGAGCAAAGATCATCATCATTTTAACGATAGAGCATACAAAATTTATCAACAGCGTTAATTATATGCCGATTCACTTATCCGAATTACTGAAGACTTTTGGTTTACAGAGTAAAGTCGGATAAAGGTATCTTTCCGTATCTATTTAACACTGTTGAAAATCAATCGTATATCGGCCCCTTGCCGGATGTACATTATTGCTCTCCGGAAACTATGAAATCGAAAAAACGCGAATATTTTCTCACTTGGCACACCAACATGAGACAAAAAATGTCGTGTTCGATTTTCAACGCGAAATCATTTGTTATTGTCGTACCGATGTCGATATTCTTCGACGAGTATATATTGCATTTAAAAAAATTTTTATAGATCGCGGTAATGTATGTTCGTTCAAGGATTGCACGACTACCACTTCGATGTTATAACGTTTTTCGAAAAAACTTTTTACATTCGAATACGATTGGCGTCATTCCTGCTGGCGGATATAAAAGAGCGAGCTAATATTCGCGTAAAGTTTTGCAGTGGTTCGTGGATGGAGCGCGAGCTCGAACATTCTATAAACCACGCAGGGCGCACTCGTGAATATTGCACAGTGGACGGCACGCTCAATGGATATTACGAAACATTTAATGGCGGGATGACACAACGCAACGTATTTCAATTTCACGGTTGTTTTTAGAATAGATGACCAATTTACTTCCCTACAAATCATGATAGGCTACTTTCGACATCAATATTGCATGGATACGATCGACTCGCGTTACGAACTCTCGCGATCTCATGGCGATTTCGACAGCGCGGATATCTCGTTACGGAAAAGTGGGAATGTGTTTTTGATCGGGATATGAGCGATAATCATAAAATGCGTAAATATCTCGAAAACCATCCGATGGTGGAAATGCCCCCACTCGATCCTCGCGATGCATTTTTTAGTGGTCGCATTGAAAACATCGTGACATGATATGAGGTAATGGATACGGAGAAAATACGTTATGTAGACGTATATTTTTTATATCCGTATGTATTGAAGATGGGCGCTTTTCCATCGGTCATCCGGATATTTATGTCGATGAATGTTTCACTCTAATCGGATCAGCGCCGAATTATAATTTTAATACGTTAAAGATCTCATACGGTGTAGAATACTTCCTCCACGTGATTTATTTCATCTGGTATTTCCATATCGTATTAAGGGAAAATTGTTTTTTATGTCGCAGTTGCTGCGAAACATTTTTACAGACGAGCTGTACACATGACAATGCTAGCGATCGTGAATTCGAGGGCACGTGGGTGTCTTGCAAACTACATAGGACACTCGAAAGGAGATATCTCGTGATGACTAAGCGAGATTTGGCAATATAATGTTAGCCAATTTGATCGCGCTACGAGGCAGGGTGGGTTGTTCGCTGAATACATTAATACTTTTTTATAACTCAAACAAGAAGGCAGCGGTTGACCAAGCGAATGCGAGGAAAGTCAGTGAAGCAGCTTCTCACAAGCGGCTTCTCACAAGAGGAACCGCTGTGGAGCCGAGAAAAGGAGAGCTAAGAGGGACAGGGAGCTAGCTTTAGCAGGGTCAGATCCCTCTTCCTCTGAGCGACACCTAAGGACCACAAGGCCCACCGGCAAAAGGAGCCGGACGGGCTCTGGGGAAACTCCCCCTTTGGTGCAAAGGGCAGTTAAGAGGCCTAGAGGGCTACCCCGAACATGCGGTGATTCCGGAGCAGTTGACCTTGCTACGGAGAGCGGTGGTCGCGAAAATGGCGGAGATCTAGGAGAGCCCCCTTCCTCGCTTCACGGGGACTGCGGTGCTCCGTAACCGTTCCGTCGTTATCAGGGGGAGGATGAGATGGCGCTCAATTGGCTCTCTGAGCGAATTGTGCACATCTCTCCTTGGGAGGGCGCCAAGCTCAGGATGGTGGGCCTGGACGCGCTTCAAAGGTAGCACAGGGCGGCTGTCTGGGTTCCGGGTCCTCCGGTGCCTGCGGCGGCGGTCCTGGAGCTGCTGGAGAGACAGAATCAGGGCATCGCCACGGCCAGCTAGTAGATTTTTGTCGAGAATTTTGGGACTTCCCCTGAGGGGAGGACCCTCATTCTCGGCATCCCGGAGTCTAGGGTCCTTAAGTTGAGGACGCGGGACTTTCGGCTTAGCTATGGGCTCGAGCAGATCACTGTGGGCCTGCTCGGGGCCCGTAGCGGGGTGACGGGGCAGGAAAAGTTCCAGCCATCGTCGAGTCCTCAACAAAGTGAGCATGGCGGTGGTATTCACCCAAATTAACTTGCACCACAGCAAGGGCGCCTCGGCTGTTCTGGCCAGGAGCTGTGGTGCATGTATCACCCTGATGCAGGAACCCTGGATTTACAGGGACTGCATTAGGAGCATTGCGGCCTGTGGTAGACTCTTCAAGTCTGCCACAGAGCCCAATCCCAGGGCCGCAATTGCGGTCAAGGGATTGGAAGAGCAACTCATGCCGGAGTTCTTTTCTAGGGATGTTACGGCAATCGTGGTGGATCTTCGCAGATTCAACACAGGTGAGACCAAAAAGGTAGTGATGAGCTCAGCGTACTTCCCGCATGAGGAAGACTCACTTCCGCCAGGGCCTGAGGTGAAGCTGGAGGAGTACTGCCAGGCCAAGGGGCTGCCGCTGATTGTGGGGTGCAACGCTAATGAGCACCGGGATAGCACATTTGGGGTAGCATATATATCAACGATCGGGGCAGGAGGCTTCTGGAGTATCTGGTGGCCACCAACCTGGAGATTCTGAACTGGGGTAACGAGCCAACATTTCAGAATGTATTTAGGTGTGAGATACTTGACCTCATTTATGTTCTAGGAATTTGGCTCCGGAGATTGTCGGGTGGCAGGTCTCATCTGAGCCCTCCCTCTTCGACCACAAGCAGATTGTCTTCAGGTTCGCCAATGTGAGGCCTGAGACAATCTACAGAAGAAATCCGAGAAAGACGGATTCTGACTCAGTCCGAGAGGATCTCTACACTGATCTGCATGGCTTCCCTAAGAGGCACGGGACCGGCGCTGAGGTGGACCTCTGGGTGGACCATCTACAAAAGGCTTTAATGGGTAGTTTTGAGAACTGCACAGTGAGAGCGGTTCACTCTAACAAGAGGGTCTCTTGATGGGGACCGGGACTGCAGAAGCTCAGGGAGGGGGCTCGGCGTGCCTATAATAGTGCCAGGAACACGGGTCACCCGCACGACTGGGACTCTCTATCGAAGGGCCCAGAAAACCTATAGGGACTCTGTAGCAGCCGCCAAGAAAGAGAGCTGAAGAAGGTTCTATGAGTCTATGGAAGAGGTTCCAGAGGCCTGCAGGCTCTGCAGGAATCTGGCAAGAAACCCGGACTCAAACCTACAGGCATCCCGGATGGGGACAAGGTTTCGGGTGAACGATGTCTGGTTCATCTCCTAAAGACTAATTTTCTGGGCTTCAGGAGGGAACCTCATGTCGATCCTGACGGTTGAACTGTGGAGCCCAGATTAAGGACACGCTGGTATGACTGGGAACTGGCGATCAGCGTTGTAAAACCAGAGAGGGTGAAGTGGGCCGTCAAAACTTTCAAACCATTCAAGTCCACTGGACCTAATGGAATTTTTCCGGCGCTCCTACAACAGGGGCTCGTGCAGATAAGCGGGCCGCTCAGGCGGACTCTGAGATGCTTGCCTTGCTTTGGATACACCCCCAAGGCATGGAGGTTGGCGAGGGTATTCATACCCAAAGTTGGCAAAACTTGCTGCACCTCTGCCAAGGATTTCAGACCGATCAGCCTAACCTCTCTTTCTCTTGAAAACCTCCGTTTCTCTTGAAAACGTTGGAGAAGCTGGTTGAGATCTATCTGAGGGATGTTGTTCTCGGGCGGCATCCGCTGCATGGAAACTAACATGCCAACAGGCTTCTATACCGAAACGGCGCTCTACTCTTTGGTTTCCCCAATCGAGAGAGATCTCATGGAGTGAGGCTACGCGGTGGGAACCTTTCTGATATATAGAGGATGCCTTTAACAAGACCTCTCACGAGGTGGTTTGCAGGGAAGCAGCACTGTGGGGAGTTCTAGTCAGGCTGGTCCATTAGATCAGAGGTATGCTTCGTCGGAGAGGTGTAATGACACTCGGCACTGTTAGTGTCGGCGGCTGGATGTATCGAGGTGCCCGCAAAGCGGAGTGCTCTCTCTTCTTCTATGGTGCTTAGTAATCGATGGGTCATTCAGCAAGCTTAATGACAAAAGTTTCTTTGCGCAGGGATACGCAGATGATCTGGCAATTGCTGTGCGAGGACCCTTCTTGGACACGCTCCTAGAGCTCACACAGAGCTGGTCATTTTCACTCGCAGATATAAGCTGGGCACTGTGGTGGGACCCACCTTGGAAGATATGGCCAGATTGGCACCGGCCAGGTCGATGAAATATTTCGGAGTCATCCTGGATAGAAAATTGACTTGGAAGCACCTGGAGGATCGGTGTAGGAGTGTGACCTCCTACTTTTGGATATACAGAAGATCCTTTGGCCAGACCTGAGGCCTCAGGCCAGAGATGGTCTATTGGATCTATTCGGCTATCCTTAGAGACTGCTGTATGCTGCAGTGGTATAATGGCCTATGGTACAGTTAGTCTCGGCGAAAGCATCGCTGGAGCACCTGTAGGCTCTCATCCTAAGAGGAGCTCTTGGGACTATGAAGACCACGCCAATTGCGGCAATGGGGATGTTGCTTGATATTGGGCCAGTATGCCACACGACAGTCACCGCGGCTGCATTGGCGGCTTACCGTCTGAAATGCGAGGGAAACTGGAGAGCTGGCACCAGGCACACCAAGTTTCCCGACGAAGTCCTCTCCCATCCCATTTTTAGCATGGGGCAGGACAGAATATCAGCCATTCGTGCACTCATGGCGCCGTTCATGATGTGCTTTCCGGAGCGGGAGGACTGGTTTCCGGCTGCAGGGTCCGTTGCTGAATAACGGGCTCATTCTTTTCACGGATGGGTCTAGTGATAATAATAACTGGTGAGTGAATGAAATCTGAATCTTGAGAAGTCTGAATTATTGTTTTCGAGTCTTATGAGTCTCCTTTTTATAGTTTCTTTTTTATAGTTTCTTTCTTTCCAGAGTTATGTTTTAACTCTCAAACTATTCAAACTATCCGACTCGCGCGTATAGGTATACAAAGTGTCTCATTGTTATCATCGCACTGACACTACCGTGTCATTCAATTTTTAGAAGTAGGGATCCTCTGAAAATTTAACAAATTAGAAATTATTCCAGTCCTCGTTAGGCGGGGTGTTTCTCCTACTTTTCGTTTTTTACTCGTGGTGATCGTCAATTGGTGAGTTTAATATCAGTTTCAAAGTCCTTGATTATTGCCTTTTTTAAGGCGGATTCTCGCACAAGTGACCTGATTAGAAAAGGTCTTATTTCCTTATGATTAAAAAAGAATTTATTTACTTATGATTAATTTTATCAAATGGTATGACTCTATTTATTAAGTATTTTTTGAGTATTGTTGAAATAGTTTTATCGTTATTGATCCAGTTGCGTTAGAAGAAATATTGTTAGAAGAAATTTATTATCTTTTTGGTATCGCTTTATTTTTTCGCCCGAAAATTTTACTGCAAAGGATATTTATCAATTTTTATTTATTCGAGGGGATCGGCATGGTTTTACCACTGACCTTCTTGCGTCTTTTTCACTCGTTTTTCACAGATATAGTTAGTGACAAAGAGTTTACGAAATGCGTGACGTAAGGTGCTCTGTTTATTAAACGATTAATTTTTATTTCCAATAGACGATTGCCGCAACTTTGCGAAAGAAAGAAATCGTGGAGTCGACAGGACGTAACACAAGATTACAAAGAAGAGTTACAACTTGAGCACAAATTAAAAAAAAAGGAAACTACAAGAAAAGAATTGAAAATTAAATTAATTTGTTGAACAAAAGACGGAAATCTAATGAGATATCACTGTTTTTTGTAAAAATTTATATTTTTTTTGAAAAATATAAAGTACTACATTATACGGTACACACATTGATATGATTTTTTAAACATTTATTCAATAAAAAAAAATTTTATATATACAAAAAAGAGTATAATATTATTTTAATATTATTAATTAATTTATAATTATTGTATAATTATTTATTAATAAAATAATTATATACATAATTAATTGCCGACGACGATGAAGGCGGCGATGACGATGGCTACCACAATGAGGACGACGATGACAGCGATATTATCGGCGGCCACGACAACCGCGTCCACGACGATTCGTCGGAATCGTCGGACGATGACAATGACGATGACGATGATGATGATGATGATCTAATAAGACAAAATTACAGAGATTTAGTTATATAGTTTTTAACAGTTTTAAATTGTTAGTGCAATTGATTAATTATTTTAAATATATAAAATAATATGTTAAGACGTAGAATAGTAATATAATAATAATTATTATCATTTAACTTTCCTACTCCTTTCGTGAGTAAAGAAACAATGTGAAAAAGTACTTACTTGCTCTTGAGATCTTCGTTACTATCGCACAGACGTTTGATGTTTATTTAGAGTTTGGAGAGTTCTATGCTCCTAAGCAATTTCGGCGCATCGGAGATTGACCTTCATCCGCACGTACTGCTCGCTCTTGTCTTTTAGTCCCCGGATAATATTTTCCAGGATCTCCGGTTGCAGTTCCATTTTGTCCACTCGAGCTCCTCCAACAAGACGAAACATGTCGTCTTCTTATTCTTTCGTAACTTTTTGCCATATTTTTGAATTCGTTTTCATATTGCAATTTAATATCCTCTCGATTAGCACGTATCTGCCTTATTTCGATCGCGTAATTCATTTAACTCAAAAATCTTATCCACCATTTGTCTTTGAGATTCGTTGAGCAATGCTTACAATCAATTTCCTGCTTTGAATCTCGCTTTTTCTTCGCAAGCATCTTATTCATCTCCGCCTGTGATTGATCTAACTGCAATTGCGGATTTGTGCAGCATGTTTTATATATCGTCGCATTTCGCTCTGCTGTCTTTAAGTCCTTTGTCTTCTTCTCCAATCTAAAAGACATAGGTTTAATAAAATATTAGTTATACGCATTAAATCATAAATATATATCATTCATCTCCGTTATAGTAAAATAATAATACCTCTGATATGAACCGTATTAAACATTTTACTTATAACTTGTAGAAAAAATATACTTTAGAATCTGCGAATTTATTTGCGATAAAAAATATTTTAAAAGATGCAAGTGTAGATGATGAAAAAGTTGGAATATTTAATGATTATTTAAATGCTTTTGTCATTTTTCTTTACACCGAAAAAAATGGTGTGATTACTTTGAACACGATTGCATTCTCCAATTATCCAAAGGCTTTCAAAGCGTCATATACTTTTACAAAATTTAATCTACATTTATAATTTTAATAATTATATTAATAATCTACATTTATAAATTTATATAATCTGAAAACGTTAATAAAGCACCAACTGGCGTATAGGCAAATTCTTTGAAATCCAATCTGATCTATAAAATAAGAAAAAGTACTTACTCATTTTGGAGATCTTTGGAATTATCCTGCAGACGTTTAAAATCCATTTGGAGTTTGGCGCATTTCCTGGCCATTTCGGCGTGCATTTTCAGCACCACAGAGAGCTTGCGTTGGTCGGCAGTCTTGATTTCGGTTATTATATCTTTGATGGCATGGAGGTTTATTATCGACAACTGGGTTCTCGCCGCGTCACATGCTTGATCATCGTTGAAATTACCCGCTGCCACATACTCAGATGATGATGCTGCCGTGGTCGTTTTCTCGTTAGACTTGCTCGATATCGTTATTGTTGTTTGAAAAAATATAGTATAGATACGTACTCTTATAACTCAGTTATATATTACGACTTACGTTTCGACATCCTCTCAAGACACTGATGGAAAAAACGGAAGAACTCTTGATGTGTACTGGCGAATCGTTAACTCGAAAGTGTGCAGTAGCATGAATGTTGTCGGACTGCCGGGTTTTGCGCCCTTAAGCGAAAAGATATGCCATCATTGATCGCCGCATCACGCGACCGACCAATCGTTAGCCTCCGGTTAACAGAGAAGGGAACTTCGGGTATATTTTTTAAAAAGTGAAAGTTGAACTCAAAGATAATAATGTACGTTACAAACCATAGCTTTTTAGTACTGACTACAAAATCAGTTAAGTTTGAAAATAAATGCGTGTTTTATGAAAAAAAACGTTATTATTATGATATTTATTTAGGAAACCGAAGAAGAAAAATTAGATCTGCCCATAAAAAATTAAACAGAGAATGCGAAAAACGAGAATCCATCATATAAAAAATGACAAAGCATATTTTATTCATCCTAAAATTTGATCATTTATGATCGATTATGAATTTTAAGTGCTTTTGTCTTAATTAGCCAAATTTCGATTTTTAATCTTCAATTTTTCATGTTTTCCATGCGTAGTCTTTCCGAGACAAACTTGATAGCGCGCCAGCTGATTGTGCTTATTTCATATACATAGTATATAATAATTGATCTAAATATTGCGCTATAAAGGACTTCCGTTTCCGGTGTCGAGTAGTGTCTGTCGAGGTTGTTGACGTGTGTATCTTGTGGGCAGTAAAGAGATAGAGGAGTGAAAGAGTGAGTGTGTTGGTGTGGAAGCGTGTGTGAGAGAGAACGCGGAGAGGTGAAGGGCAAAAGTGGAGGCAAGGTGTAAGGGCGGATATAAGAGCATAAAGGGAGGTGTGGAGCAGTGGCAATTAGGCCATAGATTATAGGTAGCGGAGAGCACAGAGCGGGCTAGTGAAAAGTGACGGGAATCGGCATAGAGGGCGCGGGGAATCAAGATGGCGCAGTTCGCCTTCAAAGAAGGAAAAGAAAGGAGAGGTAGTTACGGGAATGTGGAGGAGCTCCTAAAAAGGAAGAGATAGGAGCCGATTCTAGGGAAGGAGGAGGAAGAGATGTTAAGAAGCAGGAAAAAGTCGGGATTAATGAAAGAGGCGGAGTTAGGATGGATAGAAGGAGAAGGGGAGCTAAAGCAGTTGTTGAAAGGTTGGAAATCAGAAATAGAGGAGTTAGTGAATGAAGTGAGTATGAAGGGATGGGGGGAAGAATTTAGGAAGATGAAAGAGGAGATTAGGGAGGGGTGGAGGGAAGAGATTAGAAATTTGAGAGAGGAGGTTAAGGAGGGATTCAGGGAGCAAGGGGTAAGGGGGTGAGGTAGAAAGGAAGAAAGGAGATGGAAGGAAGAAAGAGGAAAACTAAATGGAAGAGGGAAAATGGAAAAGATGGACAATTGTAATACCGGGAAGGGAGAAGGGAATAGGATGGTTAGTAGAGGTGTGAATGAAGGGATAGGGAATAGGGTGAAAGATTTGGAAGGTAGAATGGAAAGGAGAGAAAGGGAGGAGAGAAGGAGAAATGTAGTGATTAAAGGAGTGGAGGTAAAAGAAGGGAGGAGAAGGATGGCAGAGGAATGAAAGATTGGAGCAGGTCGAAGAAGTAAGAAGGATAGGTAGGGAGGAATGGAAATGGAAAATGGAGGAAAGATGGGATGGAATAGAAAGAAAGGAAGGAAAGGAAGAGAATGGAAGGAAGGAGAAGGAATGGAGATGGAAAGGATAGTGGAGGAGGAAGAAGGAAGGAAGGATGGGAAAGATGGATAGGAAATGGAGATGAGGAGGAAGAAGTGCTAAAGGATGGAAATGGAAACTTAAAAAAGGGGGAAAAATAAGGGGGTGAGAAAAGGATGGAGTGTAGTTTTTTGGAACATGGCGGGGATAAGGAATAAGGAAAGAGATTTTTGGAGGGAAGTGGAGGAGTGGAATGTGGTGGTGATGAGCGAAACTAGTTGGATAAAAGGATAGAATAGATCGAGGGGATAATCAAAGGATTTAGATGGGAAGTAATGGGAGTGGAAGAATAAGAATGGAAGGGTAATGGATGGATGTAGAATAAGAAAAGGATTGGGGGAGGAAAGAGACGGAGGGAATGGAATGGAAGGATGGAGGGAATGGAATGGAATGGAGAGAAAGGAGAATGGATGGAGTAACGAAGAAGGATGGAACAGGAGGACAAGAACAGGGATGAAGAGGAGGATGGAATGGGCTGAATGAAGGACAAAGAATTAACATGAGGGGAAGAAGGATGAGATGGATAGGAAAAGGGATGGACAATATGGAATGGAATGAAGGAGATAGAGGGGGGAATGGACGACATGGAGTGGAATGGAATAGACGGGATGGGGATGGATGGTAAGGGATGGGAGGAAGGGACATGGATCACACAGTGGATAAGGGAAGAGAAAGAGGAGGAGAATGAAGTGGTATGGATGGAATGAAGGAAATGGATGATGGAGGTGGAAGTGGGAGATAAGGATAAAGGAGGTGGAGAGGTGGAAAGAATGGAAGGATGGAGGGGTGGATGGAAGAGTGAAGGTGGAGAAGAATGGAGAGGAAGAGAATGAAGATGGAGGGAAGGGGAGGATGAAGAAGAAAGAGAAGGGAAAGGATGGAGAAAGGAGAATGGAAGGAAGGGAAGAGAGGGATGGAGGAATTGAAGGAATGAAATGAAGAGGGGAATGGAGGGTGGAATGGAACATGAAATAATGGATGGAGTGGATAGTGGAATGAAGATGGAAGGATGGATGGATGGAGTGGAATGGATGGATGGAGAGATGGACATAGATAGGAATGGAGATGAAGACTGAAGGGATGGAATGGAGTGGATGGAATGGTGGAGGTGGAAAGGAATGGAGGGATATGGAGGAATGGAGGAATGGAATGGAGGGGGAAGGATGGATAGATGAGTGGAGTGGACAGTGATACTGAAAGGAGTAGGGGAAAGAGCATAGGGGCGACGCCGACGCCTGATAAAGGATGGAAGAGCTGAAAGGACAGGTGGAATGGTGAGAGAAGGTGGAGGCAGAATGGAATGGGTCAGAAAAGGGACAATGGACAACATATTCATATTGAACTATTTAGTGAATAGACAGCTGGAGAAGAAGAAAGGAAAACTAGTAGCATTTTTTATAGATTTAAAAGCAGCTTGACTGCAGATAGGAGGAAATTGGTGGAAGCGATGAGGGGGATAAGGGAAGGGCTGGTCAGAAGGAGCGAGGATATCCTAAGGGAGACTAGAAACAGGGTGAGGAGAGGTTGGAGAAAGGTAGGGGGAGTGGGATTGCAAGGAGGTATTGGGAAGAGTTGAGGGAGAGAAGTAAGAAGAAGAGGGAGTTATCGAAGTGGAAAGAGGAAAGATGTGAGTACTTTGAAGATAGAGGTATGGGCATGATGGAGATAGAGGAGAAAAAAGAGAAAGGAGTGCTAGATTTCGATTATTTTGTGGAGAAGGATATAGAGATGGATAAGAAGGAACGTTGGGAAAGGATAGAAGGGTCAAGATACAATAGGTGGAATGAGATCACGGAATGGAAGAGTACCCGGAAGATGATGGAGGGAAGGAAATGAGGGAATGGAAAGATGGAAATGGAACATGGGAGAATGGAAAGGTGGAGGAAAGTGGAGACAGGAGGAGATAAAGCGTTGTGGGGAGAGGTGATGAGGAACGATGTGGCATCGGAATGCGAATTAGAATAGAAGTCGAAAGTCAGGAAAGAGCGGATAGAGAGGAGATAACAGAGAGAGAGAGAGAGAGAAAGAGAGAGAAAGAAACAGAGAGAGAGGGAGAGAGAGAGTGGGCGAGAGGGAGAGGATTGATGTGGGATGTGTGAATGAGATGTATGAAAGGAAGGGAAACGCGATATGAACCGGAAACGGAGGTCCCAAATTAGAGTAGGGTAATAGCGTTGTGTGTGTATAGGTAGGTTAGAAATTGATAGAACTTATCTTAATATGTTAGAGATAAGTAGTTGTAAGCTAGAGTTAAGATAGTTGTAAATATACAGTGTAAGAGATTGTAACCTCAAGTGGATTCAATAAAATTTATATCTATCTATTGCGCCATAAAGAAAAGTCTATCTGAAAATTCACATTATTATTTATTAGTTTTGATGTATGAAATTCGTAAGTGGTTGATGTACAATTCGGCTATTTTTTTTATTCTAATTTTTACATTATTTTTATTTAAGATTTTTGGAATTTCCTGAGGACCTTGTATACCGATCTTCAAATTTACTTTGTTTTGGATCTTTTAATAAAAATTCTTGATTTAAAGGTTTGTGAGTTGATTTTTCTATCATAATAATTTTTTGATTTAATTTTAAATTGAGTAATATTATCGCGTGCTTTTCCCTGAATTACGTGAAGTTGAGTGACAAGATTTATTAAATATTCATTGTAATTTGCTAATTTATCTCCAGAAGGTATAAGTTTGTTTGATGGAACACGTGCTATTTTTCCAAAAACTAGTTCGAATCGAGTGTGCTTTGTTGCTTCGTGTACGCTTGTATTATGATTATACATGGCAAAATTGATCCATCTATCCCTTTGTTTTTGTTCGTGTGTATATTGCTTTAAATAATCGCCTAATGCATGATGTGATCTTTCTAAAGATTCATTTGACTGAGGGTGAAAAGCTGCTGCGCTAAATTTACGAATTCTAAATAATTTTACAATTTTCTTTATTTAAGTCGTTAAGGAAATTTCTTCCCTGGTCAGTTAATATTGCTTTTGGTGCTCTCAGTACACAAATAAAACGATCTACAAAGACTTTAGCAATAGTTTCAGAAGTTTGATTTGGTAATGGTATTCCTATGCAAAATTTAGTTATTTGATCCTGTAATATGCGACGACCTTTTCTCCGCGAACCGACGAACTTCGCGCGAATTAAATTGCGGCGATGAACAGGAATAAGAATCGCCGTACGGGAAATGCAGGAAAAAGATTGTTCTCAAAAACGCGATGCAAGAAAAAAAGATACGGGCATGGGGAAGGAACGGGATGAAAGAAGTTTCGCGCGTGCCGTGACAGAATCTTAAAATTCGCGAGAATTTAACTTGAGCTCCAGATACGTCTTGCACGTATCAATTCACTAAATACCCGATATCGACGCGAAAAAGATGAATAGATTCCGTCGCGGGCGGAGTAACTCACCTAACGATAAAGGGACAGGGCATATGTTGAAATAACACGATAATAAGGCAAGAGGCGACAAACACGGAGCAATGATCACGCAAAAAAAAATAAGAAAGCCGTGAAATTAAATAAAAAATAACACATTTATTAATATCGATTGAGTTGGTCCGGATGGATTGACAATAATATGAATTGAATCGCGCGGGTATTCGGCGACAATAATACGAGGCAACGAGACTGAATAATAGAGATACTTTTGCTCCGCGGAAATTGTAACGCTCGTATTTAAAGATCGGTCTGGCGAAAAACCTAAGCAATACGTCGTCATATAGCGAAAAACATAAACAATACGTCGTTATATAAGGAAAAACATAAGTAATACGTGGTTATATAACGAAAAACGCAAGTAATACGTCGTTATTAAGCGAAAAACCTAAACAATACGTCGTTATACAACGAAAAACCTAAGCAATACGTCGTTTTAAAACGAAAAATTTAAGCAATAGGATCTTTTTAAACAAAAAACTTAAGCAAAACGTCGTTATACAAGGAAAAACCTAAGCCATACGTCGTTAAACAACGAAAAACCTATGAAATATGGCCTTTTCAAACAAAAAACCTAAACAAAACGTCGTTATATAGCAAAAAACCTAAGCAATACGTCGCTATATAGCGAAAACTTAAGCAATACATAGTTATATAGCGAATAACCTCAGCAATACTTCATTAAACCTAAGCAATACGTCATTATATAGCAAAAAACTTAAGCTAAACGCCGTTATATAGTGAAAAACCTATGCAGTACGTCGTTATATGGAGAAAACATAAACAATACCTTGTTATATGGCAAAAAACCTAAGCAATCGGTCGTTAAATATAGAAAAACCTAAGCAGTACGTCGTTATATAGAAAAAAAACTAAACAGTACCTCGTTATAATGCATAAAACATAAGCAATATGTCGTTATATATCGAAAAACCTAAACAATACGTCGTTATTGAGCTAAAAACGTAAGAGATACGTCGTCATATAGTGTAAAACCTAAGCAGTAAGTCGTTAAAAAGAAAAACCTAAGCAATACCTCGTTATATAGCGAAAAACGTAATCAATACGTCGTTACATAGCGGAAAACCTAACCAATACGTCGTTATATAGTGAAAAACCTGAGCAATAAGTCGTTATATAGCGAAAAACCTAAGCAATACTTCGTTACACAGCACAGAACCTAAACAATACTTCGTTATATAGCGAAAAATCTAAGCAATACGTTGTTATATATCGAAAAACCTAAGCAATACGTCATTATATAGCGAACAATCTTAGCAATATGTCGTTATATAGCGAAAATCCTAAACAATACGTCGTTATATAGCGAAAAATCTAAGCAATACGTCGTTACGTAGCGAAAACCTAAGCAATATGTTGTTCTATAGAGAAAAACCTAAGCTATACGTCGTTATAAAGCGTAAAACTAAATCAATACGTCGTTATATAGCGTAAAATTTAAGCAATACGTCGTTATATAGTGAAAAACTTAATCAATACGTCATCATATGGCGTAAGACCTAGGCAATACGTCGTTATATAGCGAAAAATCTAAGCAATACGTCGTTATATAGCGAAAAACTTAAGCAATACATTTTTGTATAGCGAAAAACCTAAGCAATACGTAGTTATATAGCGAAAAACCTAACAGTATAAAACCAGTACAGAAAATAATTGTTTTAAAAGAAAGTATGCATCTATTTGCAATATATTTTTTTATAACAATTATTTTTTTTTTTACACTATTTGTTTCATCTTATTATTCTGTACATAAAAGTATTACGATACAATTATGGAAATAATTTTCAAAATATTTTATATTTTATACTAAAATATATCAAATTTAGATATATAAAATAACTCAAAAAATTCTTAATGAAAAAGTGCTTTATTATAGTCTTTTGGAAATCTCTCAATAGAAGCTATAAGAATATGCAATAAAAAATGGGGATTTCATTTAAAGATTTAAAGGTGTCCTTGGCTTGCCCTTAACGATGCTATCCAATGTCAAACCAATGACGCCATCTTATGTTCCCCTCAAAACATACAATTTTTGTTCAAATCGTTTTTCTGTAAATTGGTTAGTTTTTGAAAGAAAAGGGGTGTACGGGTAGTCTAGGACACTCTGTATTATTGTAGTCTTTGTTGAATAGTGCATATAGATGCATTTTGATCACGTCGGCCTACCATCGATCGTCGTATCCGCGTACTATAACACGTCTTCGTGAAACATTTTTCTCGCAGGAGCATGCAATTCTTCCACAAGTAGCTGTTTTTCTGATGTCTTTCGTGACATATTTGAACGAGGCATAATTCATAATAATACTGATTTCACTACGTATAGTTATTTATGTATCTTTCATCGAATCAGATGTAATCTACGCTCGTGCTGCATACCGAAGCATTTTCTGCATCTCATCCACCACTACACGTAGCGTCTGCATATTTGTCTCGAGCATGATTAGTCGTATCTTGCGCGACTTTGCGTCAAAGCCGGAGGCTATTTGACACAGAGCATTATCGCGCACGTAATTTCTTAGTAATACATTCCATTGATAGTATGAATTGTTCGGTGTTCCCATCGATAATCCAAATTTATTAATCGACATTTCGATATCAATTATAACGACAGACTGACTCGTTTCGCCAATACATTGTTTAATTTATAATAAGATTAATTTATAATAAGATTAATTTATAATAAGATTTATAATAAGCTTCGTCAATTATCGAAGTTCTTCGATAATTGACAATATTTCATTGTCGTGAGCATTGTTGCCAGCTTGACGTGAAGCTTCCAGCAATCGCAGACGATCTACCAATACGTTGGGATCATTCCAATGCACGTTGTAACGGGCCGCTTCACGAGCGGTTTCGAATACGCGCGCGGACAGCGCAATCGGGATCAAGGTTCGTGAAGGGGTTGAAACGCAACAGACGTGAGTTGTTGTGTACGTCGTTTATTCGCCACTCAAGGCAATGGTCAACTTTTACAATGAACTGAGCGATTACAATAAATCGCGTTACTATAATAATAATACGCTCGTAAGATTGTGACGCGGGTCTAGACGATGTTTTGCGCGTCTAGTTAAAGGGCCCGGCTCGGGGCGCGCGCGGTGAGACGGGCTTGTGTTGTCGGCTTCGCGGTTGTTGGCGCGAGGTGCGCGCGATAAGGCGGGCGCGTGTTGTCGTTCTCGCGTTTGTAGAGGCGAGGTGCGCGCGGTGAGACGGGCGCGTGTTGCCACCGCGTGTTTCGATATCTCGCAATTTACTGTCGCGCGAGATACGTAAATTACGATGCGTATGGTGTACGGTCGGTGAATCGCGCGGACTGCAGGGTGCCAGGCCTGCAGTCGTTTTATGCGTCGGTGTCGTTGATGCGGCGCGGTGACCCAGACAAGGATCGCGGGATGCGTCGGTGCGCGGAGTTCGGATGGTCGGGTGATCGGATCGTAGAGGCTCGAGAATCCTCGAGGAAAGCGGCAAACTCGTCCACTCTCTGTCCTGTACGGATGTGTGTTGCGACGGGATTCGTCTCGAAAACAGATAGCCGAGAATACTCGGCGGAGGCTGCGAACGCGTCAACCTCCGGTTTACTGTCTGTTTGACGTAAGGATCGGTTTTCCTGGAATTTGTCTCGGAGCGTACTGCTCGAGCGGATTCAGGAGCTGGTCTGGTACTGTCTGGAGTTCGGTAGGGCTTTTTATACCCTACCGAAGCGAGCGTGACACCCGCGCCGTTCGCATCCCCCTCGGGGTGGGGGAGACGACGCGGGCCTCCGGCAGCGCGCGTTCGGCGATCGGCATTTGCCGGAAACGTTCGGTGCCGTTCGGCGCTCGCTTTGTTTATGACAAACACTAACGGCGGTGTTTGTCATAAACATTGTTTTCGCATGTTTAAAAATGGGCGCTAAGCGCCTCTGCTTTTGCCCGGCTGGTGTTCGCCGGGCGGCAGACTTCCGACGGGTGACGTGTCGGGAACGATGGGGGGATGCATCGTTACAACGTAATCGATTTTATTATCGTTTAGCGTCATAACGCTCGGTATATTTATACCTCTTCCAGCTTTTTTCCCAGAGATTAATGGCGCAATTATAAATTTATATTTGTATCCCTTGTTACCTAATATACTGGCATATACTTATTATCATCGCGTTTATGCGCATTTGTCGCCAATAATATACTTTTGTATTTATACATATCAGCTTCAGTGTATACGGCATCGTCGGGCATTCTCATAAAAATCAACTCGTAGAGACCTAGTGTTCCAACATATTTTATTCCGCCGATAATTATATTGTTATCTTTATCCACATCGAAAAATTTATTACCAATTATCATTCTTTCGTTGCAAAATTTAACACCGTATACATAATCCATTTAGGTATTTTTATCTTGACTCAAAATAGCTTCCATATATTTTTGCCCAAATGGACCAAAGTGATCGAGCAATGTAATTTGACCCTCGGATGTTTGTAATAGATGTTGAACCGATGACAAGCGTTTCAGGTGTGGTTTCAAAATTTCATCCACAGATGGAGATAGTAGGATATATAGGAGAGTTCTAACACAGGTCCTCCGAGGGGTATGCGGAGCGGGGAAATGACGTCACGCTGGGGAATGACATGGCGCGGGCAGAGGATGCTCGCACGTTTGTTTAGAATATGTTTACAATCGGTGTGTAACAGAAACGTCGATGTAATAAAATTCTTTTAACCAACAAACACAACCGTATTAATAATAATTTTTTTTAATGAAATATTTAAACAAAATAGAATCATAGAGGTGTTTTATTCATTTTTTTTTCACGGAAGAGCCGTTTATCGGATGTCGGATACATCGGTCAGGATTATAAATAACAATAATAAAATACCCTTTTTTTTAAGAAAAGCCGTTGAGTGCCGATGTCCGGCAGCTATAATTTATAAATAACGATAATAATTTTTCCTAACAAAATATTTAAACATAATAGAACCATTGTGGCGTCCTTTTGATTTTTTTCTAAAAAATTCAAACAACGAATTGATCAATAAACAGACCGTAATTTTTATCTATGAGTAACCGTAAGAAAAATATAGGAAACTCTATGATGATGCAACGCTGGTCTCCTCGAGATGACAAAAATAAATAGATGTCCCTTATTGAAATTTTTCGATGGGAAAAAAAACTAAAAGAAACCGACAAAATAAGAATTCTTCTAACAAAATACCTTTTTATAAATAACGATAATAATTTTTTCTAACAAAATATTTAAACATAATAGAACCATTGCGGCGTCATTTTGATTTTTTTTCTAAAAAATTCAAACAACGAATCGTTCAATAAACAGACCGTAACTTTATCTATGAGTAACAACGCTGACATCCGGCCGCTATAATTTATAAATAATAATAATATAAAATAATAATAACAAAATATAAAAATATAAAATAAAATAGAACCACGCGGTCATCTTCATCTTTTTTTTAAGAAAAGCCATTGAGCGCCGATGTCCGGCCGCTATAATTTATAAATAACGGTAATAATTTTTTCTAACAAAATATTTAAACATAATAACCAACGTAATAACATAAAGAACCATTGCGGCGTCCTTTTGATTTTTTTTTTTTAATAGAACCGTTGCAGTGTTTTCTTTTTTTCTAAGAAGTCTTTTTTTTAGGAAAAGCTTTTTCCATCACTTACATATCTTACATGTAAGGAAGGGCAGCTAAAGAAATAGATAATCATCTTTTTTTATTTTTTTAATACATTTATTTATATTACCATACATCACCTCGTTTCAAGGTTTCACACAAAAGTTCATCCTCAGCATGAGCTACTAATTCGCAATGTATGACAGATCTTTTATCATAAAATTCGCGCAAAAATTTGACTGCATCTTCTCTCATGGCACTAGGCATATTACTTTGCAAACACCGAACAAATTGATCAAAGATCGCATTTACGTTCTCAGTCTTCTCGTACAGCTTTAAATATACGTGTTTAATACAATGTTCGAGTTCGAATAAAAATAATATAGTTAACGGTTTTATGTACAAGCAAGAATCGTCTACTGTCAGTTTTACGACATTTGCATCGTGTATTTCAACATGTTCCATTACTAAATATTCAATTCTTAGCGACGAAGGTGTATTCGACTGCAGGAATCGCTCAATATCGACTTAAACAAAATAGCACTTATCACGGATTTCGAAAATTTGGAGTCTTCCATTGTGCGTTACGCAACGCGTACAAATTAAAATATTGGATACTCGTGCAAAATAATATCGCCGCCAATTTTACAAACAGCAATACTCCAACTACTTGTGGCTCTCCACATAATTGGAAAATATTTGATGACATCGATGAAAACGAGGAAATCAGTAACGAGTATGATATTTCCTATGATACAAATATTAAAACGTTGCCAAATAACGAAATTGAGAAAAAAAAATCTCGAGCAAGCAATTAAAGAAGAAAAAGAGGAAGAACAAGAAGAAGAAAAATTTGCAAAATTCGAATTATCGACATTGGATGAAAAAACGATCGAAACATCTACTATCGCCACGCTAACAGACATTGAAGACTCATCGATACAGGATAGTCAAAACGTGAAACCAGACGAAGTAAATACTGGTGTTATTGAATATATAATACCTCTCGTACGTTTGCCTCCGAATCAAAAAATGAACTCTCGCGAAATTTTACAAGCATTGCGACACATGAATGCCAGACATGCGGGAGTTTATTCTGCCGACAGAGTCCCAAAGGTGTGGACACGGTCGACAGCCATCGTCGCTAATACAGATGACCAATAGACCTGGAGAACACTGGGTCACCTTCTTCCTCGACGAGCATGGCACAGCCACCTACTTTAACAGTTACGGAATACCACCCTTGCATCCTGGATTTCTTCTTTGACTTCGGCGAAACTCTATTATTCATCGTTGAAATACTCAACAATTGCAAGGAATTTTTTCGCAAACATGCGGACAATATAGTTGTGTATTTTTATATTATATTTGCAACGGTTATGATCTTAATCGATTTCTTAGTCTTTTTATCGAAGATTGCAAACATAACGATCGTAAAGAAGAAAAAATTTTAAATAACGAAATTTTTCCCCATTTATCGTTTTTGGAAAAATGGTGGGGAACTATGTATAAATTCACTTTCCCTCGAGAAAATTCAACGTTAGTTTTTCGTGCGTCGAAGTTTTTTTTACTGTTATCGAGTTGCCAAAAACAAACTAGAAGCAAAATGTTTGTGTCCGAAATTATAAAAAAAATCATTTTATTGTGCGGATCCATAATTCTGGATTCGTCACAATTTGATTGCAAAAAATATTTGACGTTAATCAACGAAGAACAAGAAAAAAATTATAAACTATTTCAAAATTTCGCGAACACGTGCAGCAACACCGCATTAGGGATTTTATACCGTCTCGGCCACTTTAAAGGAGATGCCTGCTTACTGGATATTGCCGGAGAGGTTATATCCAAGCGCATGGTTTTGGAGACGTGATTAGAGGAGGATATTGGTGGACATGTAGCCCACCTACTCAATCATTTTCATCGACAGAAAGCGTCAAGTATAAATATATTTTATTCATAATACTAAAACGATAGATTTTTATTTTAAATTATTTATTTTTTACAAAATTTTTATTTTTTGCTAAAATAGTTGGAGATGGAGTAATGCCGACTATCGGAGCAGTAGAGCCGATGCGGAGAAAACGCCTCGCGGAAGAGCCAATAGCGGGACCTTCTCAAAGACGCGCGAATGTCCGAAGACCTCTTCCGCCATTCAACGTCAACATCATCAAAGTCGTCACATTATCGGGAAAGTAATTTTTTTGACAAAACAAAAATTTTATATTTTTTCTATATATAATTTATATTCTGTTAAATAAGTATAATGTTTATCAGATGACTCGGATTAAAAAAGAAGAAAAAAATAATGTATATTTCATAATAATTTTTCCTATAATTTTATATTAATTTATATTTTTTTACTACATAATAATTATATTCGTATATATATATAATTTTTATATCTGTAATTTAGATATTGTAATAAATCATTTTTATATTTTAAATCCTCTGTGTACAAAAGAAATATACTCTTATATTTATTTTTCTTGCTGAGCAAGTACGCGTGGGCCGTACCGCTCAAGAGTAAAGGTGGAAGCGAGACGGCTAATGCTCGCTGATATAATTCGAGATAGTAAGAGATGTCTGAGAAACATGCAAACCGATATGGGGAAGGAATTTTACAACACCGACGTGCAACGCTTCATGAGAAAACCTGACATCAATCATTATTCAACGTATTCGGTATTGAAGGCTTCAGTCGTCGAACGATTCAATCGCACCTTAAAGAACAACATGTGGAAAACGTTTACGCTCAATGGAACTTACAAATGGGTGGATGAGTTGCTGCGACTCGTGTCGGATTACAACGCGCGCAAGCATCGTACGATCGATATGCGACCCGTCGACGTTACCCCCGCGATCACCGAAAGACTCTTGGCTACGGTGTACAGCGCGATAAAGATAGCGGGTCCGGCAAAGTTCAAAGTAGGTGATTTGGTACCCGTTAGCAAATACAAGACGATTTTTGAGAAAGGTTATACATCGAATTGGACCACCGAGGTGTTTAAGATTATTAAAGTGCAGCATACTAACCCCGTAACTTATCTACTCGAGGACTATAGTAAGAAATCTATCGCTGGAGCATTCTACGAGCATAAGTTGCACCGCGCAAATTATCCGGACGTGTATCTCGTGGAAAAAGTACTGCGCAAGAGAGGTGACGAGGTTTACGTGAAATGGTTGGGATTCGATGGATCGCACAATTCTTGCATACACAAGGACAATGTAATTTAATTCACATACAAACCGCATTTTATTTTTAACATATAAAAAAAAAATGAAATATGATACATATAAAGAATCTGAAATATGTATAAATATATGTAAGATGTATACAGCATATAAAATATAAAAAAAAATAAATATAAAAGTATATTTCTTTTTTACACAGAGGATTTAAAATATAAAAATGATTTATTACAATATCTAAATTACAGATATAAAAATTATATATATACGAATATAATTATTATGTAGTAAAAAAATATAAATTAATATAAAATTATAGGAAAAATTATTATGAAATATACATTATTTTTTTTCTTCTTTTTTTAATCCGAGTCATCTGATAAACATTATACTTATTTAACAGAATATAAATTATATATAGAAAAAAAATATAAAATTTTTTGTTTTGTCAAAAAAAATTACTTTCCCGATAATGTGACGACTTTGATGACGTTGACGTTGAATGGCGGAAGAGGTCTTCGGACATTCGCGCGTCTTTGAGAAGGTCCCGCTATTGGCTCTTCCGCGAGGCGTTTTCTCCGCATCGGCTCTACTGCTCCGATAGTCGGCATTACTCCATCTCCAACTATTTTAGCAAAAAATAAAAATTTTGTAAAAAATAAATAATTTAAAATAAAAATCTATCGTTTTAGTATTATGAATAAAATATATTTATACTTGACGCTTTCTGTCGATGAAAATGATTGAGTAGGTGGGCTACATGTCCACCAATATCCTCCTCTAATCACGTCTCCAAAACCATGCGCTTGGATATAACCTCTCCGGCAATATCCAGTAAGCAGGCATCTCCTTTAAAGTGGCCGAGACGGTATAAAATCCCTAATGCGGTGTTGCTGCACGTGTTCGCGAAATTTTGAAATAGTTTATAATTTTTTTCTTGTTCTTCGTTGATTAACGTCAAATATTTTTGTAATCAAATTGTGACGAATCCAGAATTATGGATCCGCACAATAAAATGATTTTTTTTATAATTTCGGACACAAACATTTTGCTTCTAGTTTGTTTTTGGCAACTCGATAACAGTAAAAAAAACTTCGACGCACGAAAAACTAACGTTGAATTTTCTCGAGGGAAAGTGAATTTATACATAGTTCCCCACCATTTTTCCAAAAACGATAAATGGGGAAAAATTTCGTTATTTAAAATTTTTTTCTTCTTTTTACGATCGTTATGTTTGCAATCTTCGATAAAAAGACTAAGAAATCGATTAAGATCATAACCGTTGCAAATATAATATAAAAATACACAACTATATTGTCCGCATGTTTGCGAAAAAATTCCTTGCAATTGTTGAGTATTCCATCGATGAATAATAGAGTTTCGTCGAAGTCGAAGAAGAAATCCAGGATGCAAGGGTGGTATTCCGTAACTGTTAAAGTAGGTGGCTGTGCCATGCTCGTCGAGGAAGAAGGTGACCCAGTGTTCTCCAGGTCTATTGGTCATCTGTATTAGCGACGATGGCTGTCGACCGTGTCCACACCTTTGGGACTCTGTCGGCAGAATAAACTCCCGCATGTCTGGCATTCATGTGTCGCAATGCTTGTAAAATTTCGCGAGAGTTCATTTTTTGATTCGGAGGCAAACGTACGAGAGGTTATTATATATTAAATAACACCAGTATTTACTTCGTCTGGTTTCACATTTTGATTATCCTGTATCGATGAGTCTTCAATGTCTGTTAGCATGGCGATAGTAGATGTTTCGATCATGTTTTCATCCAATGTCGATAATTCGAATTTTGCAAATTTTTCTTCTTCTTGTTCTTCCTCTTTTTCTTCTTTAATTGCTTGCTCGAGATTTTTTTTTCTCAATTTCGTTATTTGGCAACGTTTTAATATTTGTATCATAGGAAATATCATACTCGTTACTGATTTCCTCGTTTTCATCGATGTCATCAAATATTTTCCAATTATGTGGAGAACTACAAGTAGTTGGAGTATTGTTGTTTGTAAAATTGGCGACGATATTATTTTGCACGAGTATCCATTTTTAATTTGTACGCGTTGCGTAACTCACAATGGAAGATTCCAAATTTTCGAAATCGTGATAAGCGCTATTTTGTTTAAGTCGATATTGAGCGATTCCTGCAGTCGAATACACCTTCGTCGCTAAGAATTGAATATTTAGTAATGGAACATGTTGAAATACACGATGCAAATGTCGTAAAACTGACAGTAGACGATTCTTGCTTGTACATGAAACCGTTAACTATATTATTTTTATTCGAACTCGAACATTGTATTAAACACGTATATTTAAAGCTGTACGAGAAGACTGAGAACGTAAATGCGATCTTTGATCAATTTGTTCGGTGTTTGCAAAGTAATATGCCTAGTGCCATGAGAGAAGATGCAGTCAAAATTTTGCGCGAATTTTATGATAAAAGATCTGTCATACATTGCGAATTAGTAGCTCATGCTGAGGATGAACTTTTGTGTGAAACCTTGAAACGAGGTGATGTATGGTAATATAAATAAATGTATTAAAAAATAAAAAAGATGATTATCTATTTCTTTAGCTGCCCTTCCTTACATGTAAGATATGTAAGTGATGGAAAAACTTTTCCTAAAAAAAGACTTCTTAGAAAAAAGAAAACACTGCAACGGTTCTATTAAAAAAAAAATCAAAAGGACGCCGCAATGGTTCTTTATGTTATTACGTTGGTTATTATGTTTAAATATTTTGTTAGAAAAAATTATTACCGTTATTTATAAATTATAGCGGCCGGACATCGGCGCTCAATGGCTTTTCTTAAAAAAAAGATGAAGATGACCGCGTGGTTCTATTTTATTTTATATTTTTATATTTTGTTATTATTATTTTATATTATTATTATTTATAAATTATAGCGGCCGGATGTCAGCGTTGTTACTCATAGATAAAGTTACGGTCTGTTTATTGAACGATTCGTTGTTTGAATTTTTTAGAAAAAAAATCAAAATGACGCCGCAATGGTTCTATTATGTTTAAATATTTTGTTAGGAAAAATTATTATCGTTATTTATAAAAAGGTATTTTGTTAGAAGAATTCTTATTTTGTCGGTTTCTTTTAGTTTTTTTCCCATCGAAAAATTTCAATAAGGGACATCTATTTATTTTGTCATCTCGAGGAGACCAGCGTTGCATCATCATAGAGTTTCCTATATTTTTCTTACGGTTACTCATAGATAAAAATTACGGTCTGTTTATTGATCAATTCGTTGTTTGAATTTTTTAGAAAAAAATCAAAAGGACGCCACAATGGTTCTATTATGTTTAAATATTTTGTTAGGAAAAATTATTATCGTTATTTATAAATTATAGCTGCCGGACATCGGCACTCAACGGCTTTTCTTAAAAAAAAGGGTATTTTATTATTGTTATTTATAATCCTGACCGATGTATCCGACATCCGATAAACGGCTCTTCCGTGAAAAAAAATGAATAAAACACCTTTATGATTCTATTTTGTTTAAATATTTCATTAAAAAAATTATTATTAATACGGTTGTGTTTGTTGGTTAAAAGAATTTTATTACATCGACGTTTCTGTTACACACCGATTGTAAACATATTCCTAAACAAACGTGCGAGCATCCTCTGCCCGCGCCATGTCATTCCCCAGCGTGACGTCATTTCCCCGCTCCGCATACCCCTCGGAGGACCTGTGTTAGAACTCTCCTATATATCCTACTATCTCCATCTGTCGATGAAATTTTGAAACCACACCTGAAACGCTTGTCATCGGTTCAACATCTATTACAAACATCCGAGGGTCAAATTACATTGCTCGATCACTTTGGTCCATTTGGGCAAAATATATGGAAGCTATTTTGAGTCAAGATAAAAATACCTAAATGGATTATGTATACGGTGTTAAATTTTGCAACGAAAAGAATGATAATTGGTAATAAATTTTTCGATGTGGATAAAGATAACAATATAATTATCGGCGGAATAAAATATGTTGGAACACTAGGTCTCTACGAGTTGATTTTTATGAGAATGCCCGACGATGCCGTATACACTGAAGCTGATATGTATAAATACAAAAGTATATTATTGGCGACAAATGCGCATAAACGCGATGATAATAAGTATATGCCAGTATATTAGGTAACAAAGGGATACAAATATAAATTTATAATT
Organism: Cataglyphis hispanica; assembly: GCF_021464435.1. Lineage (NCBI taxonomy): Eukaryota > Metazoa > Arthropoda > Insecta > Hymenoptera > Formicidae > Cataglyphis > Cataglyphis hispanica. The sequence continues at coordinate 3,485,593 of NC_065962.1, read as the reverse complement.
GCGCCATTAATCTCTGGGAAAAAAGCTGGAAGAGGTATAAATATACCGAGCGTTATGACGCTAAACGATAATAAAATCGATTACGTTGTAACGATGCATCCCCCCATCGTTCCCGACACGTCACCCGTCGGAAGTCTGCCGCCCGGCGAACACCAGCCGGGCAAAAGCAGAGGCGCTTAGCGCCCATTTTAAACATGCGAAAACAATGTTTATGACAAACACCGCCGTTAGTGTTTGTCATAAACAAAGCGAGCGCCGAACGGCACCGAACGTTTCCGGCAAATGCCGATCGCCGAACGCGCGCTGCCGGAGAGTCCGCGTCGTCTCCCCCACCCCGAGGGGGATGCGAACGGCGCGGGTGTCACGCTCGCTTCGGTAGGGTATAAAAAGCCCTACCGAACTCCAGACAGTACCAGACCAGCTCCTGAATCCGCTCGAGCAGTACGCTCCGAGACAAATTCCAGGAAAACCGATCCTTACGTCAAACAGACAGTAAACCGGAGGTTGACGCGTTCGCAGCCTCCGCCGAGTATTCTCGGCTATCTGTTTTCGAGACGAATCCCGTCGCAACACACATCCGTTACAGGACAGAGAGTGGACGAGTTTGCCGCTTTCCTCGAGGATTCTCGAGCCTCTACGATCCGATCACCCGACCATCCGAACTCCGCGCACCGACGCATCCCGCGATCCTTGTCTGGGTCACCGCGCCGCATCAACGACACCGACGCATAAAACGACTGCAGGCCTGGCACCCTGCAGTCCGCGCGACCACCCGACCGTACACCATACGCATCGTAATTTACGTATCTCGCGCGACAGTAAATTGCGAGATATCGAAACACGCGGTGGCAACACGCGCCCGTCTCACCGCGCGCACCTCGCCTCTACAAACGCGAGAACGACAACACGCGCCCGCCTTATCGCGCGCACCTCGCGCCAACAACCGCGAAGCCGACAACACAAGCCCGTCTCACCGCGCGCGCCCCGAGCCGGGCCCTTTAACTAGACGCGCAAAAACATCGTCTAGACCCGCGTCACAATCTTACGAGCGTATTATTATTATAGTAACGCGATTTATTGTAATCGCTCAGTTCATTGTAAAAGTTGACCATTGCCTTGAGTGGCGAATAAACGACGTACACAACAACTCACGTCTGTTGCGTTTCAACCCCTTCACGAACCTTGATCCCGATTGCGCTGTCCGCGCGCGTATTCGAAACCGCTCGTGAAGCGGCCCGTTACAACGTGCATTGGAATGATCCCAACGTATTGGTAGATCGTCTGCGATTGCTGGAAGCTTCACGTCAAGCTGGCAACAATGCTCACGACAATGAAATATTGTCAATTATCGAAGAACTTCGATAATTGACGAAGCTTATTATAAATCTTATTATAAATTAATCTTATTATAAATTAATCTTATTATAAATTAAACAATGTATTGGCGAAACGAGTCAGTCTGTCGTTATAATTGATATCGAAATGTCGATTAATAAATTTGGATTATCGATGGGAATACCGAACAATTCATACTATCAATGGAATGTATTACTAAGAAATTACGTGCGCGATAATGCTCTGTGTCAAATAGCCTCCGGCTTTGACGCAAAGTCGCGCAAGATACGACTAATCATGCTCGAGACAAATATGCAGACGCTACGTGTAGTGGTGGATGAGATGCAGAAAATGCTTCGGTATGCAGCACGAGCGTAGATTACATCTGATTCGATGAAAGATACATAAATAACTATACGTAGTGAAATCAGTATTATTATGAATTATGCCTCGTTCAAATATGTCACGAAAGACATCAGAAAAACAGCTACTTGTGGAAGAATTGCATGCTCCTGCGAGAAAAAATTTTTCACGAAGACGTGTTATAGTACGCGGATACGACGATCGATGGTAGGCCGACGTGATCAAAATGCATCTATATGCACTATTCAACAAAGACTACAATAATACAGAGTGTCCTAGACTACCCGTACACCCCTTTTCTTTCAAAAACTAACCAATTTACAGAAAAACGATTTGAACAAAAATTGTATGTTTTGAGGGGAACATAAGATGGCGTCATTGGTTTGACATTGGATAGCATCGTTAAGGGCAAGCCAAGGACACCTTTAAATCTTTAAATGAAATCCCCCATTTTTTATTGCATATTCTTATAGCTTCTATTGAGAGATTTCCAAAAGACTATAATAAAGCACTTTTTCATTAAGAATTTTTTGAGTTATTTTATATATCTAAATTTGATATATTTTAGTATAAAATATAAAATATTTTGAAAATTATTTCCATAATTGTATCGTAATACTTTTATGTACAGAATAATAAGATGAAACAAATAGTGTAAAAAAAAAAATAATTGTTATAAAAAAATATATTGCAAATAGATGCATACTTTCTTTTAAAAACAATTATTTTCTGTACGGTTTTATACTGTTAGGTTTTTCGCTATATAACTACGTATTGCTTAGGTTTTTCGCTATACAAAAATGTATTGCTTAAGTTTTTCGCTATATAACGACGTATTGCTTAGATTTTTCGCTATATAACGACGTATTGCCTAGGTCTTACGCCATATGATGACGTATTGATTAAGTTTTTCACTATATAACGACGTATTGCTTAAATTTTACGCTATATAACGACGTATTGATTTAGTTTTACGCTTTATAACGACGTATAGCTTAGGTTTTTCTCTATAGAACAACATATTGCTTAGGTTTTTCGCTACGTAACGACGTATTGCTTAGATTTTTCGCTATATAACGACGTATTGTTTAGGATTTTCGCTATATAACGACATATTGCTAAGATTGTTCGCTATATAATGACGTATTGCTTAGGTTTTTCGATATATAACAACGTATTGCTTAGATTTTTCGCTATATAACGAAGTATTGTTTAGGTTCTGTGCTGTGTAACGAAGTATTGCTTAGGTTTTTCGCTATATAACGACTTATTGCTCAGGTTTTTCACTATATAACGACGTATTGGTTAGGTTTTCCGCTATGTAACGACGTATTGATTACGTTTTTCGCTATATAACGAGGTATTGCTTAGGTTTTTTTCTTTTTAACGACTTACTGCTTAGGTTTTACACTATATGACGACGTATCTCTTACGTTTTTAGCTCAATAACGACGTATTGTTTAGGTTTTTCGATATATAACGACATATTGCTTATGTTTTATGCATTATAACGAGGTACTGTTTAGTTTTTTTCTATATAACGACGTACTGCTTAGGTTTTTCTATATTTAACGACCGATTGCTTAGGTTTTTTGCCATATAACAAGGTATTGTTTATGTTTTCTCCATATAACGACGTACTGCATAGGTTTTTCACTATATAACGGCGTTTAGCTTAAGTTTTTTGCTATATAATGACGTATTGCTTAGGTTTAATGAAGTATTGCTGAGGTTATTCGCTATATAACTATGTATTGCTTAAGTTTTCGCTATATAGCGACGTATTGCTTAGGTTTTTTGCTATATAACGACGTTTTGTTTAGGTTTTTTGTTTGAAAAGGCCATATTTCATAGGTTTTTCGTTGTTTAACGACGTATGGCTTAGGTTTTTCCTTGTATAACGACGTTTTGCTTAAGTTTTTTGTTTAAAAAGATCCTATTGCTTAAATTTTTCGTTTTAAAACGACGTATTGCTTAGGTTTTTCGTTGTATAACGACGTATTGTTTAGGTTTTTCGCTTAATAACGACGTATTACTTGCGTTTTTCGTTATATAACCACGTATTACTTATGTTTTTCCTTATATAACGACGTATTGTTTATGTTTTTCGCTATATGACGACGTATTGCTTAGGTTTTTCGCCAGACCGATCTTTAAATACGAGCGTTACAATTTCCGCGGAGCAAAAGTATCTCTATTATTCAGTCCTCGTTGCCTTCGTATTATTGTCGCCGAATACCCGCGCGATTCAATTCATATTATTGTCAATCCATCCGGACCAACTCAATCGATATTAATAAATGTGTTATTTTTTATTTAATTTCACGGCTTTCTTATTTTTTGCGTGATCATTGCTCCGTGTTTGTCGCCTCTTGCCTTATTATCGTGTTATTTCAACATATGCCCTGTCCCTTTATCGTTAGGTGAGTTACTCCGCCCGCGACGGAATCTATTCATCTTTTTCGCGTCGATATCGGGTATTTAGTGAATTGATACGTGCAAGACGTATCTGAGCTCAAGTTAAATTCTCGCGAATTTTAAGATTCTGTCACGGCACGCGCGAAACTTCTTTCATCCCGTTCCTTCCCCATGCCCGTATCTTTTTTTCTTGCATCGCGTTTTTGAGAACAATCTTTTTCCTGCATTTCCCGTACGGCGATTCTTATTCCTGTTCATCGCCGCAATTTAATTCGCGCGAAGTTCGTCGGTTCGCGGAGAAAAGGTCGTCGCATATTACAGGATCAAATAACTAAATTTTGCATAGGAATACCATTACCAAATCAAACTTCTGAAACTATTGCTAAAGTCTTTGTAGATCGTTTTATTTGTGTACTGAGAGCACCAAAAGCAATATTAACTGACCAGGGAAGAAATTTCCTTAACGACTTAAATAAAGAAAATTGTAAAATTATTTAGAATTCGTAAATTTAGCGCAGCAGCTTTTCACCCTCAGTCAAATGAATCTTTAGAAAGATCACATCATGCATTAGGCGATTATTTAAAGCAATATACACACGAACAAAACAAAGGGATAGATGGATCAATTTTGCCATGTATAATCATAATACAAGCGTACACGAAGCAACAAAGCACACTCGATTCGAACTAGTTTTTGGAAAGATAGCACATGTTCCATCAAACAAACTTATACCTTCTGGAGATAAATTAGCAAATTACAATGAATATTTAATAAATCTTGTCACTCAACTTCACGTAATTCAGGGAAAAGCACGCGATAATATTACTCAATTTAAAATTAAATCAAAAAATTATTATGATAGAAAAATCAACTCACAAACCTTTAAATCAAGAATTTTTATTAAAAGATCCAAAACAAAGTAAATTTGAAGATCGGTATACAAGGTCCTCAGGAAATTCCAAAAATCTTAAATAAAAATAATGTAAAAATTAGAATAAAAAATAGCCGAATTGTACATCAACCACTTACGAATTTCATACATCAAAACTAATAAATAATAATGTGAATTTTCAGATAGACTTTTCTTTATGGCGCAATAGATAGATATAAATTTTATTGAATCCACTTGAGGTTACAATCTCTTACACTGTATATTTACAACTATCTTAACTCTAGCTTACAACTACTTATCTCTAACATATTAAGATAAGTTCTATCAATTTCTAACCTACCTATACACACACAACGCTATTACTCTATTCTAATTTGGGACCTCCGCTTCCGGTTCATATCGTGTTTCCCTTCCTATCATACATCTCATTCACACATCCCTCATCAATCTCCCCTCCTTCCTCTCTGCTCGCCATCTTTCCTCTCGACTCTGATCTGACGCTCTCTGCTCGATCTGTTATTCTTCGATCCGACTTTTCCTGATTTTGACGTTCTAAAATGCCCATTCCGATCCATTGTTCCTCGATCTTTCCACAGCAACGCATCGATCTTTCTGACACCATGTTCCTCATCATTCCCATGCGCCGCATGTTATTGCCATCTTTGCTATGCCGCATTCCTTCCTCCATCCTTCCCGGTCTCGTCCATTCCGATCTGCAGTCCACCTATTGTATCTTGATCCCTTCTACTTTCTCCACTTCTTATCCATCTATATCCTTCTCCCGATACTGAGACCTAGCACCTCTTTTTCCCTCCGATTCCATCATGCCCATACCTCTATCTTCAAAGTACTCACATCTTTCCTCTTTCCACTTCGATAACTCCCTCTTCTTCTTACTTCTCTCCCTCAACTCTTCCCAATACCTCCTTGCAATCCCACTCCCCCTACCTTTCTCCAACCTCTCCTCACCCTGTTTCTAGTCTCCCTGGCCTCGCTCCTTCACCAGCCCTTCCCTTATCCCCTCTTCCATCGCTTCCACCGTATCTCTCCTATCTGCGATCAAGCTGCAATCGGTAAAATGCTACTAGTTTCCTTTCTTCTTCTCAGCTGTCTATTCACCAGCTTCAGTTATATTTGTCCATTGTCCTGCCTTTCTGATTCCATTCCATTCCTTCTCCACCTTCTCTTAATCTACTTGTCCCTTCAAGCTTTTCCACCTTTGAGAGCGTCAGCTTGCCCCCCCTATACTCTTCACCCTCTCCCCTCCCTCTTTACATCGGTACCTGCCCCCTCACCTCATCTCATCTATCCATCCTTCTCCCCTCCAAACCCTATTACATATTCTCCATACCCATTCCTCCAGGCCCTCTCCTCTATATTTCCTTTTTTCAAACCTCCGCCGGGATTCCATCCAGACCTACCGCTTTATTATCCTTCTGTCTTCCAATGACCTTATCTCATTCCTACTTATGTTCTTCTCCTCATCCATCCAAGTTTCTACCCTCTATCCTACTCTGCCACCCTCATCCCCCAATCCATCTAACCATCCACTCCATTGTATATCTTCCATTCCACCTTCCTCCTTCCCATTCCTATCTTCCACACCTTCCATTCCATTCCTCCATTCCCTCCTCCATCTTTCTCTCTTCCTTCCTTTCCCTTCTTTCCATTTCACCTTCCCTTCCCTCCACTCTTCCAGTTCCTTCTCATCCACTCCTCTCCTCCTTACCTCCTTTATCCACCCCTCATTCCTTCCATCTTTCCATCCATATCCACCTCCTTTCATCTTATCCCTTCCATCCATTTCCTCCATACCATCTCCTTACCATTTCCGTCCATACCATCTTCGTTCTTCCTTTCTTTCCTCTCTTCCTTTCACACTATGAATGGTGTTGATCCAAGTCTACATTATCCCTCCTCCACCCCTTACCTTCCATCTTCATCACCTGTCTATTCCGACTCCCATCGTCCATTCCCCCCATATCTCCCTTCATTCATCCATTCAATGTCCATCCACTTTTCCCTATCCATCTCATACTCCTTCCCCTTCTTGTTAATTCTTTGTCCTTCCATTCTTCTCCCTCTTCCTTCACCCTCTTCTTCCACTCCCCTTTTCTCTGTTGCATTCAGGTTCCCAATCCATTCTTCTGTTCACCATTCATCCATTCTTCCTTTCCACTCCTCCACTCCTTCCACTTCCTTTCCATCCACTCCATCTTTCCATATACCCTCCGTCTCCGTTTCCTCCCTCCAATCCTTTTACCTTTCGCATCCATCCATTGATCCCTCCCCTTCTTATTCTTCCTCTCCACTATTCTTCCCATCCATTGTATCCCTCGTCTATTCCATCCTTTTATCCATGTTCCACTCATCCACCATCCACCTCCTTCCATTCCCACAGTCCCTTCCATATTCCTTATCCCACCACTTCCAAATTCCTCCATCCTTTTCTCCCCCCTTCATTTTTCCCCATTCTTCATTCCATTCCATCCATCTTCCTCACTCATCTCATCCATTTTCCATCTTCCTTATTTTCCAGCCTATCCATACCTTCCTTCCCTTCTTCCTCCTCCTCCACTATTCCTTTCCATCTCATTCCTCCCTTTCCTTCCATGTCCAATCCTCCATTCTTTCCTTCCACCTATCAAGTTTCTTCCTATTCAAACCTCCATCTTTGCTCCTCACTTTCCGTATTTCCTTCCTCCTCTCCACTTCCTTCCTTTCTTCACCTTCCATTCATTTAATTCCTCTACCACCCTTCTCCTCCCTTCCTTTACCTCCACTCCTTTAATCAAAACGTTTTTCCTTCTCTCCTCCCTTTCTATCCTTTCCATTCTACTTTCTGTTCTTTCATTCCCTATCCTTCATTTCCCCTTTCGTCCCTTTCTTCTCTCTCCCATTCCTATCTTTCCATTTCCCCTCTCCATGCTCTTCTCTTTCTTCCTTCCATCTCTTCTCCTTCTCCTTTTTATCTCTCACCACCACCCTCACCTCCCTGATTCCCCTTAACCTCCTCTTTCAAATTTCTAATCTCTTCCCTCCACCCCTCCTTGACCTCCTCTTTCATCTTTCTAATTTTTTCTCTTCATCCCCTCTCACTTCATTCAATAACTTCTCAATTTCTAATTTCCAGCCTTTCATCAACTGCAGTAACTTCCCTTCTCTCTCTATCCATCCTAATCTCCGCATCTTTTATTATTCCTGATTTTTTCCTACTTTTTAACATCTCCTCCTCCCCCTTCGCTAGCATCGGCTCCTCTCTTTTCCTTTTTAAAAGCTCCTTCACATTTCCGTAGCTACCTCTCCTTTCCTTTCCTTCTTTTATGGCGAATTGCGCCATCTTGATTCCCCGCGCCCTCTATGCCGATTCCCGTCACTTTTCACTAGCCCGCTCTGTGCTCTCCGCTACCTATAATCTATGGCCTAATTGCCACTGCTCCACACCTCCCTTTATGCTCTTATATCCGCCCTTACACCTTGCCTCCACTTTTGCCCTTCACCTCTCCGCGTTCTCTCTCACACACGCTTCCACACCAACACACTCACTCTTTCACTCCTCTATCTCTTTACTGCCCACAAGATACACACGTCAACAACCTCGACAGACACTACTCGACACCGGAAACGGAAGTCCTTTATAGCGCAATATTTAGATCAATTATTATATACTATGTATATGAAATAAGCACAATCAGCTGGCGCGCTATCAAGTTTGTCTCGGAAAGACTACGCATGGAAAACATGAAAAATTGAAGATTAAAAATCGAAATTTGGCTAATTAAGACAAAAGCACTTAAAATTCATAATCGATCATAAATGATCAAATTTTAGGATGAATAAAATATGCTTTGTCATTTTTTATATGATGGATTCTCGTTTTTCGCATTCTCTGTTTAATTTTTTATGGGCAGATCTAATTTTTCTTCTTCGGTTTCCTAAATAAATATCATAATAATAACGTTTTTTTTCATAAAACACGCATTTATTTTCAAACTTAACTGATTTTGTAGTCAGTACTAAAAAGCTATGGTTTGTAACGTACATTATTATCTTTGAGTTCAACTTTCACTTTTTAAAAAATATACCCGAAGTTCCCTTCTCTGTTAACCGGAGGCTAACGATTGGTCGGTCGCGTGATGCGGCGATCAATGATGGCATATCTTTTCGCTTAAGGGCGCAAAACCCGGCAGTCCGACAACATTCATGCTACTGCACACTTTCGAGTTAACGATTCGCCAGTACAATATCAAGAGTTCTTCCGTTTTTCCATCAGTGTCTTGAGAGGATGTCGAAACGTAAGTCGTAATATATAACTGAGTTATAAGAGTACGTATCTATACTATATTTTTCAAACAACAATAACGATATCGAGCAAGTCTAACGAGAAAACGACCACGGCAGCATCATCATCTGAGTATGTGGCAGAGGGTAATTTCAACGATGATCAAGCATGTGACGCGGCGAGAACCCAGTTGTCGATAATAAACCTCCATGCCATCAAAGATATAATAACCGAAATCAAGACTGCCGACCAACGCAAGCTTCTCTGTGGTGCTGAAAATGCACGCCGAAATGGCCAGGAAATGCGCCAAACTCCAAATGGATTTTAAACGTCTGCAGGATAATTCCAAAGATCTCCAAAATGAGTAAGTACTTTTTCTTATTTTATAGATCAGATTGATTTCAAAGAATTTGCCTATACGCCAGTTGGTGCTTTATTAATGTTTTCAGATTATATAAATTTATAAATGTAGATTATTAATATAATTATTAAAATTATAAATGTAGATTAAATTTTGTAAAAGTATATGACGCTTTGAAAGCCTTTGGATAATTGGAGAATGCAATCGTGTTCAAAGTAATCACACCATTTTTTTCGGTGTAAAGAAAAATGACAAAAGCATTTAAATAATCATTAAATATTCCAACTTTTTTCATCATCTACACTTGCATCTTTTAAAAATATTTTTTATCGCAAATAAATTCGCAGATTCTAAAGTATATTTTTTCTACAAGTTATAAGTAAAATGTTTAATACGGTTCATATCAGAGGTATTATTATTTTACTATAACGGAGATGAATGATATATATTTATGATTTAATGCGTATAACTAATATTTTTATTAAACCTATGTCTTTTAGATTGGAGAAGAAGACAAAGGACTTAAAGACAGCAGAGCGAAATGCGACGATATATAAAACATGCTGCACAAATCCGCAATTGCAGTTAGATCAATCACAGGCGGAGATGAATAAGATGCTTGCGAAGAAAAAGCGAGATTCAAAGCAGGAAATTGATTGTAAGCATTGCTCAACGAATCTCAAAGACAAATGGTGGATAAGATTTTTGAGTTAAATGAATTACGCGATCGAAATAAGGCAGATACGTGCTAATCGAGAGGATATTAAATTGCAATATGAAAACGAATTCAAAAATATGGCAAAAAAGTTACGAAAGAATAAGAAGACGACATGTTTCGTCTTGTTGGAGGAGCTCGAGTGGACAAAAATGGAACTGCAACCGGAGATCCTGGAAAATATTATCCGGGGACTAAAAGACAAGAGCGAGCAGTACGTGCGGATGAAGGTCAATCTCCGATGCGCCGAAATTGCTTAGGAGCATAGAACTCTCCAAACTCTAAATAAACATCAAACGTCTGTGCGATAGTAACGAAGATCTCAAGAGCAAGTAAGTACTTTTTCACATTGTTTCTTTACTCACGAAAGGAGTAGGAAAGTTAAATGATAATAATTATTATTATATTACTATTCTACGTCTTAACATATTATTTTATATATTTAAAATAATTAATCAATTGCACTAACAATTTAAAACTGTTAAAAACTATATAACTAAATCTCTGTAATTTTGTCTTATTAGATCATCATCATCATCATCGTCATCGTCATTGTCATCGTCCGACGATTCCGACGAATCGTCGTGGACGTGGTTGTCGTGGCCGCCGATAATATCGCTGTCATCGTCGTCCTCATTGTGGTAGCCATCGTCATCGCCGCCTTCATCGTCGTCGGCAATTAATTATGTATATAATTATTTTATTAATAAATAATTATACAATAATTATAAATTAATTAATAATATTAAAATAATATTATACTCTTTTTGTATATATAAAATTTTTTATTGAATAAATGTTTAAAAAATCATATCAATGTGTGTACCGTATAATGTAGTACTTTATATTTTTCAAAAATATAAATTTTACAAAAACAGTGATATCTCATTAGATTTCCGTCTTTTGTTCAACAAATTAATTTAATTTTCAATTCTTTTCTTTGTAGTTTCCTTTTTTAATTTGTGCTCAAGTTGTAACTCTTCTTTGTAATCTTGTGTTACGTCCTGTCGACTCCACGATTTCTTTCTTTCGCAAAGTTGCGGCAATCGTCTATTGGAAATAAAAATTAATCGTTTAATAAACAGAGCACCTTACGTCACGCATTTCGTAAACTCTTTGTCACTAACTATATCTGTGAAAAACGAGTGAAAAAGACGCAAGAAGGTCAGTGGTAAAACCATGCCGATCCCCTCGAATAAATAAAAATTGATAAATATCCTTTGCAGTAAAATTTTCGGGCGAAAAAATAAAGCGATACCAAAAAGATAATAAATTTCTTCTAACAATATTTCTTCTAACGCAACTGGATCAATAACGATAAAACTATTTCAACAATACTCAAAAAATACTTAATAAATAGAGTCATACCATTTGATAAAATTAATCATAAGTAAATAAATTCTTTTTAATCATAAGGAAATAAGACCTTTTCTAATCAGGTCACTTGTGCGAGAATCCGCCTTAAAAAAGGCAATAATCAAGGACTTTGAAACTGATATTAAACTCACCAATTGACGATCACCACGAGTAAAAAACGAAAAGTAGGAGAAACACCCCGCCTAACGAGGACTGGAATAATTTCTAATTTGTTAAATTTTCAGAGGATCCCTACTTCTAAAAATTGAATGACACGGTAGTGTCAGTGCGATGATAACAATGAGACACTTTGTATACCTATACGCGCGAGTCGGATAGTTTGAATAGTTTGAGAGTTAAAACATAACTCTGGAAAGAAAGAAACTATAAAAAAGAAACTATAAAAAGGAGACTCATAAGACTCGAAAACAATAATTCAGACTTCTCAAGATTCAGATTTCATTCACTCACCAGTTATTATTATCACTAGACCCATCCGTGAAAAGAATGAGCCCGTTATTCAGCAACGGACCCTGTAGCCGAAACCAGTCCTCCCGCTCCGGAAAGCACATCATGAACGGCGCCATGAGTGCACGAATGGCTGATATTCTGTCCTGCCCCATGCTAAAAATGGGATGGGAGAGGACTTCGTCGGGAAACTTGGTGTGCCTGGTGCCAGCTCTCCAGTTTCCCTCGCATTTCAGACGGTAAGCCGCCAATGCAGCCGCGGTGACTGTCGTGTGGCATACTGGCCCAATATCAAGCAACATCCCCATTGCCGCAATTGGCGTGGTCTTCATAGTCCCAAGAGCTCCTCTTAGGATGAGAGCCTACAGGTGCTCCAGCGATGCTTTCGCCGAGACTAACTGTACCATAGGCCATTATACCACTGCAGCATACAGCAGTCTCTAAGGATAGCCGAATAGATCCAATAGACCATCTCTGGCCTGAGGCCTCAGGTCTGGCCAAAGGATCTTCTGTATATCCAAAAGTAGGAGGTCACACTCCTACACCGATCCTCCAGGTGCTTCCAAGTCAATTTTCTATCCAGGATGACTCCGAAATATTTCATCGACCTGGCCGGTGCCAATCTGGCCATATCTTCCAAGGTGGGTCCCACCACAGTGCCCAGCTTATATCTGCGAGTGAAAATGACCAGCTCTGTGTGAGCTCTAGGAGCGTGTCCAAGAAGGGTCCTCGCACAGCAATTGCCAGATCATCTGCGTATCCCTGCGCAAAGAAACTTTTGTCATTAAGCTTGCTGAATGACCCATCGATTACTAAGCACCATAGAAGAAGAGAGAGCACTCCGCTTTGCGGGCACCTCGATACATCCAGCCGCCGACACTAACAGTGCCGAGTGTCATTACACCTCTCCGACGAAGCATACCTCTGATCTAATGGACCAGCCTGACTAGAACTCCCCACAGTGCTGCTTCCCTGCAAACCACCTCGTGAGAGGTCTTGTTAAAGGCATCCTCTATATATCAGAAAGGTTCCCACCGCGTAGCCTCACTCCATGAGATCTCTCTCGATTGGGGAAACCAAAGAGTAGAGCGCCGTTTCGGTATAGAAGCCTGTTGGCATGTTAGTTTCCATGCAGCGGATGCCGCCCGAGAACAACATCCCTCAGATAGATCTCAACCAGCTTCTCCAACGTTTTCAAGAGAAACGGAGGTTTTCAAGAGAAAGAGAGGTTAGGCTGATCGGTCTGAAATCCTTGGCAGAGGTGCAGCAAGTTTTGCCAACTTTGGGTATGAATACCCTCGCCAACCTCCATGCCTTGGGGTGTATCCCAAAGCAAGGCAAGCATCTCAGAGTCCGCCTGAGCGGCCCGCTTATCTGCACGAGCCCCTGTTGTAGGAGCGCCGGAAAAATTCCATTAGGTCCAGTGGACTTGAATGGTTTGAAAGTTTTGACGGCCCAGTTCACCCTCTCTGGTTTTACAACGCTGATCGCCAGTTCCCAGTCATACCAGCGTGTCCTTAATCTGGGCTCCACAGTTCAACCGTCAGGATCGACATGAGGTTCCCTCCTGAAGCCCAGAAAATTAGTCTTTGGGAGATGAACCAGACATCGTTCACCCGAAACCTTGTCCCCATCCGGGATGCCTGTAGGTTTGAGTCCGGGTTTCTTGCCAGATTCCTGCAGAGCCTGCAGGCCTCTGGAACCTCTTCCATAGACTCATAGAACCTTCTTCAGCTCTCTTTCTTGGCGGCTGCTACAGAGTCCCTATAGGTTTTCTGGGCCCTTTCGATAGAGAGTCCCAGTCGTGCGGGTGACCCGTGTTCCTGGCACTATTATAGGCACGCCGAGCCCCTCCCTGAGCTTCTGCAGTCCCGGTCCCCATCAAGAGACCCTCTTGTTAGAGTGAACTGCTCTCACTGTGCAGTTCTCAAAACTACCCATTAAAGCCTTTTGTAGATGGTCCACCCAGAGGTCCACCTCAGCGCCGGTCCCGTGCCTCTTAGGGAAGCCATGCAGATCAGTGTAGAGATCCTCTCGGACTGAGTCAGAATCCGTCTTTCTCGGATTTTTCTGTAGATTGTCTCAGGCCTCACATTGGCGAACCTGAAGACAATCTGCTTGTGGTCGAAGAGGGAGGGCTCAGATGAGACCTGCCACCCGACAATCTCCGGAGCCAAATTCCTAGAACATAAATGAGGTCAAGTATCTCACACCTAAATACATTCTGAAATGTTGGCTCGTTACCCCAGTTCAGAATCTCCAGGTTGGTGGCCACCAGATACTCCAGAAGCCTCCTGCCCCGATCGTTGATATATATGCTACCCCAAATGTGCTATCCCGGTGCTCATTAGCGTTGCACCCCACAATCAGCGGCAGCCCCTTGGCCTGGCAGTACTCCTCCAGCTTCACCTCAGGCCCTGGCGGAAGTGAGTCTTCCTCATGCGGGAAGTACGCTGAGCTCATCACTACCTTTTGGTCTCACCTGTGTTGAATCTGCGAAGATCCACCACGATTGCCGTAACATCCCTAGAAAAGAACTCCGGCATGAGTTGCTCTTCCAATCCCTTGACCGCATCCAGGCCCTGGGATTAGCTCTGTGGCAGACTTGAAGAGTCTACCACAGGCCGCAATGCTCCTAATGCAGTCTCTGTAAATCCAGGGTTCCTGCATCAGGGTGATACATGCACCACAGCTCCTGGCCAGAACAGCCGAGGCGCCCTTGCTGTGGTGCAAGTTAATTTGGGTGAATACCACCGCCATGCTCACTTTGTTGAGGACTCGACGATGGCTGGAACTTTTCCTGCCCTGTCACCTCGCTACGGGCCCCGAGCAGGCCCACAGTGATCTGCTCGAGCCCATAGCTAAGCCGAAAGTCCCGCGTCCTCAACTTAAGGACCCTAGACTCCGGGATGCCGAGAATGAGGGTCCTCCCCTCAGGGGAAGTCCCAAAATTCTCGACAAAAATCTACTAGCTGGCCGTGGCGATGCCCTGATTCTGTCTCTCCAGCAGCTCCAGGACCGCCGCCGCAGGCACCGGAGGACCCGGAACCCAGACAGCCGCCCTGTGCTACCTTTGAAGCGCGTCCAGGCCCACCATCCTGAGCTTGGCGCCCTCCCAAGGAGAGATGTGCACAACTCGCTCAGAGAGCCAATTGAGCGCCATCTCATCCTCCCCTGATAACGACGGAACGGTTACGGAGCACCGCAGTCCCCGTGAAGCGAGGAAGGGGGCTCTCCTAGATCTCCGCCATTTTCGCGACCACCGCCTCCGTAGCAAGGTCAACTGCTCCGGAATCACCGCATGTTCGGGGTAGCCCTCTAGGCCTCTTAACTGCCCTTTGCACCAAAGGGGAGTTTCCCCAGAGCCCGTCCGGCTCCTTTTGCCGGTGGGCCTTGTGGTCCTTAGGTGTCGCTCAGAGGAAGAGGGATCTGACCCTGCTAAAGCTAGCTCCCTGTCCCTCTTAGCTCTCCTTTTTCTCGGCTCCACAGCGGTTCCTCTTGTGAGAAGCCGCTTGTGAGAAGCTGCTTCACTGACTTTCCTCGCATTCGCTTGGCCAACCGCTGCCTTCTTGTTTGAGTTATAAAAAGTATTAATGTATTCAGCGAACAACCCACCCTGCCTCGTAGCGCGATCAAATTGGCTAACATTATATTGCCAAATCTCGCTTACAGTCATCACGAGATATCTCCTTTCGAGTGTCCTATGTAGTTTGCAAGACACCCACGTGCCCTCGAATTCACGATCGCTAGCATTGTCATGTGTACAGCTCGTCTGTAAAAATGTTTCGCAGCAACTGCGACATAAAAACAATTTTCCTTAATACGATATGGAAATACCAGATGAAATAAATCACGTGGAGGAAGTATTCTACACCGTATGAGATCTTTAACGTATTAAAATTATAATTCGGCGCTGATCCGATTAGAGTGAAACATTCATCGACATAAATATCCGGATGACCGATGGAAAAGCGCCCATCTTCAATACATACGGATATAAAAAATATACGTCTACATAACGTATTTTCTCCGTATCCATTACCTCATATCATGTCACAATGTTTTCAATGCGACCACTAAAAATGCATCGCGAGGATCGAGTGGGGGCATTTCCACCATCGGATGGTTTTCGAGATATTTACGCATTTTATGATTATCGCTCATATCCCGATCAAAACACATTCCCACTTTTCCGTAACGAGATATCCGCGCTGTCGAAATCGCCATGAGATCGCGAGAGTTCGTAACGCGAGTCGATCGTATCCATGCAATATTGATGTCGAAAGTAGCCTATCATGATTTGTAGGGAAGTAAATTGGTCATCTATTCTAAAAACAACCGTGACATTGAAATACGTTGCGTTGTGTCATCCCGCCATTAAATGTTTCGTAATATCCATTGAGCGTGCCGTCCACTGTGCAATATTCACGAGTGCGCCCTGCGTGGTTTATAGAATGTTCGAGCTCGCGCTCCATCCACGAACCACTGCAAAACTTTACGCGAATATTAGCTCGCTCTTTTATATCCGCCAGCAGGAATGACGCCAATCGTATTCGAATGTAAAAAGTTTTTTCGAAAAACGTTATAACATCGAAGTGGTAGTCGTGCAATCCTTGAACGAACATACATTACCGCGATCTATAAAAATTTTTTTAAATGCAATATATACTCGTCGAAGAATATCGACATCGGTACGACAATAACAAATGATTTCGCGTTGAAAATCGAACACGACATTTTTGTCTCATGTTGGTGTGCCAAGTGAGAAAATATTCGCGTTTTTCGATTTCATAGTTTCCGGAGAGCAATAATGTACATCCGGCAAGGGCCGATATACGATTGATTTTCAACAGTGTTAAATAGATACGGAAAGATACCTTTATCCGACTTTACTCTGTAAACCAAAAGTCTTCAGTAATTCGGATAAGTGAATCGGCATATAATTAACGCTGTTGATAAATTTTGTATGCTCTATCGTTAAAATGATGATGATCTTTGCTCCGTTTAAAATTACTTTAGGCTCTAAGTTATTGCGGTTTTCAACGATATGTTTGAGAATAAACTTAGCGTCAAACGTTTTGCGCTATGCATATGATTTGCTTGAAGCATTTTGTCGTTCGCGTTGAAAGTTCGACAAATTGTTTTACCGAATCGTGGCGGAGTATGAACTCTCGCATCCCGCACCAACAACAATGCACAGACATGTCTCTTTCGCGCACTCTTCGAAAATCTGTTGCGCTACACAAAGCTAGGAAGTATCTAGGAACGGTCGTCATCGTATCTTCGAGCGTCTCGTTTTGTCACGTTTCAAAATCGTAAAAAATGAATGCATTCTTTCTTGCACTCATATGCTCGTTTTCCGTCAAATTCTATACTCTTCTCTCACTTTCCTCTGCTGTATGTGTTAGCGACGTTACCACCTTTGCCAATGATGAAGACGCTAGTTCGACAAAGGAGCCATTATCGCGACAAAGAGGCTGCATATAGCATAAATGGTTCTCGAATATCGGCAAACGGCATAGTTTACAATAAGAAACTCCGCATTCGTGCCTCACGCTAATTTAACGATGCGACTACACTTATCACAAAATCACACGACATTGCAAATACTTTTGGTTGATTTGCCGTTGTACGATTTTGCACTACGATGACGCTTGAAGCACTCCGTACCGAAAAATGCTCAATTATAGTCGATGCATCTTATGATTTCCGCGTCGACCTGTTTACACAACGGCAAAGCGAAACATCGCGGACATTTATTCGGGCAGAGACCAGTTTTATCATTCCTATAACCTATACACGGCACGTAATAATTTCTACATCCCGCAGCGGCGTTTAAATTTATGATAGGATTATAATGACGCAAATGCTCATAATACATAATACTCATATAGCGCGGGTCCGCGATTGAGAGAAGCGAGTTATGCGATTCCGTCATACAACACCAGCAATTCTCGTTAACTGTAATGCGAGCTCTCGTTGAAGCACAAATTATGAGTATCTTGTGCTTCTTAAAAAATTAAAAATATTTTGTTTTTTATTGAAAAATAAATTTTTGTTTATTTACAGCAACTTTTGTTATTTATAAAATTAAGAATTGCAATTGTTTAAGCAAAATTGTACGGACAATTTCATTGAATCGAAGCGTTTTTAAAAAGTTTTTTTAAAAAAAGGACAATGCTGTACTTTTTATTTTACTTTATCGTCTTTACCATTATGTTCTTATGTGTTCAAAAAATGTATTACGAAATAAATTATTATCATTTGATATCCAAATGTCGACGAAACTATTTCTAGAATAAGTGCTCGCGTAGAACACCTATAAGTCTCTATTAACAAACGAATATTTAATATTTTATTATTATTTCTTTTATTACTATGTAAAATATGATTTTTAATCATTCACCGACATTAAACATTTAATCGGTTAGTTATCGATTTACCTTTAGTTAATCATCATAACATTTTCAGTTGAGTATTTTAATATTGTAAAATTATGTTCATTTCGTTGATTCAATGAAACTGTCTATATATAATTTTGCTAAAAAATACAAATCTTAATTGTGTGAAAAATAAAATTGTTATCAATAAACATGGAATTTTTTCCGTTTCAAAAAAAGTGGCAGATTATTTTCTCTTTTATTTTACTTTAATTTATTTCTTTCATTCCTTTATAACGAACCTATCTAATATATCACACGACATTAATTAGTAACGAAGCGTAAATTAGAATAATAGCCGGAGCATTCGAACAAACATCTTATTTCAAGCATACAGCCCATGGGAACGGCGCATTTGGATACACTACAATTGGACATGGTGCAAATGGACACGTTACAAATGGACACGAGATTTTACACACGGTTCAATTGAACACAGTGCATTTGGACACAGTAATTTTGGATATAGTAGCTTTGGACACAAAAGAAAATACGTATCGTTTACTTGGATACCGCTCACTTGGATACAGTTCATTTGGACATCATTTATTTGGACACTGTTCGTTTGGACACCGTTATTTTCCCACCGTTTGTTTGGACACAATTCATTTGCCTACCGTTCGTTTGGACACCGTTCATTTGCCCACCGTTTATTTGGACACCGTTCGTTTGGACACGTATAACGTTACGTCAGCGCGAAACGCTGACAAAGTGAGCCACGCGCCGTGGCTATGCAAGCGCGAAGAAGATCGAACCACCAGAAATGCAAGGAATTTCGATCGAACCGAAATCTTAGCTTGCATTTTGGCCTAACCATTCGAAATGAGCGACACAACCATATATGATCATGTCGCTAAAGGATCCCTTCCAAAAACTCAATTGGAAAGGAAGTAATAAAAGAGATTACCGCGAATACGCGGCGGGCAGCCACTAACCAAGTATTATATCGGGCAGATATTATTACCAATTTATATCGGGCATTTACTAATCTAATATTATATCTGGCAGCCATTAACGTCGATTTATATCGAGTCCTTAACAATTATTGTGTTGTGAAACAATGAAAATATATACCTATGTATAAAAATAACTAAAGAGAGGTTACATTCATTACAATAAATCAGCTGGACATCCTGACCGTCCTTGAACTTCCTAGTTCTCAATCAGCTAACGATTCCAAAATTACCCGTGCTTTTCCAAGGGCGCAACAAAATTGGTGGCAACGGTGGGATCTGCCAAAGGACAGCAGGAGCCAGATAATTATGACCTGCAGAACAATTGTGTTAAAGTTCAGGCACGCCATCAATCAATAGAAGCTGACGGACGGAAGCAGTATCCAAGCTTCCAACAAAGACCCACAACGCATTGAAAGTGATAAAAGTACGGGCACGCCATCTATCATTTAAGGCTGACGGATTTTCTAAACAAAGGAAGATAACACACAGACAACAAGACGAGCATTGCCGCTACAGCCGTAGCAGAAATGTGAGCCGCCAAACACCGCTACCTACGACAACTCTATGACAACGTACCGTCGCTGGACAAGGACCGACGTACACGATCAAGCAGCCAGCCTGCCGTGGAGCCGCCGAGCGACAGATTGTAGCAACAACCTATTAACACAGGGCGATCATGTGAACCGACATATTATTGTAAGTCCAAAATTTATTACTTATAATTGCGTGAATGTCAGAAGGTTCCGAAAGGTCAAACGTACCGAAACGACCGATTGTGGTTATTTAGCGAACCGGCGCAACGAGCAATTAAATTAAGTTTAACGCCGCGAGAAAATTTAGATAGTGCGCGAAGAAATTTAGAAACGCAATATTCGAGCGAAATTGAATCTGAGTTACCGGAAAACGTCGTCACCGAATGCGATTTTTCGTTTAATAGTTTCGACGAAAGCCTATTCCCGAATAATACGACTGACTCCACTGACAACACTCAACGCGAGACTAGACAAACGAGACCGTATGTTAATAGGACACCAAGTAGAGTATTCCTACTATGCGACTTTTCATTAACCTCATATGAGCACGATCTGTTCGATCCGGAAGAGGTCTATAGTCATTTAACAAATAATATGGCCCAAGCATGTTTCCCACAAGATCATATTTCTGTGAATATACCGCAGTAGACGCCGAAATCGAAAATATGCGGCGATCCATCCGCCAAATGGGGCAAAATATAGCGGAAGCTATATATATATATATATATATATACATATATGAATGTGCGTGCGTATTCATATATGCAGGTAACAAAATAAGCGATTTTGATGTTATTTTCATGTTAAAATGACTAATGGCGAAAAGACTACTTTTGCTACCTGTGTACACATGCAAATGATCGCATCGATATTATATATATATATATATATATATATATATATATATATATATATTTTGCAATAAAACTCACCTTTCTTTCCTCCCACTCCCTTTGGGAAAGGAATCCCTTCGGATATGTCCGCTTATAAATTGTGGCCATTGTTGCCCCGGCCGTCGTCGCTCCAGCCGTCATGGCCCCAGCCGTCGTCGGCCCGGCTGCCATGGCCCTGGCGGTCGTCGGCCAGGCTGCTATGGCCCCGGCCGTCATCGCCCCAGTCGCCATGGCCCCCGCCGTCGTCGGCCCGGCTGCCATAGCCCCGGTCGTCGTCGCCCCAGCCGCCATGGTCCCGGCCGTCGTCGCCCTGGCTGTCGTAGCCCCGGTCACCGTCGTCGTCCTGGCCATCATCATTATCGCCGCCGAAGACGCGCTCTCCGGCAAGCTGGTTGCTCTTCGGGCTGAAAAGAAAAATATATTAAATAAAGAAATTAAAGAGTATATTCTCTCTATTTACTTTATAAAAGAAAGAGAATATATAAAAAAAGGAAGGAGAAAAAAACAAGAGAAAAAAATTAGAGAATAAGATTAATTTTTTCATTCTCAATTTACATTATTGTAATTTATGTAGCGTATATATGTATATTTATTACGATACACATAAATTTCAATAATGTATAACTGATAATGTTATTTATAATAAATAAAGGTACTCACTTTGTCTTAGCTTTGTCACCGGCTTCATTGTCACTTTTTGACTTGCACTGTGGACGGTCTCAAGACAAATGATCATGTTCTGACCGATCCCGAGCACGTGCGCCGTTGCCACATGGTTCACAGTATCGAAAGAGAGAGCGAGAACGAATGAAGAGCAAGCGAGATAGATAACATGAAAGAGTTCCGAAATCTCGCTCGCTTTGTTTTTGTTTTTGTTTTTGCTTTTGCTTTTGCCACTGCCACTGCTGCCACTGCCACTGCCACTGCCACTGCCACTGCCACTGCCACTGCCACTGCTGCCACTGCCACCGCTGCCACCGCCACCGCCACTGCTGCCACCGCCACCGCCACTGCCACCGCCACTGCCACTGCCACCGCCACTGCCACCGCCACCGCCACCGCCACTGCCACTGCCACTGCCACCGCCACGCCACGCCGCCGCAACTCGCCACTGCCACTGCTGCCACTGCCACTGCCACTGCTGCAACTGCCACTGCCACTGCCACTGCTGCCACTGCCACTGCCACTGCCACTGCCACTGCCACTGCCACTGCCACTGCCACCGCCACTGCCACTGCTGCAGACTGTCCACAGCGATTGCAGACAGCATTGTTGAAAGCATTGAAAAGATGCAAGCATTCAAAGCATTGTTGATTGTGACCGAAGATTTAAAGATGAGAAAGCATTAAGATGATTGTAAGAATTACATTGATTAGTGAAAGAAAGATTGAAAGATTGAAAGATTGAAAAAAGATTAAAAGATTTACATTTAAGAAAGAGATCTGATGATTGAGCATTGTTGCTATACTTGATTACATTGCTGATTAAGAAAGATTGTTGCGACCTGAAGATTAAAGATTGAAAGATTTGTTAAAGACTGATATTAGACCAGCATTTTGCTGCATTTTGCGGTGACAGCTAGATCTTTCAGCATTTGAAAGATTGAAAGATCGAAGATGAAAGATGGACCCAGCATTGCGATTTGCGATTGTTACTGCGATTAAGAGAAAGCATTGTTGCGACGAAAGATTACACGCGCTACTTTGCGATTGCGACTATGCATTGTTGATTTGCAGCATTTCGACATTAGCAGACTGAAACACACATGAAAGATTTGAGCAGCATTGGTGCATTATAGACGAAAGATTAAAGCAGCATTTTGAAAGATTGTTTACGGTGATTGAAAGATTACGTTGCGATTACAGTGAAAGCATTGAAGATGACGCGATTGCGATTAAAGATTAGTTGATTGTTAGAATTCAAGATTACATTGAAAGCATTATGGACGAAAGATTGCTATCACAGCATTTCTTCGCATTGTTAAGCATTTCAGCATTGCGACTAAGCATTGTGCTGGGGACCGTTATTAAGCATTGTTAATTGAAAGAAAGATTAAGTACTACATTTCAGCATTGTTATTGTTAGACCCGTTACTTCAAGCATTAAGCATTTAATCTCGTTACTGTTGATTGCTGTTACTGTTATCAAGCATTTGCCATTTCGGCATTTCGCGACTGTTAACCGCCACCGCCACCGCCACCGCCACCGCCACCGCCACCGCCGTAAACGCCACCGCCACCGCCACCGCCGCTCACCGCTGACCCGCCACCTGCCACCGCCACTGCCAGTTGCCACCTCGCCACTGCCGCCACCGCCACTGCCGTTACCGCCACCGCCATCGCCACTGCCACTGCCAGTCGCCACCGCCACTGCCACCGGCTGCAATCCGCCACTGCTGCCACTGTTGCCACCGCTCTGTTACCGTTAATTGCCGTTAATTCTCGCCACCGCTTCACCGCCACCGCCACCGCCAGAACCGCCACCGTTAATCGCCACCGCCGCCACTGCCACCGCCACCGCCATTTGCCACCGCCGTAACCGCCACCGCCACCGCTGCCACCGCCACCGCCACTGCCGCACCGCCACCGCCACCGCCACCGCCTTGCCACTCGCTGCCACTGCCACCGCCACTGCTGCCACTGAGATTGAAAAAGATTAAAAAAAAAGATTGTTAGACTACATTGCGAAAGACGAAAGATTAAGCATTGTTATTTGGCATTGTTGATTAAGATTAAAAGCATTTACATTGTTTACTGGTTAGACCCGAGCATTGAAAGATTGTTAAAGCATTGTTTACTCGTTAATTTGCTTGATTGTTGTTACTGTTACTGATTAAAGATTAAGGGTTACTGAAAGCATCGTTACTGTTAATTGCTGTGAATGCTAATTAAGCATTGCCACTGTTGTTACTCGCGTAATCTCGTTAATTTCATCGTTGATTGTGCATACTGTTACTGCCATTTCGTTACCGTTTACTTTTGTAATTTTTCGGCATTTCTCGTTACTGGCGATTGGTTAAGCGATTGTTAGCTAGCATTAAAAGATTAAGACAGCATTAAGCATTGCGATTGTTGTATCTGCGATTGTTACATTTTTCAGCATTTGCGATTAAGATTAGCAGCATTAAGCATTAGCATTACATTGGCATTACATTAAAGATTAAGCATTACAGAATTACATTTCAGCATTATGTTTCGTTACATTGTTAAGCATTATTGTTATTAAGATTGCGCGGCATTGTTACATTGCTGTTAATTTTCGTTACTGTTTTACTGCTATTTCAGCAGCATTGTTACAGCATTTTCGTTACTTCGTTACTGTTAATTTTCAGCAGGACCACACTGCTACTGGCGACCACATT
Source organism: Cataglyphis hispanica (assembly GCF_021464435.1). NCBI lineage: Eukaryota > Metazoa > Arthropoda > Insecta > Hymenoptera > Formicidae > Cataglyphis > Cataglyphis hispanica. Next base: position 3,461,219 of record NC_065962.1, on the reverse strand, counting down.
GCCATTAAAGACTGCTAAGCATTGCTACTGTTAATTGCTTACTACTGTTGTAATTCAAAGACTAAAGCAGCATTGCCATAAAGATTAAAGCATTTTTAGAATTGTTACATTAAAGCAGCATTATGATTGCGACGCAGCATTTTACATTGTGATTAAAGATTAAAGATTAAAGATTACATTGTTACATTGCGATTAAAGAATCTGCGATTAAGCATTGTTATGATTGTGCATTGTTGAATTGCGATTGCATTTCAGCATTTGCGACGAAAGATTAAGCATTTGTTAAAGCATTTTTTGCCATTTTTGCGATTACATTGCATTGCGATTAAGCATTGTTAATCTTTTGCGATTAAGCATTGTTTTTTAAGATTTTGTGCATTAAGCATTTAAAGCATTAAGCATTGTGCGACCAGTATTGCATTGAAAGATTACATTGTTAAAGATTGAAAGCATTGTTGATTGCGCATTTGCGATTGTTAATTCAAGACGAAAGATTGTTACGTTGATGATTAAGAAAGACAACATGAAAGATTGCAAGATTAAGATGAAAGATTGTTAGAATTCAGCATTACATTGTTGCGCAGCATTTCAGCATTGATTAAAGATTAAAGAAAGCATTGTTAGTTCAGCATTTGTTGATTATGACGAAAGATGAAAGAATTGCGACAGATTGTTGAAAGATTGTTAGCAGCATTTTGCGATTAAGATTAAAGATTAAGATTACAGACCAGAAAGATTGTAAAGCATTGTTACATTGTTGAAAGAACGATGATGCCACCGTTAGCCACAGCACTGCGCACCGCGACCGCTGCTGCCATTTGCCAGGAACCGTTACTGCCATCTCGAACTGCCACTGTTACCGTTAAGCATTCAGCGCAGCAACATTGACAACGATTGAAAACGATTGTTGAATTGTTACCTGTTACCGTTAGCCACTGCCACCGTTGACTGCCAGGCTCCACTGTTACCGCCACCGCTGCAACTGCCACCGCCACCGCCACCGCTGTAACCGTTACTCGCCACTGCTACCGCCACTGCTGCCAGCCACTCGTTAATCGCCACCGCCACCGTTATCACTGCCGTTACCGCCACCGCCATTGCCGCCACTGCCACTGCCACCCACTTCGCTACCGCTAACTCGCTGTCACGCCGCCACCGCCACCGTTGACGCACACTGCTGCCACTTCGCCACCGCCACCGCTGACCGCCATCGCCACTCGCCACTGCCACTGCCACTGCTGCCACTGCCACTGCCACTGCCGCTGCCACCAGCTGCCACTGCTACTCGCCACTGCCACCGCCACTCGCTGCACTGTCATCACTGCCACCGTTAATGTGCCGTCTACCGCCACTGCCACCGCCGCCACCGCCACCGCCACCGCCACCGCCACTGCTGCCAGCCGCCACCGCCGCCACTGCCACCGCCAGCCACCGCCGCAACCGCCACCGCCACCGCTGCCACCGCCTCCGCCACCGCCACCGCCACCGCCACTGCCACCGCCACTGCCACCGCCACCGCCACCGCCACGCCACCGCCGCCACCGCCACCGCCACTGCCACCGCCACGCTGCAACCGCCACCGCCACCGCCACGCGCACTGCCACCGCCACTGCCACCGCCACCGCCACTGCCACCGCCACCGCCACCGCCGTAACCGCCACCGCCGAAACGTTGCCACCGCCGCCGCTGCCACCGCCACCGCCACCGCCATCTGCTGCCACCGCCACTGCCACTGCCATTAAAGATTAAGCATTGTTGTTAATTTGAAACATTGCGATTACATTGAAAGAGCGATTAAAGCAGCATTGTTGATTGTTATTGAAAGATTGTTATGGGGAATTAAAGCATTGTTATTGTTATTTCGGCGATTAAGCATTGTTACTGGTGATTACAGAATTACATTGTTACTTCAGCATTTTCAGCAGCATTTTGCCATTGTTATTGTTATCGTTAAGCATTTGTTAAGCATTGGCATTGGCATTGTTAATTCAGCATTGAAAGATGAGCAGCATTGACTAAGATTAGCAGCATTAAAGATTAAAGATTGTTACTGTTTACTGTTAATTTGCCATTATTGTTAGACCACATTACATTGTTATTGCGAGCAGCATTGCTACTGTTAAGCATTTGTTAAGCATTGCCATTGCGATTAAGATTGCCAGGGACCATATTTTTCACATTGGCATTTGTTGCTGATTGCTACTTCAGCATTTGAAAGAGAAAGATTAAGAAAAAAGATTAAGACAAAGAAGATTAAAAGATTGAAAAAAAAAAAAGACAAAGATTGTTAGAATAAAAGATTAAGATTGAAAGATGAGAAAAAGATTTTGTTAGGACCAGATTAAGAAAGATGAAAGAAAGACGAAAGATTGAAAAAAAGATGAAAGATTAAAGATTGAAAGACCATGATTAAGATTAAGATTGAAAGAAAGATTGAAAAAGAGAAGAAAGATTGAAAAAGATTAAGAAAGATGAAAGATTGAAAGATTGAAAGATTGAAAAAGACTGAAAGAAAGATTATGAAAAAGATTGAAAAAAAGATGAAAGATGAAAGATTAGTGAAAGATTATGAGAAAGATGAAAGATGAAAGATTAAAGATGAAAGAGATGAAAGATGAAAGATGGGACTGAAAGATGGTGATTAGTGAGAAAGATTTTTTGAAAGATGAAAGATTTTTAGAAAGATTACATTGAAAGATTAAGATTAAGATTAAGATTGTTGATTTTAAAGATTAAGATGAAAGAAAGATTGTTAGCATTAAGATTAAAACATTTTGAAAAAAAATGAAAAAAGATGAAAGAATTTTAAAAGATGAAAGATTAATTAAGATTAAGATTAAAAAGATGAAAGAAAGATTTGAAAGATGAGAGATTGAAAAAAAAAGATTAGACCTGAAAGATGAGAAAGATTATGATGAAAGATGAGATGAAAGTGGGACGAGATGAAAGATGAAAGATGAGATGAAAAGATTAAAGATGCATTTTTTTGAAAGATTAAGAAAGACAGTGACAGATGAGTGATGAGATGAAAGAGATGAAAGATGAAAAGATTAAAGATTGTTGAATCTGAAAGATGAAGCAGCATTTTGGCGATTGAAAGCATTATTAAAGATTGAAAGAAAGATTTTGAAAGATTAAAGATTAAAGATTAAAGATTGAAAGATTGATTATAGATCTGAGCATTTTCAAGACGAGCAGCATTTTTATTGTTATTGTTATCGAAAGAAAGCATTTTGAAAGATTGAAAAAGATTGGCGATTAGCAGCATTTTGAGCGATAGGGGACCAAGATTAAAAGATTTTGATTAGCAGCATTGTTTACTGCGAGATTGTTTGTTTGAAAGCAGCATTGAAAGAAAGATGAGCATTTCATGATTGCTGATTTCATTATCATGCTGAGATTACATAGTCATTTGCGATAGCGATTTGTTTTCAGCACTATAGTTCGACCAGCAGTACATTGCAAAGATTGAAAGAAAGATTACATTCAGCATTGAAAGCATTGAAAGACTGCGCACTGCCATCTGCCGGGCCACCAGCCGCCACCGCCATCGCCGTCGTTGCAACCGCCACCGCCACCAGCCGCCGCCATCGCTACCGCCACTGCTGCCACCGCCACCGCCACTGCTGCAACCGCCACCGCCACCGCCACCGCTGCAACTGCCACGGCCACCGCCACCGCCAATCGCTGCCGCTGCCACAGCCGCCACCGCCGCCGCCACCGCCACCGCCACTGCCACTCGCTGCCACCGCCACCGCCACTGCTGCCACCGCCACCGCCACCGCCACATGCCATACCGCCACTGCTGCAACCGCCAACTGCCACCGCCACCGCCACTGCCACCGCCACTGCTGCCACTGCCGCTCACTCGCCACTGCCACCGCCACCGCAGCCACTGCCACTAAGACTAACTGCCACTGCCACTGCCACTGCCACCGCCACTGCGTGAACTGCCACTGCCACTGCAGCAGCATTGATTCAAGCATTGCTGGCATCTCGCGACTCGCTTGACGCAAGCATTGCTGTAACTACATCGTTAACTGCTGCGACTGCTTGCCGTTATCAAGCGACCGCCATTGCCTACTGCCATTGCCGGCGGACCGCCGCTACTGCCACCGTTGCGCATCACGCCAGTTATCCGTTAACTGCCACCGCTACTCGTTACCGTTACTGTTGAACTGTAATCCGCCACTGCGACTCAGCATCGCCACCGTTACTGTTGCCACTCGCCACCGCCACTGCCACTTTCACTGTTATCAGCTGCCACCGTCACTTCACTCGCTGCCACTGCTGTAACCGCCACCGCCAATTGCCGTTACTGCCACTGCTTGCCACCGTTACCGGCCACCGCCACCGCCACTGTTAACTGCCACCGCCACCTCGTTCACCGTTGCTTCACCGAAACACCGCCACCGCCACTTCAGCCACCGCTGCAACTTCGTAACCGCCATGTTACTCGCCACTGCTGCCACTGCCACCGTTACTGCTGCCACCGCCACGCACACCGCCACCAGCCAACCGCCACTGCCGCTGCCGGTACCGCGCCACTGCCAATTGCTGCCACTGCCGCCACTGCCACCGCCACCGCCGCTGCCACTCGCCACTGACAGAACTGCCACCGCCAACCGCCACTGCCAACTGCCACCGCCACCAGCCACCTGGCTGCCGTTAGACTCGCTTCACTCAGCCATCCGTTAACTTGGCCACCGCTTCGTAACCAGCACTGCCACTGCTTACCGCCACCGTTACTGCTGTAATCTCGTAATCCGCCACCGTTACTGCTGCCACTGCCATTAGCGTTGCCGTTACTGCCACCGCCACTGTCCACTTCGTTGCAATCCGGTTGCCGTAACTGCTGATTGCTGCCACTCGCCACTGCCGCTGTCGCCACTTCGTTGCCACTGCTGCCACTGCCACCGCCACTGCTGCCACTGTTAGTAAGCATTGTTTTTGGTTTTTGTTATATTTTATTAGGTCTTCAGCATATGAAATGTAATACTCAAATTTTGTGTAGTGATTACTTATCAATATTGAGATGGCTAAACTTAGCGTAAGAAAATTATTATATTCTTTCAATGATATCACTTTCTTCAAAACTATTGGACCTGTATATAATAGAAAAAGTCTAAACTCGGTTGCCTTAAACCTTTTACATTCATTTATTAGTCGAGTTTTTCTTGCAAATTCACAAGGAATATATTTTTTTAAGAAAATTATCGCTAATTTTATTAATACTCGAAGCACGTAATTTATGGGGAGGTTTGCCAAATATCCATCCATAACGCTTATCACATAACAACCTTTTTGTTGCACCTAATAGAAGATTATACATATAATCTAAAGATACATTGTCAATCATAAAAATCATTAAAATTGGGAATTTTAAGCCAAAGTGTTTCTCCTGTATGGTGTTCGACTTGAAGGGTATTTCTAAATGAATGATCTGATCTTTTTTTATAATTTTCAGTTTCAACAAAACATAAAACATTCTTAACCATATTCCCTTCCTGATCACACTTTGTACATGAAAAATAATCTGAATGACTTTTAATAGATGAGACTTAAAATATGAGATTTGACGGGAGTATCACAAATTAACATTGAAATTTTGAATTTACATAAAACAGATTGTATCATCATTTCATTTGATAATTCTATACATTCTTCTACAAATGTCTTTAAAAATTCACTGGCTTTAGATTTTTCACTTCCGTAATATAAAGCTATTATAAATATTTGATTTTTCAAATTTTTAATTGATTTAACTGTACCCAAAAATGGCCAAAAGGAACTTGATGTGCTTTTTGTCAAAGGCAACCCATCAATGTTAACTGCGAGGAAAAATTCTGTGTTTTGATCAACAATTATATTATGCTTTAAAATTAAAGAATTTAGTGACTTACGTATACCAAAATAATAAAATGAATTATTTAAAGAATTAGATTTGCGGGGTGTTTTCAAAATTGTACGTGGATTGGCTGGTAAGATATTAGTCAACGATGGTTCTTCACGTAGTATATCTAATAACTGTTTAAATGCAGAAAGATTCTCTAGGCTTTGCAAATAACGGAAATGAGATACTAGTGTCATTACGTTGCTGTAAATCGTTAAGAGATGAATAATTATTCTGTTCCAAATTATTGTCTTGATTATTTAATAAAATGTTATCGTTATTTGGAAAATGATTATTATCATTCTTATCAATAATAATTTCATTATCAACACTACTCTTATATATTTTTTCACAATTCTGATTATAATATTGGTCTGAGATGATTTCATAATTTGCTAATTAATTTGTTTCACTAATCTTTGCTAATGATAGACTGCTAATGACAGACTGAGTCTTTCATTAACTTTTCGACACAATTTTTGTGATGAATTTCGGTGACTTTTTTTATTTGGCATTTTGAATTATATTCAGAGAGACACAAAGTTCAAAATTAAGATGAAATATGAAATAAAAAGATTTATCGATCAAAATGTAATGAGGTTGAACATAGTATCCTAAAATATAAAACAATTCATGTTTATTTATAAAAACTTTATAGCTGAAACGAACAATATTAGAAGGGGAAGTAAAATTTTTATGATAAATTATTTGAATACATCTGAATTTATATACAACTATTTACAAAATTAATCCGTTGAGCAAAGAATCAGAAAAGAAAAGCGGTCGTGTGATAAGAAAAAGTACAGAGAGAAAAGCGGTCATCGTAAGCGGTTTAACAAGATGGAAAGCGGTCGTATAATGCGGTGTAACTATGCAGTGTACTACACGAAAGTAGCGAGTGCGCCTGCTCTTCGAAAGCGGGCCCTTTTATAATCGATTTTTTCGCGCTCGCTGCCAATAATTTCAATTTGTTTAAATTCGGAAAAGGTGCCGAACTTTATTGGCTGCCACTCGAAGTGCTGGCGCGAGGTAAAAATTAGCGGTGGCCCTTACGTCATCGCATACGTCACGGCATCGTGGCGTTTGCCTTATCGTGCGACTAACTGTCGAAGTTGTTTGCGCGGTTTGTTATTAAACTTGTTTGCGACATGGGCTTTATTCGCGGCAGAAAAGTTGAGATATAAAAATATTTGTTACGATTTGCCTATTTTTCGACTTTAGAGAAATAAATAACACGATATGTTAACAAAAATAAAATTATAATAAATCTCAACTCATGTCGCAAATTTCCCTTAAGAATTAAAATAAATCGTTCAATGCATATATTTTTAAGTGTGATCTTGAACAATATGTATTAATTATATCATTATAGTGTTAAGTGTACATCTCATAGAATTATGCATTTAACAAATTTACTAAATTGAAATTTAAGAAATAAAATAATTTAAAAATTCGACCTAAACAGGATTGAAAATATTATATTTGTATAAAAATTGAAAAGTTAGTATAAGCATTATTCAAGCATTCAAGCATTATTCTTTTAAAAGCATTATTCAAGATTTTATATAATAATTATGTTTAATTTTAAAAATGTCGCCAGTAAATAAATTAATAAACAAGTGTTTATACGACCAAACTGGCAATTTATTGTTTGATTATTATATCACCGTGATATAATAATCAAACAATAAATTGCCAGTTTGGTCGTATAAACACTTGTTTATTATTTTATATAATATAACACATGCTTTTAAGATTAAGTTTGACAACGCGATGAATCGTATATACTTGGCTGGAAATTGTTTTTAAACTTGCTTCTAATATTTTTTCTTTATATTAATTAAATTAAATTAATTAATGGTATTAAATTATATTATTAAATTAAAAAATTAATATGAAGAAAAAGTATTATGTTGTAACAATAATACTTAACTTACCATACAAATGAAGCAGTAAATGAAATAATATTATAGGAGTACGGGACTTACCTTAATTTAATTAAACTATACTGCCTGCTGCTGTTCCACGAAATAGTTGCTTTCACACAATGTATAATTATATACTTTAGACAAATTAAAACGTCGCACAAGCCAGGACAGATTTTTCAAAGCGTGTTGCGTGAAAGATGTACGTAAGATGAGATAAAGAACGAGCCAAAGAGAGAAGTAAAAACAAGTGCAGACTGCTTCCCAGTGTCTCACAAGCACGCAGCGCAACCCCTTCTCCATCACGGTACATTCGGAAACATCATATCCGTGTGCACACGAGTATCATTCTATCTTTATTCAACTTTTTGTAAATAACAAAGATAGAACGATGCTCGTGTGCATACTGTAATGTTTCCAAACACAGCCTTAGTAGAGACATGCATCATAATTGGTTGACTTTTATGATGCCAAAATTAAAAGAATAATCTTTATTAGTGTTAAAGCACATAGCTCGCTGCAGTACTATTCAATGTATAATTACATTTTAATATTTACAAAAAGTGTATAATTATAATAGCTTTTGCTTATTGTCAATATATATACTTATATTGACACTTAAAATAACAAAATTTTATAACTAAACAAAACAAAACAAACTAATTAATTTAAAAAAGAATGTAAATTTAATCAAATCAATCAAAATAAATCAAATTCAATTCAATCTAAACAAAATAATATTTCATGCAAAAAAATTTGGAGCTGCTACACCGAATAATACGTTCCGAATAGTACGTAAACTTGGCGTTAGATACGATCGATTTTTTGATTAATATAGTCATACAATTCACATGTATATCCGATTTTATATATTCTATGTATATACATTTCTGAAAATACTGTACATATCAAATGCATATGTACATTAGATGTATAATAGATATTCAATATGCGTATATTTTTTGTATATTCTATGTATATACGTTTTTGGAGCTTCTACGTATATCCATTGCGCATGTATATAAGATATACTATAGATATTTAATATTCGTATATCCATTTTTGTATATCCTATGTATATGCGTTTTTAGATCTTCTATATATTCATTTCCTATGTTCATAAGATATATTACGGACATCCAATATTCGTATATCCGTTTTTGTATATTATATGTATATGCGTTTTTGAATCTTTACGTATATCCATATTTGTGCGTACATAAGATGTATTATGGACATCTCATTCACGTATATACATTTCTGGATATCCTATGTATATACGTGAGATTTAATAAATGTACTTTAAATCTCACGGATGTCCTATGTACATTCATGGGACTTCTGTGCTGACTGAGCGTGAACGATGTGAACGCCGCTTGAGGGACAAATAGCTTTGCATGTGTGCGAGCATACGTACATGAGTCTGATTAGCCTGAAGAAAAATGAAAAATTCACAATTCTGATATACAATTCATCATTTCTTAGGATTAATGCATCAATTTTATTCAAACTGGTCGCAATCGAAAGCTTGATTAATATCAAGCTATAAAAGTGTCGTAAAATTTTTGATTATGAGTTTATTCCTAAGGTATTTTAATCAAAAATTTATTAAAATGATTATCGACATAAAACTCCGGATAAGCTACTTGGTGGCACCGCGACACCTGTATATAAGCAAAAATGTGATAGGTATATTGTATAAGATAGACCGGTTTTTATATTAGGCAAGTAGTACCACAATGATGCGGAATATAAGTTTTGACGATTAAACTCTCTCTCTCTCTCTCTCTCTCTCTCTCTCTCTCTCTCTCTCTCTCTCTCTCTCTCTCTCTCTCTCTCTCTCTCCCTCTCTCTCCCTCTCTCTCTCCCCCCCCCTCTCTCTCTCTCTCTCTGTCATTTATCATATATAAAAGAGTGTACACAAAAGAATAATCAAACGTAAATAGTGTGAATGCCCCTTGATGGACAAAATCGCGTGTGTGCGTGCAAGCATACGTACGTGAGTTTGAAACATATCCGAGAAAAAAAAAATCTCACGTTTGCTATATATGAATATCATTTCTCAGGATTGACAGCCACCAATCTTATTCAAACCGGTCGCAATCGAAAGCTTGCATTCACATTATATAATAAAAGTGCAATTAGATTTTTGATTACGGCTCTAGTTCCTGAGATATTATTGTAAAACCCCGGGACACCAAATTACAAATTGCAGAAAGTTAGCATACAGAAATGCTGCTTTGATTTCGGGAAACGCCGAAGGCCGCCCGACGGTAAGCGCGACCCAAGGAACGGCCCAACAGATCGCGCACACTTCGAAAATTCCATTAATGCCGAAAATTTCCGAAACTTGAACAATATAAAAGAAAACATTAAGGAAACAAAGTCTAACAATGCTAATGCATGTAATAATATAACACAAACTAATAAGAGCCAAAATATAACTAATTTAGCCTTTAATGATGAATTAAAACGGAAATAAAATCATCGCGTTCTAACGATTTCCCTAATCAACCAAAGGTAGTTCTAACTTGTGAAAATTTTAAAGGGAATTGTCATTTAATGATAGATTCTGGCTCGTCTGTAAATATCATAAAAAATAAAGTTTTAAAGGATACACCCATTGACATAAACGACACGATTATTCTTAAAGGAATCGCGGACAAAGTAATAAAGACGTTAGGATCTGTAACTATAAAATTGATTAACAAAATAATTAAATTCGATGTCGTTGACGAGAACTTTGAGATACCGAGTGACGGTATTATAGGGACGAACTTTTTAAAGGAAAATAACGCCATTGTTGACTATAATAACGGTTACCTATTAATAGAGGATAACCACATACCTTTCTATAAAGAAGAGAAAGTATACTTACCCGCAAGATCGGTAAAAACAATTTCATTTAATATCTCAAATCCAGAAAAGACTAATGGATACATACCATATCTAGAGCCTACCAAAGGCGTATTCATGGGAAATGCTATAGTCACAAACTCCCGAGGGAGGGGTATTATAAAAGCCTACAACGTGACTGAGAGAAACTTTGCTCTCACGATGAAGCCCATGCAGTTAGAAGATTATACATGCTCTGAGGAGCTTAACAAATTCACTGATTTCACTGAATTCACTGATTTTTACACTACTACTTCTATATGCTCAAAAGAGCTCGCTAATCCAATTATTAATTACAGAGACTCTGAGGAGCCTCTTCCACTTAAGTCCGTTAGGACCAATGATTCTGAGGAATCATTTATTAATTTCAAAACTACTACTAATTCTGCAAGCGCAGGAGTGCTTGCCATAATCTATTAGTGAGACTCGCTAAACTCGTAATCGACTCTATTATAAGAGGCTACGCTCTTCATTCCGTCTATGGGTGGAGTCTTCACCTACTGGGAGCAGTCTGGAGTTCAATCACCCACCTTCTTCTGCAGATGGGAGCCCGCGAACAACCAACACCCAGGGAACAAGCAGACACGGAGACCATCACTACAGAATCAACGCACATTGCCCTCCCTAATAAAAGTGAAATTGTGCGCGAGAATTCCCAAAACTCACCGAACGCTCCCCCAAAAGACTATGGCGAATTGAGTAAATACTTACATACTCACCGAGAACTGTAGATTAGTGAAAACAATATAATCAATTGTAAGCGTAACTCTAAGAAAATAATGTAAACATATTATGAGCACTCAGGAGAATGTTGGAAAAATAACGTCCAACATTCTTTTCCGAGGGGGGAGGTGTCACGTCTTGTCAAAAATTCTAATTTTATTTTCCTTTTTTTTCCTCTCTCTTATAAATAATCAAAGTCCAGCAAGCGCAATTTGAATAGCGCGCCAAAGACACGCCATGACACCTGATTTCCTCGAGCGCCGAAGCGTGGCGCATCGTTAGCTCTTCCCACCACTGCGCGTCCCACCACTACACATCCCTACTCTCGGCAGCGGCCGAGCCGCCGAAACGAAGGAGCTCAGTGCGCGCTCCAACTCAGACAGTCTCTCCCGCGCCTCCGATAGAGCAACAGTCTCTCCCGCGCCACCGATCGAGCAACATGGCTCTCCCGCGCCTCCGATAGAGCAACAGTCTCTCCCGCGCCTCCGACCGAACAACAAGTCTCTTCCGCGTCTCCGATGGAGCAACCGAGCTCCCTCGCGAACTCAATCAACCTTCGACTCTAAATTCAAATCCAACTCTATTTCTAAATCCAACTTCTAATTCTAGCTTTAATATTTAGTTTAATTCTAAATAATCTCATATTACACCTAATTATAATACATATTCTAAATCAATTTGATACTACAGTGTATAAGTATAAAATATAATTGTGTTATAAGTGAATCAATTTTCTTTATTTTTTATTTATCCTATCTCTGGATCCCACGTTTTCTCGTATTAATTCTCGTGATTCTGTGAGTAAGTGATACACATCCTAAACTCATTTCTCTACTCTCAATCGTCTGGTTAATCGTTTTTATTAATATTCATCTGTATCTGGCTCTATTCAACTACACACACGCACACACTTACGCTGATACCCGATACCAGCAGTGCGGACCGCCGCACGCTGCTATTGCAAATCAGAATAAAACACAAGATACAGCAGTGCGGACCGCCGCACGCCGTGTCCTCTGGTATTACACATCATTTTGATTAAAGCCGGTAGTTATCTTAACAACTTATCAAATGCCTAAAACCAGACGAGGTGGAGTAAAGAATCGCGCGCGCAAACTTCTCCGCGAATTAACGCTACAACCCGCGGATTCTAATAATTCACAGTATTTCGGAGTAGAATCTTATTGTGACCCAGAATACGAAAAGTTGTTTGTGAATCACCATACCGCGACTCTCGCGATCGCGCAACGCGTTACCAAGTGCATAACTGTTATCGAGTGGCCAGCCAGGTTAACCCCGATAACTATAGAGCGTCCAGCAGTTCCACCCCGCGAAATTAACGACAAGGACCCAAGGAAGGCCAGACATCCGTAAGCCAGGGCAGAAACCCCGTTTCCTCCATGCAACATCAACCAACATCGAAGAAGAGCCGAGCATCACAAGGTAGGAAATTATACTTACGCGCCCGCTATTATCGCCGAATTTATACTTCGCTTTATATTCGGTTTGGGGAAGGAACATAGAATTCGACCCAGAAATAATTCTATAGTTTCTGTATTTATTCCGTTGACTCGACGTATGAAGTTCCCTGGGTAGCCTCCTTAATATAAATATATATACATATATATATGTATCGGATTCGGGTTCTTGCTTAAGCTAAAATACGTAGATACAACATATTAAATACGAAACATTTTTAAACATAGAATTGAATTCAAAATACTCCGAGATATCTCAGGAATTCTGTTTTCCTCGAAGAGTTTCACTTTTACGACTTACCCTTTTTTTGTGAGGACCGATTTCTCTTCGTGACCCAACCTTTGTACCTCGAAGAGTTTCACTTTTACGACTTGCCCTTTTTTTGTGAGGACCGATTTCACTTCGTGACCCATCCTTCGTTCCTCGAAGAGTTTCACTTTTATGACTCACCCTTTTTTTTTTGCCTGCATCTCGATTTCCCTTTTGACTCACCCTATCTACCGGGAGTAGCTTAGCTTTTTTCTGACGCTTCCTCTGTTCGTGTTTAATGTTTATTTAAATGCACCGTCTTCGTTGAGACACCCCCTCAACCCCTTTTTCCGCGTATCCGTCGCGAATAACCTTGATCGCAGGTATCCCCGGGAAGAACCACGCGGTTCATTTGACCCGAAATTCGCGATCGTGTCCCGCGAAAATTTTCGAGCTCTGCATTCCCTTTCTCGCAGCCGGAATTCGCCGGGACGTAACAGTATTTCGATGTATGAATAATTTATACGGTTGGGCGATGTGTCAATCGTTGCCTTACGAGGATTTTCGATGGGTCAAAGACGTTTCGAGTATCGATTTATTGTCCGTGATGCCGAATTTGCCTATGGGTTATATTCTAGAAGTCGACCTTGCGTATTCGTCCAGCCTTCAAGACTCTTACGCTGACTTGCCGTTTTGCCCGACACGCGATAAGCCGCCCGGGAAACGGCAGGACAAACTCCTCGCTACGCTGTACGATAAGCGCCGTTATGTAATGCACTATCGTAACTTGCAACAATGTGTTAGACACGGATTACGCGTTACGAGAATACATAGAATATTACGATTCACGCAATCTCCGTGGTTGCGCGAATACGTCGAATTGAACACGCGATTGCGAATTAGCGCTAAAAATAAGTTCGAGAAAAATCTGTAAATTAATGAATAACGCCGTGTTTGGTAAAACTATGGAGAACGTGCGTAATCACTTGGATGTTCGGCTAGTGACCTGATGGGCGATACGGCGTGGAAACGATGATCGCTAAGTCCAATTTTCATAGTAGGAGCGTCGGAGAATTTAATAGCCGTAAAATTGCACAAACTGGAAGTTAAATTTCATAAACTGATCTACGTAGGCATGTGTATTCTCGATATATCGAAGATTCGAATTTCATTACTAGTATATGTTACTGTTGTATCGAGACAAGAGCGGAATAATATACATCGACACGGACAGTCTTATCTATCGAGACGTGTACGAGGATATGAAGCGCGATATCGATAGATTCGACATGAGCGATTACGTGACGGACAATGCGTACGGTATGCCTCTTGTTAATAAGAGAGTACCGGGTTTAATGAAAGACGAGAATAATGGCGCAATTATGACGGAATTTGTCGGACTTAGAGTACGCGCTTCGAGTAGACGATAGAAGCGAGACGAAGAAAATCAAAGGCGTGAAGAGCGCCGTCGTTGCGAGAACGATAACCTTTGACGATTACGCGCGCTGTTTGCGACGAGAGATCGAGATGACGCGCGAGCAATCATGCTTAAGATCAAACTCGAGGTATACACGATATCGAAGTCGAAGATCGCGCTTAGCTCGTACGACGACAAGCGATACGTCGTATCCGAAACGACGAGTATTCTGCCGTGGGGGCATTATAAAATACCGCTGTAATAATCTTTATTTTTTAGTCGATAGAATTTTATTAAGTTATGTAATAAATATATAACATATAATAAAATACAATTATTTTATTAATAAATTATTTTATTAATAAATTATTTAAAATAAATACATTTTATCGTAATACGGCTGCTTTGTTTATTCAGGAATTGTGCGTCTCGTCCATTCCCAACCATTTCACGTAAACCTTGTCGCCCCTTCGGCGCAGCACCTTTTCGACGAGATATACGTCGGTGTCGGAGACGCAAAGCAACTCGTGTTCGTAGAATCATCCGGCGATCGGCTCGTTTCGCGAATCCTTTAATAGATACGGGATTGATTCGTTGCACCTTGGTTATTCGAAATATCTCGATGGTTTAATTGGGCATGAAACCTTTCTCGAAGATGGTTTTAAATTTGCTGACGCGCACCGGATCGTCCAGCTTAAATTTCGCTTGAACGGTTATCTTTACGTTGCTGTACACAGTGTACAGGGAAGCCAGAATCAGGTCCCGCGGCCCACGGCTCACGACGCGCACACAAGCACAAACCGCGTACATGTGCGGCCTGCGCTTCGGCTAGTTTCGAAGAATAGAGAAGAAAAGATGCTACGCTTTCTGTTTCCTTCTCGCTTTCATCGAGTTGATACCTGAAGGCGAAGGGCGACGATGAGTGCCTAGTTTATTACGTACAACAGCATTAAATGCTTTTCCGACTTGCGGACTTTTTATTATATATATGTTTTTACTATATTAAATTATTATTATCATATATAT
This sequence comes from Cataglyphis hispanica, assembly GCF_021464435.1. Lineage (NCBI taxonomy): Eukaryota > Metazoa > Arthropoda > Insecta > Hymenoptera > Formicidae > Cataglyphis > Cataglyphis hispanica. Next base: position 3,445,612 of record NC_065962.1, on the reverse strand, counting down.
TAAATTTTATTATATGATAAAAGATATATTTATGTGTAAGGATTTAAAGAATATTTTTTAATTATTTTATATTACTTTAATAATTACTTTATTAATTAATTACACAAATATGTGTATTAAATTATAAATAATATGAAAACTAACGGTGAGTGGACTTCCACACCACCCATGAGGTATTATTAATGGCGCGTTAAGTTTTACGTGGACCTTCGCCCTATTATACCACATTTTATTTATTTATTTTATAGATATATATTTTACATATCTATATTTTATGTTTTTACGAACATATGTCTATTACAGACATGATATTTTTTAAACGCGCTCTTTATAAATATATACTGTTTTTTGTCTTTCGCAGACATAATGTCTATTACAGACATAATTTTTATACACGGTCTTTACAAATATATATTATCTTATACAGACATAATGTTTATTACAGACATGATAATTTTTAAATGCGGTCTTTACAAACATATATTGTCTTTTGCAGATATAATGTCTATTACAGACTATTACATGATAATTTGTTACACTTAAAGAACATAAGTAAATTATTTTTGTTGTATTATATGAATAATAATGCGCATAAAATAGAAGTTATTATTTTTGAACATTATTATTGCATATCATTGGATGTTGAAGAACCAGCAATATTATAATTAACTGCATCATATTATTTGAGACTGCTGTTCTATTTTTTAGAAGTATTATATAATATATCTGATGTCATGAGAGATAAATGCTTTTCATCAATCTCCATATCTAAAATAGTTTCTTTTCTTGTTGTCAATGCTGATTTCAAAACACAAATAGCATTTATAGAAGAAGACGAAAATTTATTTCGCTTTTTGTTTTACATCTGTTAAAATAGAAAACATTCTTTCTGGATCAGCATTTAAATTTGAGAGTGATTTAATAGCATTTAAAAGACGTTTGAGATTGGAATATTCACTATTAGTGGAGTACTGGTTTTGTAAAATTTATTTCCACATATCATCAAAACTTAATTTTAATAACTTTTCTTTTCTATTATTGTAAAATCTAAATGTAAAGTTAGCCATCCATTCTTCAATCCGTTTTCGTCAAAACCGTCAAGAGTTTCAGCAATAAAAGAAACATCATTAAATGATGTTTCTCTATCAATATTTAATAATGTTAAATTAAATTCAAAAACTTTTAATTTCCTCAGCGGCAGTTACATAAAATTGCAAACAATTTTTTCGAATATTTGTAACTATTTCTGCATGCCCTTTCTTCAATAATTCATTGAGATATTCTTCACATTCGGATCCTAAAAAACTTCTAACGATTTTTATTTTTCATTTTCATCAAATTTAATATTACTACATAAATTATTCAAATGCTTTGACTTTAAAAAGTATTTACAAACTGTGGATAAAAATTCTACTGACTTTGGCTAATAAATGTATTCTAGTTTCCACTGTTTAAAAAATGCATTAAATGAATTTAAAAATTTAAAATATGCTGTAAAAATAAGAAATAGGCTTTTATATCTAGATTTTGCATCATAGATAATAAATTTGTTCCAGACTTTGTTTTTTCACTTATAGTAATTTTTTCAAAAATAGCTTGATAATATCCTAAGACTCAAGAAGTCTTTCAACACATGAATTATGAGAAAGCCACCGTGTATTAGACAATTTTAAAATTTTTAAGTTTGTTTCCTGAAAACATTCACAGAACTCTTAATAAATTGCAGAACGTTTTGGACTACTGTTAATAAAAGTTGCAATTCTTTTTAAATTTTTCGCATTGGTCCGATATTTTAGCACATGCGGCGTGCACAACTAATGCAGTAGAATGACAAGGACATGGAAGTGTAATTAAGTTACAAAATTCTTCCAACTTTTTTAAATGAAAGATGTTTTCCTATCATTACGGACGCATTATCACATGACAAAGCAGCAATATTAACAAATGGAATATTCAATTTCCACATTTCAATTTTAAAGGCATTAAACAATTTTCCTGCTCTACAATCTTTCGCATCAATATTAATTAGTTTTATTAATTGTGAACAAATGTTTAATGTTTTTGGATCAACGTACCAAACAAAAACGTCATCCATTTTTCATTTGAAATATCAGACTCTCTCACGAGACGGAGCAGCGCGTCGATCCACTTGTACGTTCCGTTTAAGGTGAAGTATTTCCACATGGAGTTCTTAAGCGTGCGATTGAATCTCTCGACGATCGACGCCTTCATCACCGAGTACGTCGAATAATGATTCACCCCATGCTTCTTCACCAACTTTCGCATTTCGGTATTGTAGAATTCTTTTCCTTTGTTGATCTACAGATTTTTCGGACACCACTTAGAGTTTCGCGTTATCTTAGATAACGCTCGAATGACCTCGCTGGCGCTTTTGCTCTTGAGTGGTAACGGCCCACGCGTACTTGCTTAACGCATCGATAACGGTGAATATGTAGTTGTGGCCTTTGTTGAGTCTTGCGTAAGGACGCATCTCAACCACATCCGCCTGCCACAAGTTGTCGTATCCGCGCACTGTGACGCGGCGACGTAGGAAGTTTCTTCTTGCGGGCGCGTACAACTTCTCCACCAGTCTTCGTTTTTCGGCGCTCCTTCTGTCTTTTTCTTTTTATCGAAATAACGTCTTTTTACGGTCGCTTTCCTTTCTCGCTCGATTTCGATATTGAAAGAGCCTTTATCGAAGCTGGTGAGTTCGTCGAGCTCGCTTTATTAGAAGATTGAGTCGCGGCTTTCTCTAAACCTTTTATGCGTTTATCCAACTCGTTCGATTCTTTCATTAATCACGTTAACTCTTCCAATTTCTTTACCTTTGCTATGGAATTTGTCGCGATCTGCGATTTCTCAGTCAGTCTCTGTATCGTTTTATGAAGTTCTACGCTTTTCATAGATGTATTCGTCATAGTCGATTCGTTTGCTCAGATTTTCGCGTAACGCGAGATCAACATAGCTCTTACTTGTCGCGTCGATGTCCTTCGGCGGGGCTAAGCGTCTTGTCTTACTCTCTTTCGCGTCGTACTCTTCGGCAGAACTCGCTCACAGCGCAATATCGCGCACGTAATTTTGCAGAGATTCGATAGCCGGGTGTAGTCTTCCATCATTGCCGTGTTTCTTCAGAGGTATGCCGAATTTGTTCACGAATATCGTGCATGTCTCGCGCACGACTGCGACGACCGCCGACGCAACCGATCAATTTATAGGACCGTGTCCGCTTCGCGAAGCTCCTCGACCATCGATAGAATCTCGTTATCGTGAGCGTTGTTTCCAGCTCTACGCGAAGCGTCTAATAATCGCAGACGATCCATTAATTCGTTCGGATCGTCCCAGTGAACGTAATCGACTCTATTTCCCGTGACTCTCATGGTCAACGATACGCGACCCGCGCCCATCTTCGCGCCGGCGTATTGCAATAATGGAGCGATAACGTGCTTGTACTTGTATCCCTTATTTTCTAAAATGGGATTACTAGCTTTTGTCTGTGAGCGTTCGTCGTTAATAGTATATTCCTGTACGTTATTTTATCATTTTCGGTGTACGCGAGATCGTCAGACATTCTCTTGAAGATCAATTCGTACAAACCGGGAGCACCGACGTATCTGATCCCATTTATGAGTATAAAATCGTCAACGTCTACATCAAATTGCTTATTTCCGAGCATCGCGCCGTTCTCGCCAATGTATACCCCGTAAATGTGATCGATCTCGCTCAATTTTTCTCCGCCGAGAAGAGCTCCCACGTACTTTTGTCCCAACGGTCCTAGCTGACCGTGCAACATTTTACGACCCTGGGGAGCGAAGAGTTCATTTAACGGATGTTTCGAGCGTTAAGGGCGATTCGAGATCCTCCGATATTTCCTCTTCGTCTAACGCGAGTAGATCTCTCTCGACAGGGGATGTGTCTAACGGAGTAGAGACGGTTTCCAATCGTCTTCTCGCTCTTACCCGTTTCGCTTCAGGCTTTTCCCGCGTAGGAGTAGTTAGCGATTCCTCCTCTCTCTTCCATTTTTCTCGACGCTCGTCGCGGATTCGGCATTTACCGTCTCGCGTATGATCGCGTCTCGTTCGGCATGTTCGGCGATGCGGCTCGACGATCGGCTTGAAACGTGTCTCCATAGCAACCTTGCTCTCCATTTTGCCGGTTTTAATGCTCTGTGTTTTTACGAATCGAAGCGCGCGTCTTAGCTATCTCCTTCGTCTTTTTCTCTCGTTCGTCGATATCCTTCGTAGTCATCGCGAACGAATCGATCCTCTCCCTCGCACGCGTTCGACGTATACGCGACTTCTGATCTCTCTACGGTACGACAAACTCATTAAATCCTCGTCTATATCTGCCGTTGCGAAACGCGCTGTTTTTGTCTATTACTAGAAACCCGTATTTGCGTTGTCAACACGCGCGACACAGGGCGTGAAAATCTTCGTACATGTCGTAATCGTTATACGCGTGCCGCATATTGGTGCCGTACTATTTAAAGAGAACCAATAGATTCGCGTTATCTCGTATTAAGTGTTTCGGTATTTTGGCGTACGTTTGACACTGATAGAAGCAAGCGACGTTCGAGTGGCCCATAGCGAAGTACTTCCTGACGGTGTTCTGTTTATCGCACGCTACGTCATCGAACACGAATATCGAATTCGGAAGCGCTTCGCTAGGCGGAATAACGTAGGAATTATTGGAAAATGTAAAATAACCGATATTCTCTATCGGTGCCAACAAGTTTTCTAAATATCTATATTTTGGTTGTTGCAACGATTTCGAGTAAACGTTCTCGAAACGTAAGCCATGCGGGCTTTCCAGCAAATTTATTAACGCGTTCGTCTTACCGCAATTAGAGGGGCCGCAATTGATACAACGAATATTGCTCGGTAGAAGACGACCGTGTCTGCGCGACCATGCGTCGTCCGACGATCGCGCTCTATCGTCCAGATTCGTCAACTTTATCGCGATCGATTACCACACGAAGCGCATCTCTCTTGATAGTCGCGCGCGTGCGCGGTACACTAGCGAGATGGAACGAGACTCTCTTATTTATATACGAATCGATCATCGTCGATCGCGCACGACCGATTGAGATGTTTATCCTATTACTAGACAGCGATATACTCGAGCTTACCGAGCAGTTGCGGTTTATCTCCAAGACGATCCTGCTGCGACATTTTGGTCGCTACGTGGACTGAGGGTGGGAGAGACTGCCCGAATATATAAAAGCGGACGCGGAGGTAGGGCGCTACCGTCAATGCCTAGAACACTACAATCGTCCCTGGCAACGAACGCATATCGACGGACCTGCGCCGCTCATTAAGGATTGCGGCGAATGCAATTCTCGAAGCGGAACGATGTAACCGGTGACATGGGCGGTGCGAGTTTATTGAACAGAGCGATAAACGCGCTGCCCTTACAGGGGACTGCATATATCGGGCTATCAATTCTGCGGGCTGGGTACCCGTCTCGCGAAGAGATTCGCGCGAGGCGATCGAAGCGTCAATCCGTTGGACGCGGCCAGCCGCGAGCACGACATCGCGTACCCGTGAAGCGGCGATCTTGCCGATCGACACGTCGTCGATTGAACACTCGCCGAGAGAGCGCGAGAGTGTATCGCGACGGCCGTATGGGCGGTTATGAAGACAAAGACGAAGTTCGAAATGGGTGCGCCCGCGAGAACGAAGAGAAAAAGAGCAGGAGGAGGAGAACGACGCTACGAAGAAACGAACGCTTCCCGTAGCGAAACCCGGCGGCTTCTTGCCCCTGTTACCGTTGCTGGGAGTTCTCGGTTCCTTGGCTGGAGGAGCTGCGGGAATCGCGAGAACGATAAATGATGGTAAAGCGGCTCGACGGCGGCTGTAGAAACTGCAGCGTCACAATCGCGCTATAGAAGATCGCGGTTTGTATCTCGCGCCTTACAAACGTGGAAGCGGTGCATCTTCGACGAGAAAAAGAGCAAGCGTTAAAAAAAAACTTCGCGGAAGACGCTAGGGATTCTTCCATCCGTCGATGTAACGACGGACGAACAGTTGATTCGCACCGCGATACTCTCGCGCGTGCCTCACTTTAGAGGCGTGTTTATGCGCGACGCTCTTCCGACGCGTGTGCGCCGTAACGAGAGCGGTATCGTTAATTTAGATGACGCGTCGAGACACTCATTGAGTGGCGTACGCGAAGAAGGGCGACGACGCGATCTACTACGACAGTTTCGGCAATCTTCGTCCGCCGCGCGAACTCGAACGATAACGCGTCTCAGACGCGATACGACTATTCGATAGAATCGTAGCTCTCAACAAACGAGCGATCAGAGCATCTGTGGACAATTGTGCCTGAGATTTCTTCGAGAGATCGATTGAAAAAATTTTCGGCTATAATATCGGATCGTCGAGGGAGGGCAGTTTGTTCGCACTCACCGATCATGTCCCTGACTCTCACGCTATCCGGACGAAGCAGCGACCTTACGGCGAGTTATTTTCCGCCTCTGGATCTGAGCGATGGCGATTACGAGTTAGGTCTCACTAATTTCGAGACCTACAACACGATACCGAATGTAAATTCTACGAACAATAAATTTTACTTCGACGATAACGACGAGATTATCACGATTCCCGTCGGATCTTACGAGTTAAACGCTATAAACGCGTATCTAAAAGCGCGATTCGAAAAGCCGCAAACGGCCAATAAAAGAAGAGGAGCGAAAGCGAGGCGAGAGCGAAGAAGAACCGAAAACGATAATACCATGAGAAGCGAGATCAAGTGCGCGTACCGCATAAATTTTACTAAATCCGACAATATCGGTTCGTTATTAAGTTTCTTGTCTCGTATATTACAACCGAATAGATGATACGCTTCTGATAAACCAATAAATATTATGGCCGTTAACATTATTCGCGTAGAATGCAACGTCACGACAGGGGCGCATCATAATGACAAATCCGCGCACACTATACACGAGTTCGCGCCGAACGTTCCGCCCAAATATAAAGTGTCGGAAATCCCCGCGCGGATCATTTACCTCCAGATCATCGCGCGAATCATAATCGATATAACCGTGCGCGTTGTGGACCAGAACGGAAAGTCGATCGATTTTCGAGGCGAGGAGATAACGATTCGTCTGCACGTGCGACGAAGAAGATAGATAGACGCACGCGATGCTCGTCGTGAACGAGTCAAACGCGAGAAGCGCGCCCATCGTCGCCGTAGCGTCGTCCTTAGACGCCAAGAGAAGGAAGGGAAAAGAAGCGGAAGATTAACTGTCGCTAACGCGACCTTTCTGTGCTCCTTGGATTTCATCGTTTCGTTTCGAAAACGGCTCGTGTGTAAGGGCGAAATGAGCGACATCTTGAGTATCGCCGGAGAACTGGTCTTCGACGCTCACATCCTCAAGATCGAGACTCACACGTACAACCTTTACGTCAATACCACATTTGGAAATAGCGACGAGATACGAATTCCTATACAACAACAAGATCTGTACACGTTAAGTGTCTTGCAAGAGTTTCCTCTATATCGAGGGCAGACTCGAGTCAAAGAAACCATCGGGCGCGGAGGGCGAAAGCTCGACGAGACTGATGAACAATTACGCCGCATTTATGTTCGAGGAGATTTGCTACGAGCTCGATGAGGTGGAGATCGATCAAAGCAGAAACGTTGGAATATCGAGCACGATCAAGAATTACGCGTCGCTGACGGTCGAGAGAAGTAATATATTACAGAACGCCGGATGGGACTTCGCGGGGAAGGAGTCATTCGATCGACGATTTTAACTTTGCGTACCTCTCAGCGTATTGCTAGGTTTCTGCGAGAATTACAAACGCGTCGTGATCAACGCGCAACACGAACTCATCTTGATACAATCGCGCAACGATCACTAGTGTCTCGTATCGCGCGAATCGCACGAACCTAAGATCGTTCTATTGAAGATACAATGACGAATGCCTCACGTATATCGACCGCTAGCCTATTAATCTGCTTTTCGATTGCCAACGCTTATCGACCGCTAGCCTATTAATCGGCTTTTAGCTATCGACGGTTTTCGTACAGTGGAATTTATTGTTTTCGCAGTAGCTGTATTCTAATCTCTCCATATCTTTATCAATTATAATATTTTTTTACCGTTTCTAATGGATAAAGACCGTGCAGATAAAGAGTTTTGCTTAGATACTTTGTCAGACTATAGCAGTTATTCAGAAAGTGACAGTGATGGTGATAGCAGTGATTCTTCTATAAACACTCGAAAGCCGCGGAAATTATTGCCACTGCAATATAGCGATTCAGAAAGTGATAATGATGACACCTCTGAAGTAAACATCGATACATGGTCAACAAATGACAAATCAATTATTTTGGAACCTTTCGAAGGCAGCCCAGGTATAAAAATTCTACCAAAATCTGAAAAAAATGTAATGGACATTGTGAATTTATTTATTGGAGATGACCTTTTGGAATATTTGGTTAAAGAATCGAATAGATATCACTATCAAGTAATCAATAAATATAAAAATATGTCAAAGACGAAGAAATGGGTGGATATTACGTTGCCAGAAATGAAAAAATTTTTAGGTCTAATTGTTCTAATGGGACAAGTAAAAAAAGAGAGACTTCACGATTACTGGTCAACTGAGTCAAGCATCGAAACTCCGTTTTTTTCGAAAGTAATGAGCAGAAGCAGATTTATGCAGATACTGCAGAGTTGGCACTTTTGTAATAATGAAGATATACCCATAAATTCAAACAGACTTGTAAAAGTTCAGCCAGTTATAAATTATTTAAAGAATAGATTTATTGATGTATATAAACCTTGTCAACAATTATCATTAGATGAATGTATTATTCCGTGGCGAAGACTATCATTCAGAACCTACAATCCTGCGAAAATTGTAAAGTACGGCATACTTGTGAGAGCAGTCTGTGAAGCTCACACGGGATACATTTGTAATTTTGAAGTGTATGCTTGCCAAGGAATGAAATTGGAAAACACTATTCTAGAAGTTATTGATCCTTATAAAAATATTTGGCATCACATTTATCAGGACAATTATTATAACAGTGTCCATATGGCTAAAGTTCTCCTGCAAAATAAAGTACGGGTATGTGGGACCATTCGGAAAAATAGAGGTCTTCCTCAATGTCTTCAAAAAATAACCCTTTCAAATGGTCAAGCTACATTTCGTAGAAAACACGATATTCTGTTACAAATATGGAATAACGGTAAACGAAATATAAACATGATATCGACGATACATTCGGCGCGAATAATGGAATCCGGAAGTGTAAATAGAAGATCACATATATCAATTCAAAAGCCTGAGTCGATAATTGATTACAACAAGTATATGAAAGGGGTAGATCGCGCAGATCAATATCTGTCGTACTACTCTATTTTTAGAAAAACTAAGAAGTGGACCAAACAAGTTGTAATGTTTTTAATCAATTGTGCGCTTTTTAATTCATTTAAAACGTACACAACATTGAACGGAAAGAAGATGACATATAAGAAATTCTTACACAAAGCGGCAATTTCGTGGATATCCGATTTATCAACAGATTCTCAAAGTGACGACACAGCAGACTCAACTTACAAATCAAATACTTCAGAGCCTACAAGAAGAGCACCAAAATCAGATCATCCAGAAAGATTATCATGCATAAAGAAGCATAAACTTATAAGAATATTGACAAGTGGTAAAAGCAAAACATCCCAAAAACAATGTAGAGTATGTGCATCGAAAAATATAAGAAGTCGAACATGTTTCGTATGTAAATTTTATAATATTCCGTTACATAAGGGTGACTGTTACGAGAGATACCACACTCTAAAAAATTATTAAAAAATTGAATTACTATTACCTTGAATTTATTTTATGAATGTTAGTTTATAAGGCCCTTTATTATATAAAATAAATGCAAAATAAAGTATAAATATCAATAAAATTACATTCCTTTGAAACAAAAGGAATAAGTACAACATAATGAATAGCGAAAATTTAGCCGGTACTGGGAGTAAATGCGTGCGCGACTAAGCCGGTACTTACTGAGTGGCAGCCTCAACCACGACCGGTCGATAAAGTGTTAAATGTAGAAAATTATAAAGATATTTTATTGTAAATATTAATTATTAATTAACATTTTTTTAAGAATTATTTTTTTTAAAAATACAATAATTAAAATAAAATAATTTCTATTATTTAAAAAAAATAATTTATAAGAAATAAATTAATAATAATTAATTTAATTAATAAAAATATAAAGAATATAAATATAATTTAGAATAATTTAATAAAAAAATATAAATATAGAAAATAAAACAAATATAGATGAATGAAAATTAATAAAAATAGTAGTAGCAGTGGTAATAGTAGTAATAGGGATGGGGTTATTATTTATTTGTTTATAAATAAATTTAAATATAAAGAAGAAATATAAATTATATTATTTAAACAAATATTCAAAAATTTAAAAAATAAATTTATTATTTAATGAAAGGATTAAAACTGTTAAAATAATGATTTTTGGGGTAATTTTGGTTAATTTTGGTATCATTTTGGTGAAAAATGGAAAGTAAAATTTAACTTAGATTAATAATTATATATATATATATATATATATATATATATATAATTAAATATAATGAATTTTATAAATTTATATATATACATATATATAGTTATTTAATTTAATATAAATAATTTAATTAATATTAATTATTTATTATTAATCATTTATATTATTTATAATTAATGATAATATTAACTATTAAGATTTTAAAATTAGAAAAATAAAAAAAATTAAAAAATTATAAATAATTAAGAATATGTATTTATTAATCATTATTATAATATATATTCACTTATATTTATATATATATATATATATATATATATATATATATATATATATATATGTATATAATTATATATAATTATTTAATTTAATATAAATAATTTAATGAAAATTAATTATTTATTATTAATTATTTGTATTATTTATAATTAATGATAATATTAACTATTAAGAATTTAAAATAAAAAAAAACAAAATTATTAATAGTATAATTAATAATTATAAAATATATATTAATAAAGAAATAAGTAATTTTAGATGGTTATTTGTTTAAAAAATTAATAAAAGGATATTTTATTTAATTATTATGTTTAATTTTAAAAATGTCGCCAGTAAATAAATTAATAAACAAGTGTTTATACGACCAAACTGGCAATTTATTGTTTGATTATTATATCACGACGTTTCGACCATATGGTTTTGGTCCTTATCAAGTGAAACTAAAATAACAATACAATAAATAATGATAGTCATGTTACAATGAAATAAATAGAATTAAGCACTTACGTTATAATTAAAAAGTAGAAAGAGAAAATCGAAATGTCAAACTGACATTGTGTCAACCACTATGTTTGGAATACTGAGATCAACTAAACGACCTTTATTAATTTATCGTATATGTTGTTTAAATTCTCTGTATCTTTTTGGGAATTAATAGTGTTGTCAAATTTTTAATAAAAAACATTTCAGCTATTTCTCTCTTTCTTACATGTTTTCGTTATGTAGAATATCAGGCGCTGACCAATCGAAGTCATGATCAAATTTTAATTTGTGTTTGCTAATTACGGATAGATTACTTTCGTGCATTTTTATATTATTACAATGTTCCTTGACTCGGATGCTTAAGTGTCTTTTTGTCTGGCCAATATACGAAGCGCTACAATTCTTACAATTTATTTTATAAACAACCTCCGTTCTATTGCTAATAGGCAAACTATCCTTGCCACGTTTAATCAATGAATTTAATTTTTTAGGTATATTGTAAACCACTGTAAATCCCATATTTTTAAGCAACCGACCAACATCGTCACTCAAGCCTTCGACAAACGGTAGTGCGATGTAGGAGGGTTTGTCTGTATCACTTTCCCCATTACCCAGAATGCTATTGCTCCGGTGTTTCAAAAAATTCAGTCTCTTACAAATATAACGATTTATAATGTGTGTCGGAAAACAATTATTAAGTAAGATCTGCTTCACGACATAAATGTTTTTTCTATGAAACTGATCGTCAGATAGTAAAATAGCATGGTCAACGAGATTAAAAATGGTGTTCAACTTATATTTAAAAGGATGGCTCGAATAAAAATTTATGTATCTATTGGAACACGTAGCTTTTCTATACCAGTTTGTTAAAATTTTTCCATTGGAACGGATAACACTGGTGTTCAAAAAATTGATACATGAATCTGACTCTATTTCATGTGTGAATTTTAAACGTGGATGATAACTATCGAAAATCAAATTAATCTCGTCAACATTTGCACGTGGAACAATAGTAAAAATATACGAGATTAATTTGATTTTCAATAGTTATCATCCACGTTTAAAATTCACACATGAAATAGAGTCAGATTCATGTATCAATTTTTTGAACACCAGTGTTATCCGTTCCAACGGAAAAATTTTAACAAACTGGTATAGAAAAGCTACGTGTTCCAATAGATACATAAATTTTTATTCGAGCCATCCTTTTAAATATAAGTTGAACACCATTTTTAATCTCGTTGACCATGCTATTTTACTATCTGGCGATCAGTTTCATGGAAAAAACATTGATGTCGTGAAGCAGATCTTACTTAATAATTGTTTTCCGACACACATTATAAATCGTTGTATTTGTAAGAGACTGAATTTTTTGGAACACCGGAGCAATAGCATTCTAGGTGATGGGGAAAGTGATACAGACAAACCCTCCTACATCGCACTACCGTTTGTCGAAGGCTTGAGTGACGATGTTGGTCGGTTGCTTAAAAATATGGGATTTACAGTGGTTTACAATATACCTAAAAAATTAAATTCATTGATTAAACGCGGCAAGGATAGTTTGCCTATTAGCAATAGAACGGAGGTTGTTTATAAAATAAATTGTAAGAATTGTAGCGCTTCGTATATTGGCCAGACAAAAAGACACTTAAGCACCCGAGTCAAGGAACATTGTAATAATATAAAAATGCACGAAAGTAATCTATCCGTAATTAGCAAACACAAATTAAAATTTGATCATGACTTCGATTGGTCAGCGCCTGATATTCTACATAACGAAAAACATGTAAGAAAGAGAGAAATAGCTGAAATGTTTTTTATTAAAAAATTTGACAACACTATTAATTCCCAAAAAGATACAGAGAATTTAAACAACATATACGATAAATTAATAAAGGTCGTTTAGTTGATCTCAGTATTCCAAACATAGTGGTTGACACAATGTCAGTTTGACATTTCGATTTTTCTCTTTCTACTTTTTAATTATAACGTAAGTGCTTAATTCTATTTATTTCATTGTAACATGACTATCATTATTTATTGTATTGTTATTTTAGTTTCACTTGATAAGGACCAAAACCATATGGTCGAAACGTCGTGATATAATAATCAAACAATAAATTGCCAGTTTGGTCGTATAAACACTTGTTTAATATTTTATTTAAATTTTTTGAGAATTGGGGAAAAATTTTAATGTTTAAAAATTAATAATTATGGTATAAAAATATTATTTTAAAATTAATAAAATTATTAATAATATAATTAATAATTATAAAATATATATTAATAAAAAAATAAATAATTTTAGATGGTTATTTGTTTAAAAAATTAATAAAAGGATATTTTATTAAAATTTCTTGAGAATTGGGAAAAAATTTTAATGTTTAAAAATTAATAATTATGGTATAAAAATATGAAAAATAATGAAGTTTATTAAATTATGTTAATTGAATAAATTTTTTTTTAAAGGTTATTATTTGATTTAAAATATAAACAAATTTTTGTATAATATTTTGTATATATTTTATAGAATTTAAATAATTAAAAAAATTAATATTTAATATTTAAAATAATTAAATTAATGAAAATTAATAATAGAAATTTAAATTTAATTATTAATAAATTAAAGTGCCAGCAATTGCGGTTAAACTTAAGATAAAAATAAATTTATAATAATCAATTAAAATTATATAATTATAAGTAAAGTAATAAATTAATTTAAAATTTTATTTATGGTGAAATATGGTAAAATTAGGAAATTATTCTTTAAAATTATTTATTAAATTTATTTAAATAAATTTTATTAAAAATTAGGATTAGATACCCTATTATTTTAATGAAAAAAATTTTGATTAAAATAGTAAATGTAGAAACATTAAAAATAAAAAATTTGGCGGCAATTTATAAAATTAGAGGGACTTGTTAATTAATTTGATGATCCACGTATGAAAATAATTAATTTAAATATTTTTATATATTGTTGTTGAAAAATTTTATTAAGAGGTATAAATTAAAAAATTTAATTTAAGTTAAAATTCAAATCAAAATGTAGAATAATTAAGGTTAAAATGAGTTACATTTACTTTTATTAAGATTAATAAAATTTTAAAAATTTTGTGATTATTGGATTTAAATGTAAACTTATAGAAATTTATAAATTGAATTTTATTTAAAATGTGTACAATGTGTTGCCCGTCATTTTCATTAATATAATTTGTGAGAAAAGTCGTAACAAAGTAAATATATTGGAAAGTATATTTAGAATTAAAAAAATTTTAGTTTAATGATAAAATAATTCATTTACATTGAAAAGATTAGCATTATTCGATAAAATTTTAATTAATAAAATAATTTTTTTTGTTAGATAAATTTTTATTGGTTAATAAAATTATATTAGAAGAGGTTTATTTATAAATAAATATAATTTAATTTAGTTTAAGTATATAAAATAAAATAATTATTTTTATAATAACGAAAGTAATGTAAATGGATTTAAGATAAATATTAAAAAGAAAATTTAATTTATTGTACCTTTTGTATCTGGGTTTATTAAATAAGATTTTAAGATTTAAAATTTCTCGATTTAAAAAGAGTTAAATAAAAATAAAAATTGATGTAAAATAATCATTTTAAATGTTTATTTAGAGAAGATATTTCAATCACTTTTTTTGATATCATCTTCATTTTTTATATAAATTTAATTTAAATATAACGAATATGTGTGATTTTATTATTGATAAGTTAAGTTACAAAATTTATATTAAAAATTTATGGGATAATCTATAAATTAATTTAAATAATATTATGATGTATATGTTTATAAAAATGTTATTAAAATTTTAAATTTTTTGAAAAAATTTAATAATTTATAAAAAGAATTATTATCTATTAAGATTTTTATTAATAATTTATATTTAATGGATTAAAAAAATATTTGTAAAAATTAAGATTGTAAATTAATAATGATATAATTAGTATAAAAATTTTAAAATAATAAAAAATTAAAAAAAAGTTATTGTATATTTATTTAAGGAATTAGGCAAAAATAGATTTATTATTTAAAAATAATAAGTTTAGAGTTCACCTATTTAATAAAAGCATGATTTTATGATATTAGTATAAGATCTGTTCTGCTCAATGATTATTAAATTAAATAACCGCAGTATTTTGACTGTGCAAAGGTAGCATAATCAATTGTCTTTTAATTGAAGGCTGGAATGAAAGAATGAATGAAATTTTAACTGTCTAGAATAAAAAATTACAATTAAAATTTTAAGTAAAAATGCTTAGATAATATTATGGGACGAGAAGACCCTATAGAATTTTATATAAATTTTAAATTAATTATTAAAGAATAAATAAATAAAATTTAAAATTATATTTTATTGGGAGTATAAGTTAAGAGTAAATTAATTTAACTTTAATTTTATTAGTAAATTAAAACAATAATATTTGAAAATAATGAATAAATTTATTAATTTTTAAAAAGTAATAAATTTATAAAAGAATTAATTACCTTAGGGATAACAGCGTTAC
Organism: Cataglyphis hispanica; assembly: GCF_021464435.1. NCBI lineage: Eukaryota > Metazoa > Arthropoda > Insecta > Hymenoptera > Formicidae > Cataglyphis > Cataglyphis hispanica. The sequence goes on along the minus strand of NC_065962.1, from coordinate 3,429,757 downwards.
ATTTTTTGAAAGTTCATATTGAAAAAAATGTTTGCGACCTCGATGTTGAATTAAAATAAAAATTAAATAGAGAAGTTTAATATTTTAGTCTGTTCGACTATTAAAATTTTACATGATTTGAGTTAAGATCGGTGTGAGCCAGATCGGTTTCTATCTATAATTGTAGTTAAATAATTTTGTACGAAAGGACTAATTATTTGAAATAATTTTTTTATAATGAATAAAATTAAATATTTAAAAATTATAATTGAAAAAATTACTTTGGCAGATAAGTGTTTTAAATTTAGAATTTAAATATATATATATATATATATATATATATATATATATATATATAATTTAGAAAAGTATATGAGTAATAATTTTTATAAATGAATTTATTAATTATATTAAGTTAAATGTTTTGAATTTAATTATTTTATTATTTATTTTATTAGTGGGAATTGCTTTTTTAACTTTATTCGAACGAAAAATTTTAGGTTATGTACAGTTACGTAAGGGGCCAAATAAAGTAGGAATTATCGGGATTTTGCAACCTTTTAGGGATGCAATTAAATTATGAAATAAGGAATTATTTTATGTATATAAGTCTAATTATAATTTATTTTATTTATGTCCAGTATTAAGATTTGGCTTAATGTTAATTATATGAATATTATTTCCGTATATTACTAATGTATATTTTTAAATTATTCTGTATTAATAATATTTTTATTTATATCTATTGGGGGATATATTATAATTTTTATAGGATGATCGGCTAATTCAGTATATTCTATGATAGGATCAATACGATCTGTATCTCAAATACTATCTTATGAGGTTAGATTCATTTTAATTATTTTAGTTTTAATAATTTTAAGTGAAAGGTATTCATTTTCAGATTTTTATAAATATCAAATTTATATTTGATATATAGTAGTTCTTTATCCATTATTTATAATTTATTTTATTAGAGTTTATATATATATATATATATATATATATATATATATATATATATATATATGAAGATGATGGTGTGATGATAATGATGAAATAAAATGAATTTTAATTTCGTTAAATTTTGAATTAGAAGTTCAATTTAAATTATTTCATAATAATTTAAGAATTGATGATATGATTTAGTTGAATAATTAGATGATTAATTTTTAACTGGAATATAAAAATTCAATTTAATCATTAACAATGATTAACCTCTCATTTTGGTTTCAGTTAATTAAAAATTATTTTTCTTTTAGATTAAAAAGATAATCAATTTTTAAGTCGAAATTAAACGTAAATATTACTTTAAAAGATAAGATTTATATATTAAATATAATATATAATTTTTAAATGCAATTTAAATGTTATAAATTAACTAAAATTCTTAATTTATAATAGTTAAAATTAATTTTTTCAATCAATAGATTTTACGAGATATTCAATAAATAAACCATAAATAATTAAAATTATTAAAAATAAAAGAGAAGAGAATATTATAATTTTATTTAAAATATATATATATATATATATATATATATATATATATATATATAATTAAAGGAATTAATAAAGTAATTTCAATATCAAAAATTAAAAAATTAATCTAATTATAAAATATTGAATTCCAAAAGGTATTCGTAATTGGAATATAGGATCGAATCCACATTCGAAAGGAGATTTTTCTCGATTTCTAATTTTTTTGAAATGAAAAAATTTACTAATAAAATTATTAGAGGTAAAATAATAAAAATTATAGATATTAATATTAAAGATAAAATTATTTATATTAATTTTAAATTAAATTTTTAATTGGAAATTAAATGTATTAAATACACTATATAAATATTAATTTTAGTAAATTTAATTATATATAATATAATAACTAATAAAATATAATTATATATAATATAATATAATTATAATTATATATAATAATTATATATAATATAATAACTAATTAATTATAATTATAATTATATATAATTATATAATATAATTAGAAATATAATATATATAATAGAAATATAATTATATATAATATAATAACTAATTAATTAAATTAGAGAATGAGATGGAGTTTAGAAAGGATAGCAAGAGAGGTAGAGAATAAGGGAAAGAAGGTGTGGATAAGGTATGGAAAAGTAAGAATAGATGAGAAATGGTGGAGATGGGATGAGGAGGAAGAAGTACTAAAGGATGGAAATGGGAATGTGAAAAAGGGGGAAGAGATAAGGGGGCGAGAAAAGGATGGAGTATAGTTTTTTGGAACGTGGCGGGGATAAGGAATAAGGGAAGGGATTTCTGGAGGGAAGTGGAGGAGTGGGATGTGGTAGTAATGAGTGAAACATGGTTGGATAAAAAAGGATGGGACGGATTGAGGGGATACTTATCGAAAGGACTTAAATGGGAAGTACAATTAGCGGGGAGGAAGAATAAGAGGAGGAGGGCAATGGGAGGGAAGAGAGGAATGGATGGAGGTGGAGGAGTGAGACGGGGGAGTTTAATAGAAGCAACGTTAAAAGTGGAGGATAGGAAATGGAATGTGATAGGAGTATATTAGAGGAGATAGGAGGAAGCTGGAATGGAATGGATGGAGGGAAGGAGGAAATGATAGAATATGGAAGAACAGGTGGAGGACATGGAATGGAAGAGGAGGGATGGAAGGTTGAAGGACAGAAGAATAGTGGAGGGAGGAAGTGGATGGACGAAGGGAATGGATGAATGGATGGAATGAAGGGAATGGATGGGGAATGGAACGGATGAGATGGAGAGGATGGAGGATGAAGAGGTGGAGATAGGGATGTATAGACTCTGATCACCATCCAATCATAGTATGGATAAAAGATGGGGAAGAGAAAAAGTCAGAAAGAAGGGAAAGGACGGGCAGAAAATAGATATGGACGCAAGAGGGCAAGGAGGAATTTAGGAAGGCACTAGGAAATGTAAATGAAGTGGTAGGGGAGGTAGATGAGGTATGGGAAAATATGAGAGACAAGATAAAGGAGGTGATGAGGGGTGGATGCACGAAAAGAAGGAGGGATGGAAAGGAAGGAAGAGAGGAGGATGGAGAGGAAGGAGAGGGAATAGAGAGAGAAGGAAAGGAAGAAGGAAGGAGATAGAGAATAGGAAGGAAAGAGAAAGAGGGGAGGATGAATGAAGTTATAGCAATGGAGGAATGGGATGGATATTTCAGAAATCTGTTGGGGGGTAGATGGCAGTGTAGTGATGGGGCAGGAATTTGGATAGATGAGGAGGTGGACATAGGTAGGAATGAGGTAAGATCAGCGATAGGAAGATTGAAGGATAACAAAGCGGTAGGTTTGGATGGAATCCCGGCGGAGGTGTGGAAATACGGAGGAGAGGGCCTGGAGGAATGGGTATGGAAAATATGCAATAGGGTTTGAAGGAGAGAAGGATGGATAGATGAGTGGAGTGTGTAACGGTCTACCCTTCCCGACGCCACGGATCGGCTCGCCGGTTCCAGGATTCGGGAGAAGGAAGAGACTCGGGCTCGCAAATTACACACTCGATTTGGCCAACAAATAATAAAGCTTTATTCGTGCAAACAAATGGTACAATGGAATTGGCCGTTACACTTAGAACGCGCGAGTACAATTTGGGCACGCAGCCCGGGTTTCTAATGCTAGAATATGACGGACTTAACTTAGGGAGTAACCAAACGAGATCGGCCTATACTATCAGGAGCGGTAGAATTAATATAAGAGGACTCGTCACACGAAATAAGAGAATGGGATCGGCTAACAAAATCGGGGCGGCCGCGTCGAATCCGTACTCTTGACGGCGAACCCGTGCCAGGACGTGACGTCCGGATCCGAGGAGTTGCACTGCTCGGCGGTCTATCCTGAAAAGGACTAGGGACCCACCGGCGCGCTAGGCGACTTATCCTGAAAAGGACTGAGCGCCGGAGATGCTGTTCCTGGCGTCACGAGCGGGCACCGGCTCTCTGCTTAATATAGACGGCCTAGGGACTACGCGTGCTATATACAAGAGACGCGGGCACGGAGTCAATCGGACGGAGCTTAAGGCTCCCGGTCGCGGACCACCGGTGGTCGTCGCACGGTGCGCGAAGACGTCGGTATCGCGAGGAGGCGACGAAGAGAGCACTCTTCGTCGCGGACAACGCCGGTCGTCGAGAGCACTCGACAGGGTACGAGAGCACTCGTCCCCCGGACCGGAGGTGGTTGGTGTGAGGGAGAGCACTCCCTCGCACCGACAGGACTGGACGCCGAGAGCACTCGGCCGAAGACGAGAGCACTCGTCTCCTAGACCAGGTCGAAGGAACGGGATAAGGATCGGTCAACTGGAGTCTCAGAGAGCGCTCTGAGGCTTCGAGTGTCCCGAGGATCGGGACCAGGACTGGTGCCGAGAGCCGTGTCGAGCCGGCTTATATACCCGGCCGGCTTCCCTTACTTAGGCTCGCGCCGCCCTAGTGGGGGATCGCATGGCCCAGCGGCGGCTCATACGATGGGCTCGCCGCCTTGCAACGGCGCGGCTATATGAAAATTTGTGGGGCGCTAAGCGCCGGCCTCTTGTGCGGACGGGTGAACGGTCCGCGAGGCTCTTGTAACGACACAGGTCGTTACAAGTGAGGGGGCAATTGTGCCGATATTAAAGAAGAGGGAGGGGGAGAGAGTGGAAGAGTATAGGGGGGTGTCGTTGACTTCGACGCTCTACAAGGTGTATGCTTTGGTGCTGGCAAGTAGACTAAGTGAAGAGGTGGAGAAGAAGGGTTTGGTACCGCAGAATCAGACTGGGTTTAGGAAAGGGTTAGGAACAATGGACAACATATTCATTCTGAACTATTTAGTGAATAGACAGCTAGGGAAGAAAAAAGGGAAACTAGTGGCATTTTTTATAGATTTAAAAGCAGCGTTTGACTCGGTAGATAGGAGGAAATTGGTGGAAGCGATGAGAGAGAGAGGAGTGAGGGAAGGACTGGTCAGAAGGAGCGAGGATATTCTAAGGGAGACTAGGAACAGAGTGAGGAGGGGAAAGATTTTAGGAACAGGTTTTTGGATAGGGAGAGGAGTGAGGCAGGGATGCCCACTGAGCCCTCACCTATTCAATTTGGTAACGGCGGATTTGGAGGAGGTAATGAGAAGAGGAGGATGGGGAGGAGTCAATTTAGGGGGGGGGTGAAGATTTTTTCCTTGGCATACGCGGATGATGTGGTTCTGATTGCGGAGGAGGAGGACGGGATGAGGAGTATGATTGGAAGGTTAGAGGATTATCTGGAAAAGAAAGGGTTGGAGCTAAATATAGGAAAGTCAAAAATATTAAGGTTTAGAAAAGGAGGAGGAAGAGAAAGGATGGTAAACTGGAGGTGGAAGGGAAAGAGGATAGAGGAGGTAAAAGAATTCGTTTATCTGGGGTATATAATGCAGAGGAATGAAGGACAAGAGGCGCAGATAAGAGATAGGTTAAGAAAGGGTGCGGCTGTAATGGATCAGGTATGGGGATTGGGAAAGGAATGAGAACGATTGGGAAGAAGATTGTGGTTGATAAATGGTGATGGGATGGAGTGGAATGGAATGGAGAGGAAGGAGTGGAGGGGCTGGCAGGAAAGGCATTCAAGATGGTGAAGTGGAATGGGAACGCCGAGATATGGCAAGAGGACTGAGAGAGAAGTTAAGAGGAAGGGCCGGGAGGAGGGCGTGGGGGTTTGAAAAGAAGTTGGAGAAGGATAGGGGGAGTGAGATTGCGAGGAGATGTTGGGAGGAATTGAGGGAGAGGTGTAGGAAGAAAAAGGAATTATCGAAGTGGGAAGAAGAAAGATGTGGGTACTTTGAAGATAGAGGTATGGGCATGTAGGAGGTAGAGGAGAAAAGGGAGGAAGGAGTGCTAGATTTCGGTTTTTTGTGGAGAAGGATATAGAGAGGGATAGGAAGGAACGATGGGAAAGGATAGGAAGGTCGAGATACAATAGGTACTATGGAAAAATCAAGGGGAGTGGATACCAGAGTGACATGAAGAGGATTGGGGAAAGTAGATGGAATGGAAGGAATAGGATGGAAGGAATGGAATGGAGGAATGGAATGGAAGGAGGAGGAATCATGGAGCATGGTGGGAAAGATGTGGAATGGAGGAAGAGGAAGAGATGGAGAGGGAAGAGGGATGGAGAGGAATGGAGGACATGGAGACGGATGAGGGAGATGGAGAGGGAATGGAAGAGAGAGAGAGAGAGGGAGGGAGAGAGAGAGAGAAAGGGAGAGAGAGAGAGAGAGGGAGAGAGGGAGAGGATTGATGTGGGATGTGCGAATGAGATGTATGGAAAGGAAGGGAAACGCGATATGAACCGGAAGCGGAGGTCCCATATTAGCGTAGGGTAATAGCGTTGTGTGTGTATATAGGTAGATTAGGAATTGATAGAGATTAAGCTAAGATAAGTTAGAGATAAGTAGTTGTAAGCTAGAGTTAAGATAGTGGTAAGTGTTCAATGTAAGAGATTGTAACCAAAAGGGGAGTCAATAAATTTATATATATCTATCTATCTATCTAATTATTGAAATTAAATTATTAAATAGGCTAAAAGAAATAATAATTGGTCATAGTCTAACTGAGACTAGATGAAATGTATGATTTTGGTTAATTTTTATCATAATATATATATATATACATATATATATATATATATATATATATATATACACGTATATATGTATATGTATATATATACAGGGTGTATCAAAACAAGTATAGTGTCCTTAAAGGATCGTATTCCTGAATGAATTCTAAAACGATTGTTCTTTTACGAAAATTTGATCTGAAGCTTAGTATTTAAATTATAAAAGGAAATAGTGAGCGAATTACGGGTCGGGTACATATGGTAGGCAGGGGCGGTGCAACTTACCATTCGATACAGGCGCTTACGCGAGGCGCTCGCTACAGCTGACTCGATCGCTACAGCGTACTCATTCCGTAAATCGCTCACTTTTCCTTTTATAATTTAAAAATTAAGCTTCAGACGAAATTTTCGTAAAGGAAAAATGATCTTAGAAATCATTCAAGAATACGATCCTTTAAAAATGAACGATTGTTCTAAATCACCCCGTTACAGTACTCGATCAGCTGTTTGCTATACGCGATGAGTGTGTGTGTGTGTATGTATGAGAACGTGTACGCGTATTACATACATACATACACGTTTACACACATACACACACAACACTCTCTCTCTCTCTCTTTCTCTCTCTCTCTTTTTTACTCACTCACTCTTTCTCGCTCTTTAACGCTGTTTGCTTGCTCGCTCACTCACTCATTCGCCCACCCACTCACACACTTATTCTTACCTTGTAGAGATTCTTCATAAATAAAATAATTAAACAAGTAATTATTGCACTTCATAAATAAAATAATTAAACAAATAATTATTGCACGGCCGCGTAGAGCACGAGTTTTTTATTGATTATTTTGTATCGATACTTTTACATTTTTACACTCACGCACTGAATCCATAAATTGATTAATGATTATAACGATTATGACGATCGCGATTATTCACAATGTATCACTACCGATTCACTTAATCACTTGAAAAAACGCGTTATACTTGTACGTCTTATTTAACACGGAGAGCGCGCGTCGACACAAGCAGATTATTTCGATACTAGCGGTGTTTGCAATCGGCAGCGGGCAGCGCTAGTATCGACATAACCTGTTTGTCGTCGTCGCGCGCTCTCCGTGTCAAATAATACGTACACGTATAACGCATTTTTGTAAGTGATTAAATGAATCGGTAGTGATCTATTGTGAATAAACGCGATCGTTATAATCGTTAATCAACTTATCGATTCAGTGCGTGAGTATAAAAGTGTAAAAGTATCGATACAAAATATTCGATAAAAAACTCGTGCTATCCGCAGCCGTGCAACAATTATTTGTTTAATTATTTTATTTATGAAGAATCTTTACAAGATAAGAATAAGTGAGCGAGTGAACGAGTGAGAGGGTGACTGAGTGAGTGAATAAGAGAGAGAGAGAGAGAGAGAGAGAGAGAGTGAGTGTTTGTGTGTGTATGTGTGTGTAAACGTGTATGTATGTATGTAATACGCATACACGTTCTCATACACACACACACACACACACACACACATACACTCATCGCGTATAGCAAACAGCTGATCGAGCGCTGCAGCGGGGTGATTTAGAACAATCGTTCGTCTTTAAAGGATCGTATTCTTGAATGATTTCTAAGATCATTTTTCCTTAATCAAAATTTCGTCTGAACCTTAGTTTGTAAGTTATAAATGGAAATAGTGATCGAATTACGGAACGAATATAGTTATAGCGCTCGATCGGCTATAGCGAGCGCCTCGTGTAAACGCCTGCGTCGGACGGTGAGTTGCGCCGCCCCTGCCTATCATATGTACCCATCCCGTAATTCGCTCACTATTTCCTTTTATATTTAAAAAACTAAACTTCAAATGAAATTTTCGTAAAGGAAAAATCGTCTTAGAATTCATTCAGGAATACGACACTTTAAGGACACTACACTTGTTTTGATACACCCTATATTTAGAATATATACTACGTAAGTATATATAACAAAAGTATATAATCGTTTTATTAATTAATATAATAAAATATAATATGATTAAATTAAATGTAATTAAATATTATTAAAATCTAATTAAAATTATCTTGCCAAGTATTATCGATATTTGGTTCGATTGGAGCGATAGGACCGGTAGCAGCGGCAGCAGCAGGACCGGCAGCAACACGACTAGCAGCAGCAGAACCGGCAGCAACACGCCCAGCAGCAGCAGGACCGGCAGCAGCGACAATGTTGGTTATACGCCCACTGGCAGTGTGATCATCGGTGATGCGGCCGGCGGCGGTACGACCGGCGTCAGGAACAGCAGCCACGGGGTTTGCGGTGATACTCTCCAGACAATCGTCAGCTATGGGACGACGGGATTAGTCATTGCAAATCCGTAACTGGCGGAGCGATTCTTCTTATTTTCTAGTTCTAAAGAGAATTTGATTAAGAAATTGTCATCGTTTTCGTCGTCTACTAGCATCTGAAAATTTAAATAAAAATATTACAATAAAACATTTATAAAATATTACAATAAAACATTTATTATTACAATAAAATTATTTTAATTTTAATAAAATATAAAGAATAAAAGATAGTACTTATATTGTTTTCCTTTTCCTCGACCATATTGTTTGCTGTCATTAGAGCGTTATTTATGTTGCGTCATCATAGTAATTTTTAAGCTGGTCACACACATTTTCCGTAAATCGTAACCGTAAGGATTCGACCAATCGCATTGCTAGACAGCCGAAGCAAAGTGATTAGTCGAATCCTTACGGTTATGATTACGGTTACGGAAAGTGATCGGCTTAATTCTCCGTTCTATACGTTGTATCACGGTCTTACGATTATATCAATTACGATTACGTAGATTGATTATAATCGTAATCTGTGTTCACGATGATCCAGACCGAGTCACGATTACTAATCGACGATTGTGAAGTATAATAATATTTATCGTATATGTCGCTATTTTATTTTATAATCATTATTATTACAGATAGCATAAACATTTATTCAAAACTGCCAAAAAAGTAACCATAAAAGTACAATTGGTTTTGGAACACTTTTGCGGTACCAGTAATAGGTATTTAATATTTTTAAATTGTTTAACAATATATATTAAGGTTGAATATGTTTATATTTAAATTGCATATATTACTTAATAAAATATTTTTTTCTTGTAGGTTATATCTGCTGTTCTCTGGCGCTGAGTTTCGGCTGCCGAAAATATTGATATATAAAATTAAAAATTCACAGCTAGCGCTGTATTAAAGAATCGGCAGCTCTAAGCGCTGAATAAAAAAAAATTATTCTCTGGCGCTGGGTTTCGGCTGCCATAAATGTTAAAAAATATTGAAATTACATTATTACAAATACTCAATTATTAAATAAATTGTTAAACGTTGTGTTTAATTTAAAATTGTATTTAATTATCAAAAGAATTATCTGTTTTCAAAGTTAAATAATAACAATAAAAAATGAATAATATTCTATTGTGTAATTCAGTTCAAATATTACATAGATATAAAAATAAAAGAATTATTCTCTAGCGCTGGGTTTCGGCTGCCAATAATAATAAAGAATATTAAAATTAAAATATTACAATATAATATTCAAATATTACAAATATTCAATTTTTAAATAAATTGTTAATCATTCTGTTAATAAAAATTGTGTTTTAAATTTAAAGAGAAAATCTATCTAAAACACTTCTATAAAAATTGATTTTATGATATCTATTATTTCAAATCTTTATAAACTGAATTACTTGTAAACACTTGGCCAGTTAATTATTGATTTCATTTAGTTTTTTTATTTTTTAGAGAAAAATTTTTTTATTAGTTATGTTTCAGATATAAGTATCTTTTCAACTTTCTGTTGTGTACAAGGAACATTTTTTATATACTTGGCGTACTTTTTTTTACCTTTGTGAGGTTTTTTTATTGTGATCTCATTGCTTCTTGTAAAAATTTATATTTTTTCTGCAAAAAACTTTTTGTTGTGTACAAGAAATATTTCTTATGTACTGGACTTACTTTTTTTTACCTTTGTGAGGTTTTTTTATTGTGATTAATGTACAATTTAAAAATTCTTCAAAGCAGCACTTCAAATAGTTAATAATGATCTCTTGTATTTTATTAAGGGAACTACATTGTCATACTTTTGTGGTTTTATATTTTGATTCTATTAAGGGTAAAATGCTAATTGCTTTGGAATCCAACATAATTTTATCTTTATAATCCACCATAGATTCAGAAACATTATATACATGATAAGTACTTTCAGCAAAATATAATTCTGAAGAAGGGGTATGTTTACTTTTTCCACAGAATACATATTTACATAATCTATAAGTTTTCATGAAAAATATTTTGTTGCACGTGTCAAACAAACTTCCATTTTTTGTTTTTTTAACATTTATTAAATATTTTTCTTATTTATAAAATATAAACTTTTCTTATATAAAAGCACCGTTTTGCTATACGTTCAGCTTCCAATTTATTTTCAGACAACGACGACAATCTAAGAAGCTTTGATATATTTTTAATACACTTTTCTTCATTGTATTTTATATTATTTATTTTTGTTGTCTTTTTAATGTTATGAGTATTTTTTAATTCTTTATTCATTTTTTTTTATAGTAAATGTTTGTTTTTCTTCGTACATTGTTTTTATGTAAACTATAATATTCCTTTATCGATTTCTTTACACAATTTCTGTGTTTTTCATAATATTTCCTTTTTGATTTTTTTATATCATTTCTTATTATACATTTTTTGTTTTGATAATATATCGTCTCTATGGAATTCATAATATTTTCTATTACAAACACTTTTTTTATTTTTATGCAAACTAATAACATCTGTCTTATGCGATAAAACATTTTCTGAATAAATTTTACAGTTCTTACTTCGCTTTTTATTACTATCTTCATGATTACACTTTACTTTTCTTTTTATAGCATATTCTCTGGTTAAGTCTTTAATAATATTATTAATATCAATACTATTTTTTATATTATTTTCATTGAGTCCATGTTCATTAATTTGTTTTGATTTGAATTAATTCTCCAATTTGAGGAAAGTGATCTATTCTATTTGATTGAAACATTTTTGCTAAATGTTGACGCATTAAATTATGATCATATATAATTTTATTTGGTTGAAGATCAAATAAAAGAGATATTGCAAAGGCATTCGCAAAGGCTATTGCAAAAACCCCGCGATCATTATCATTGGGTTGCAATTGAACTGTGAGAAACTATACTGGTTGATTATCAAAAGAATAGAATGGATACAATTTTTAAAGATAAATTTTATGGTTTGCGTGTAATCGTTTTATATTGAGTGAGTCATAGATATAAGTCAGTATCATTTTAGTATCATAATAACTGCATACCCAAAGACCGTCTAAATCTGTCGCTATATCGCTATGCAATATTTGAACATGTTTCTGATTTCTATGAACAGGTTCAATCCTGTCAGGGCATTGAATTTTTCTCGTGTGGTTGATATTCTGAACAACTTTTCAATAATAAAAATAAATAGTCAATGAATATCATTCACCTCTAAGAATGATCTGTACATAGTGCATGCTTAGAGATAAAATATTTGCAATAAGATTTCTATATTTTGTTTGTTTATTTTTGATATGCGAGAACTGACATCTGTTAACAATGTATTTTTCTGAACACATGTATACATGTATGTATATCTTTTTTGCTATTTTACGTTTTGTCTGCAGAAATATGTAGTGATGAAAAGGAATTCTTAAAAATGTCATAAGTAGAATGCTCAACATCATTACATACGTTTGCAATATTATTTTTATTTATTTATTATATTATAACGATCAAATTGATCTATATCATATTTTTTTACTATTTGCTGCAGTGTCATTTTAGTTATATTATTTTTTAATTCTATTGAATCTACAGACTTTTCTTGTTCAGCTTTCTTTTGTCGACGTTCTCGTTTTTTTCTAGCTAAAGCTTCCTTTCTTTGTATTTCATCCAAACTAAATAATTTTTTGGAATCATTAAGGTTTATAATTCGAGGGAAATGTTCTATTTTTTTCTAATTGAAACATGTGTGCCAAATGTTGACGCATTAAAATATGGTCATACGTAACTGTATCTGGTTAAAGGCCAAATAAAAGTGATACTGCAAATGCAATTGCAAAAACACCGCAATAAGTATTAGATTGATTTTGAACTGATGGAAATCGTACTGGTTTCTTATCGAAAAAATAAAATGGATGTAACTTATCAAGTATCTACATCTTATGATTAGCATGTAAGCGTTTTAATTCAATAAATCATAAATATAAACAGCTCTTGTATCATAATAGCTACAAATCCAATGTCCATTTTCATTAGTAATCAAATCACTACAACTAAAAATATGTAATATTTCAATATGTTTTTGGTCTTTACGAAGATTCGATTATATCGGTACAGTATATTCTCCATGTTTCTCCGTGGTTGATACTCTGAACAAGATTTTAATAAAAATCCAAAATGATCAACATGAATATCTTCTAACCATTTATTTTTAATTATCTGCATCGCATAGATATTCGGGTATTATTAATTACTTTTTTAACAAACATAATAAATCGAATTACACAAAAGAATATTATTTACTTTTTATTATTATTATTTAACTTTAAAAACAATTTTTTTCATAATTAAATATAAGTTTAGATTAAACCTAACGTTAAACATTTAACAATTTATTTAAAAATTGAATATTTGTAATATTTGAATATTATATTGTAATATTTTAATTTTAATATTCTTTATTATTATTGGCAGCCGAAACCCAGCGCTAGAGAATAATTCTTTTATTTTTATATCTATGTAATATTTGAATTGAATTACACAATAGAATATTATTCACTTTTTATTATTATTATTTAACTTTGAAAACAGATAATTCTTTTGATAATTAAATACAATTTTAAATTAAACACAACGTTTAACAATTTATTTAATAATTGAGTATTTGTAATAATGTAATTTCAATATTTTTTAACATTTATGGCAGCCGAATCCCAGCGCCAGAGAATAATTTTTTTTATTCAGCGCATAGAGCTGCCGATTCTTTAATACAGCGCTAGCTGTGAATTTCTAATTTTATACATCAATATTTTCGGCAGCCGAAACTCAGCGCCAGAGAACAGCAGATATAACCTACAAGAAAAAAATATTTTATTAATTAATATATGCAATTTAAATATAAACATATTCAACCTTAATATATATTGTTAAACAATTTAAAAATATTAAATACCTATTACTGGTACCGCAAAAGTGTTCCAAAACCAATTGTACTTTTATGGTTACTTTTTTGGCAGTTTTGAATAAATGTTTATGCTATCTGTAATAATAATGATTATAAAATAAAATAGCGACATATACGATAAATATTATTATACTTCACAATTGTCGATTAGTAATCGTGACTCGGTCTGGATCATCGTGAACACAGATTACGATTATAATCAATCTACGTAATCGTAATTGATATAATCGTAAGACCATGATACAACGTATAGAACGGAGAATTAAGCCGATCACTTTCCGTAACCGTAATCATAACCGTAAGGATTCGACTAATCACTTTGCTTCGGCTGTCTAGCAATGCGATTGGTCGAATCCTTACGGTTACGATTTACGGAAAATGTGTGTGACCAGCTTAAACATTACTATGATGACGCAACATAAATAACGCTCTAATGACAGCAAACAATATGGTCGAGGAAAAGGAAAACAATATAAGTACTATCTTTTATTCTTTATATTTTATTAAAATTAAAATAATTTTATTGTAATAATAAATGTTTTATTGTAATATTTTATAAATGTTTTATTGTAATATTTTTATTTAAATTTTCAGATGCTAGTAGACGACGAAAACGATGACAATTTCTTAATCAAATTCTCTTTAGAACTAGAAAATAAGAAGAATCGCTCCGCCAGTTACGGATTTGCAATGACTAATCCCGTCGTCCCATAGCTGACGATTGTCTGGAGAGTATCACCGCCAACCCCGTGGCTGCTGTTCCTGACGCCGGTCGTACCGCCGCCGGCCGCATCACCGATGATCACACTGCCATTGGGCGTATAACCAACATTGTCGCTGCTGCCGGTCCTGCTGCTGCTGGTCGTGTTGCTGCCGGTTCTGCTGCTGCTAGTCGTGTTGCTGCCGGTCCTGCTGCTGCCGCTGCTACCGGTCCTATCGCTCCAATCGAACCAAATATCGATAATACTTGGCAAGATAATTTTAATTAGATTTTAATAATATTTAATTACATTTAATTTAATCATATTATATTTTATTATATTAATTAATAAAACGATTATATACTTTTGTTATATATACTTACGTAGTATATATTCTAAATATACAGGGTGTATCAAAACAAGTGTAGTGTCCTTAAAGTGTCGTATTCCTGAATGAATTCTAAGACGATTTTTCCTTTACGAAAATTTCATTTGAAGTTTAGTTTTTTAAATATAAAAGGAAATAGTGAGCGAATTACGGGATGGGTACATATGATAGGCAGGGGCGGCGCAACTCACCGTCCGACGCAGGCGTTTACACGAGGCGCTCGCTATAGCCGATCGAGCACTATAACTATATTCGTTCCGTAATTCGATCACTATTTCCATTTATAACTTACAAACTAAGGTTCAGACGAAATTTTTGTTAAGGAAAAATGATCTTAGAAATCATTCAAGAATACGATCCTTTAAAGACGAACGATTGTTCTAAATCACCCAGTTGCAGCGCTCGATCAGCTGTTTGCTATACGCGATGAGTGTATGTGTGTGTGTGTGTGTGTATGAGAACGTGTATGCGTATTACATACATACATACACGTTTACACACACATACACACACAAACACTCACTCTCTCTTTTTTTCTCTCTCTCTCTCTTATTCACTCACTCAGTCACCCTCTCACTCGTTCACTCGCTCACTTATTCTTATCTTGTAAAGATTCTTCATAAATAAAATAATTAAACAAATAATTGTTGCACGGCTGCGGATAGCACGAGTTTTTTATCGAATATTTTGTATCGATACTTTTACACTTTTATACTCACGCACTGAATCGATAAGTTGATTAACGATTATAACGATCGCGTTTATTCACAATAGATCACTACCGATTCATTTAATCACTTACAAAAACGCGTTATACTTGTACGTCTTATTTGACACGGAGAGCGCGCGACGACGACAAACAGGTTATGTCGATACTAGCACTGCCCGCTGCCGATTGCAAACACCGCTAGTATCGAAACGGGATTTTTCAAGTGATTAAGTGAATCGGTAGTGATACATTGTGAATAATTGCGATTGTCATAATCGTTATAATTGTTAATCTATTTATCGATTTAGTGCGTGAGTGTAAAAATGTAAAAGTATCGATACAAAATAACCGATAAAAAACTCGTGCTCTACGCGGCCGTGCAATAATTATTTGTTTAATTATTTTATTTATGAAGTGCAATAATTATTTGTTTAATTATTTTATTTATGAAGAATCTCTACAAGGTAAGAATAAGTGTGTGAGTGAACGAGTGGGAGGGCGAATGAGTGAGTGAGTGAGCAAGCAAGCGAGCAAGCAAACAGCGTTAGAGAGCGAGAAAGAGTGAGTGAGTAAGAGAGAGAGAGAGAGAGAGAGAGAGAGAGTTGTGTGTGTATGTGTGTAAACATGTATGTATGTATGTAATACGCGTACACGTTCTCATACATAGACACACATACACACACTCATCACGTATAACAAACAGCTGTTCGAGTGCTGTAACGGGGTGATTTAGAACAATCGTTCGTTTTTAAAGGATCGTATTCTTGAATGATTTCTAAGATCATTTTTCCTTTACGAAAATTTCGTCTGAAGCTTAGTTTTTAAATTATAAAAGGAAATAGTGAGCGATTTACGGAATGAGTACGCTGTAGCGATCGAGTCAGCTGTAGCGAGCGCCTCGCGTAAGCGCCTGTATCGAATGGTAAGTTGCACCGCCCCTGCCTACCATATGTACCCGACCCGTAATTCGCTCACTATTTCCTTTTATAATTTAAATACTAAGCTTCAGATCAAATTTTCGTAAAAGAACAATCGTTTTAGAATTCATTCAGGAATACGATCCTTTAAGGACACTATACTTGTTTGATACACCCTGTATATATACATATACATATATACGTGTATATATATATATATATATATATATGTATATATATATATATTATGATAAAAATTAACCAAAATCATACA
This sequence comes from Cataglyphis hispanica, assembly GCF_021464435.1. NCBI lineage: Eukaryota > Metazoa > Arthropoda > Insecta > Hymenoptera > Formicidae > Cataglyphis > Cataglyphis hispanica. Next base: position 3,412,914 of record NC_065962.1, on the reverse strand, counting down.
TTTCATCTAGTCTCAGTTAGACCATGACCAATTATTATTTCTTTTAGCCTATTTAATAATTTAATTTCAATAATTAGATAGATAGATAGATAGATATAAATTTATTGACTCTCCTTGGGGTTACAATCTCTTACATTGAACACTTACCACTATCTTAACTCTAGCTTACAACTACTTATCTCTAACTTATCTTAGCTTAATCTCTATCAATTCCTAACTTACCTATACACACACAACGCTATTACTCTATTCTAATTTGGGACCTCCGCTTCCGGTTCATATCCATTTCCTTCCTCTCCATCCATCTCATCTCTCCCTCATCTCTCTCTCTCCCTCTCTCTCTCTCTCTCTCTCTCTCTCTCTTCCTCTCTCTCTCTCTCTCCTCTCTATCCTCCTTCCATTCCCATTCCGATCCATTTCCCTCATCAGTCTCTCCCATGTCCTCCATCCTCCATTCCTCCATCCCCCTCTCCCTCTCCCTCCTTTCCCCAGCACTTCTCCCATCATCTCCTCCATCCTTCCTCCATTCCATCATTCCATTCTCCTACCTTCCATTCCAACCTTCCATCTCCTTTCCCCAATCCTCTTCATGTACTCTGGTATCCACTTCCCTTGATTTTCCATTATCCTTCCTATCCATTCCTTCCTATCCCTCCATCCTTCCTCCATCTCCTCCTTCCTCCCTTCCTACCTCCTTCCATCCCATACCTCTATCTTCCATCTCTCTTCTTCCCTTCATTCCTTTCTTCCTACCTCTCCATTCCTCTCATCCTCCTCCTATCCTCCTCCAACTTCTTTCAAACCCCACTCCTCCTCCCTTCTTCTTCTTCTCTCTCTGCAGCTCCTCCTACCATATACTCGGCGTTCCCATTCCATTCTCACCATCTTGAATGCCTTTCTTCTTGCCCCTCCACTCCTTCCTCTCTCCATTCCCAATTTCCACCATCCCATCACCGTCCACACCAATTTATCGAAGAGTCACAATCTTCGAAGAGCCCAATCGTTCTTAAATTTCCTTTTTCCCAATCCCCATACCTGACCCATTACAGCCGCACCCTTTCTTAACCTATCTCTTATCTGCGCCTCTTGTCCTTCATTCCTCTGCATTATATACCCCAGATAAACGAATTCTTTTACCTCCTCTATCCTCTTTCCCTTCCACCTCCAGTTTACCATCCTTTCTTTCCCTCCTCCTTTTCTAAACCTTAATATTTTTGACTTTCCTATATTTAGCTCCAACCCCTTCTTTTCCAGATAATCCTTTAACCTTCCAATCATACTCCTCATCCCGTCCTCCTCCTCCGCAATCAGAACCACATCATCCTCGTATACCAAGGAAAAATCTTCACCCCCTAAATTGACCCTCCCCATCCTCCTCTTCTCACCTCCTCCAAATCCGCCGTTACCAAATTGAATAGGTGAGGGCTCAGTGGGCATCCCTGCTTCACTCCTCTCCCTGTCCAAAAACCTGTTCTTAAAACCGCTCCCCTCCTCACTCTGTTCCTAGTCTCCCTTAGAATATCCTCGCTCCTTCTGACCAGTCCTTCCCTCACCCCCTCTCTCTCATCGCTTCCACCAATTTCCTCCTATCTACCGAGTCAAACGCTGCTTTTAGATCTATAAAAAATGCCACTAGTTTCCCTTTTTTCTTCCCTAGCTGTCTATTCACTAAATAGTTCAGAATGAATATGTTGTCCATTGTTCCTAACCCTTTCCTAAACCCAGTCTGATTCTGCGATACCAAACCCTTCTTCTCCACCTCCTCACTTAGTCTACTTGCCAGCACCGAAGCATACACCTTATAGAGCGTCGAAGTCAACGACATTCCCCTATACTCTTCCACTCTCCCCTCCCCTTCTTTAATATCGGCACATTGCCTCCTCACTCCACTCATCTATCCATCCTTCTCTCCTCCAAACCCTATTGCATATTTTCCATACCCATTCCTCTCCTCCATTTCCACCTCCACCGATTCCATCCATCTACCACTTGTTATCCTTCAATCTTCCTATCCTTGATCTTACCTCATTCCTACCTATGTCCACTCTCATCCATTCCATCCTATTCCATCCACTCCTCCCCCACATTTCTGATATCCATCCACTCCTCCATTGCTATATCTTCGTTCACCCTCCTCCTATTTCTTCTTTCCCTATTCACTATCTCCCCATTCCTTCTCTTCCATTCCTTCCATCTTTCCATCTCTTCTTTCTTCCTCTATCCTTCTCTTCCATCTCCTTCCCTCCTTCCACTCCTTCCTCCTCTCCTTCCACCCTCCTTCTTCCTTCCTTCCATTCATCCATCCACCTCCTTTATCTTGTCTCATATTTCCATCCCTCCATCCTTCATCCATTTCCTTCCTGAATTCCTCTTTGCCCTCTTGCGTCCATACCCCCTTTCTGCCCGTCCTCTCCCTTCTTTCTAACTTTCTCTCTACCTCCTTTTTATCCATACTATGATTGGATGGTGATCAAGTCTACTATCCCTCCACCCTGCTTCCATCCATCTTCGTCTCCATCCACTATCTTCCATTCCCTCCCATGTCGTCCATTCCCCTCTATTCATTCCATCCATTCATATCATCCACTCCTTTCCTCCACTCATTCTTTGTCCTTCCACCTTCTCCACTCCCTCCTCCTCTTCAATCCCTTTCTATTCATCCCCCTTCCTCCCTGTTCCATTCCATTCCCTCCATCCATATTCTATCATTTCCTCCTTCCTCTCCATTCCATTCCATTCCACTTCCTCTCTCTATTCCATCCATTCCATTTCCTATCCATCTCCATCTCCTATCCCTTCCTTATTCCTTCATCCCTCCATTGCCCTCCCTCCATTCTTCCCTCCACTATTCCATTTCCATTTCAGTATCCTCTCAATCCATCCATCCTTTATCCATCCATGTTTCCTCATTCCATCCATCCACTCCTCCACTTCCCTTCAGAAATCTCTACCCTTATTCCTTATCCCCGCCACGTTCCAAAAAACTATACTCCATCCTTTTCTCGCCCCCTTATCTCTTCCCCCTTTTTCACATTTCCATTTCCATCCTTTAATACTTCTTCCTCCTCATCCCATCTCCACCATTTTCCATCTATCATTATCTTCCCATACCCTATCCACACCTTCCTTCCCTTCTTCTCCTCCTCCCTTGCTATCCTTTCTAAACTCCATCTCATTCTCTAATTTAATTAGTTATTATGTTATATATAATTATATTTCTATTATATATATATGTTTCTAATTATATTATATAATTATATATAATTATAATTATAATTAGTTATTATATTATATATAATTATTATATATAATTATATTATGTTATATTATATATAATTATATTTTATTGTTATTTATGTATAATTAAATTTACTAAAATTAATATTTATATAGTGTATTTAATACATTTAATTTCCAATTAAAAAATTTAATTTAAAATTAATATAAATAATTTTATCTTTAATATTAATATCTATAATTTTTATTATTTTATCTCTAATAATTTTATTAGTAAACTTTTTCATTTCAAAAAAATTACTTAAAAATCGAGAAAAATCTTCTCCTTTCGAATGTGGATTCGATCCTATATTCCAATCACGAATACCTTTTGGAATTCAATTTTTTATAATTAGATTAATTTTTTTAATTTTTGATATTGAAATTACTTTATTAATTCCTTTAATTTATATATATATATATATATATATATATATATATATATTTTAAATAAAATTATAATATTCTCTTCTTTTTTATTTTTAATAATTTTAATTATTTATGGTTTATTTATTGAATATCTCGAAAAATCTATTGATTGAAAAAATTAATTTTAACTATTATAAATTAAGGATTTTAGTTAATTTATAACATTTAAATTGCATTTAAAAATTATATATTATATTTAATATATAAATCTTATCTTTTAAAGTAATATTTACGTTTAATTTCGACTTAAAAATTGATTATCTTTTTAATCTAAAAGAAAAATAATTTTTAATTAACTGAAACCAAAATGAGAGATTAATCATTGTTAATGATTAAATTTTTTATATTCCAGTTAAAAATTAATCATCTAATTATTCAACTAAATCATATCATCAATTCTTAAATTATTATGAAATAATTTAAATTGAACTTCTAATTCAAAATTTAAATTAAAATTCATTTTATTTCATCATTATCATCACACCATCATCTCCATATATATATATATATATATATATATATATATATATATACTCTCCGTCGCGCGGATTAAATTGCGCCGACGGACAGGAGTAAGAATCGCCGTATGGACGATGCGCGAAAAAAATCGTTATCTAAAACGCGATGCAAAAGAAAAAGATACGCGCGTCGAGAAGGAACGGGATGGAAGAAGTTTCGCGCGTGCCGTGACAGAATCTTAGAATTCGCGAGAATTTAACTTGGGCGTCAGATACGTTTTGTCAATCCAGTAAATACCCGAGATCGACGCGAAAAAGACGCGAAAGAAATGAATAGATTCGGTCGCGGGCGGACTAATTTACCTAAAGGTAAAGGGATAGGGCATATGTTGAAATAACACAATAATGAGGGAAGAGGCGACAAATACGGAGCGATGAACATGCAAAAAAAATAATAGAGCCGTGGAATTAAACAAAAATATAACACATTTATTAATCTCGATTCAGTTGTTCCGGATGGATTGACAATAATATGCTGTAAACCGCGCGGGTAACGATAAAACGCGGCAGCGAGAATGAATAATAGAGACACTTTTGCTCCGCAGAAATTGTAACGCTCGCATTTAAAGATCGGTCGGGCCTTTGCCCGAGGGAAATGCCCACAGGGCCGATCGTTGAAGCCTCTTAGCTGGATAATATTTCGCTATTATAAAAATATGTCTCACTATAACGGACAGTGCCAGTCTGAGTCGGGATCGTCGCGATCTAGAATCAGTAACGCCGCACCAGCCGGGGATGCGCAATCGGGGTGCATGTTATCGCGACCAATCGCGTGAGAATGTGATAAGCAGCCGCCGGGCGGAATGCTCATGATCATACCGGAGGCGCACGCATCCCTGATATCGCGATCGATATTGTCGCTAATCCCGCTTTAAGGGATCGTCCAAAGATCTCGACTAGATGTCTCTCTCGGTAATAGGGCGGCAGTCCTCTCCGATCTCTTCTTCACACGGCATACCTGGCTGCTGCGAAGTTCGTTTGCGGCCCTTTGGGGTGATGTCCCCGTACAATCCTGCTTTCTGGTGCGAAGAATTTTTCGCCCTCTGGCGCCTCGTGTCTTACGCGCTCCTCGAAATTTGGTTGTTGTTTTCCTTCCTCAGACTGTCTCACGTCCTCCCGAAGGTCCTCCCTTGTCTTCAAAGCTGTCTTATATTATTTTCTTCCCGGCCGCTTCCTCTCTCTTCCGATGACACTCCCAAGCGTAACGTTAAACGAAAAGAATACAGAATTAAAATAATAGAATTAAGTCAAACAATTAAAGCTCCTCTGGAAATTTCGGTACGGCTCACGCGATTTTCGACTGGCGCGGGCGCATATCCCGCGCTCAGCGATCGGAAAGAGATCCGGCGAACGCGCGCGAAACGGCAGCGTCACAAATGTTAAAATGTTTATACTTTTCCTTTCTCTTTTAAGCAAGGGGCCGATATCCATAGCTACTTTATCGAATGAAGATCCTGGTGTGTCTGTATTTATCATAGATTGTTTTGTTTTTGCACGTACAAGATTTTTCAATTGGTATTGTAAGCATTGTTGTTGTATTGTAGAACACCTGCTTTTAAATTATTCCAGTAATAATTATGTTTGATTCTATTATATATTTTCGTAACTCCACGGTGTCTTCTCGTTGGTAAACAATGCATTTCATTAATAATAATGGAACGTAAATCATTAGGTGGATATTTAATTAGTCCATGACAAATAATTATTTTAATAGGAGTGTCGGAAAGTATTGATTGCAAATGTGATTTAATATCATTTCATGGAACACACATTATTAATGAATTTGGTTTTTGCAATACTAAATGTTTCTAATTTTAAGTCTTCTGTTATATCCCGTAAATCTGCAAAGATTTTAATAGTTTTGTTAGAGTAGCCGTACAGCCTTTTATAATGAGTTGTTCTTCACTAATGGGAGACTATATGAGAATAATTTTTATGTTTTATTGCTTAAGTCTGTCTTAGCATGAGAAATCCTAAGTTCGGTAGTTCTTTTCGCTCGAAAAGTTTTTGTGAACCGAAATCTAAAGGTTTTTCATGAGTGTCAACGAAATATGTCACGTTATCTTTGCGTAAAAATAATAATTCTCGAGAATCTATAATGTTATTTTTATTATTTGTGTTTTGTTTTTCTCGATTTTAAATTTCGATTAATAATATCTTCTTCGTCATTTTCTTCGTCGCTGTCTTTATTAATATCAGAGGTTTTATCTGATGGATTATATTGAATTTCTTCAATACTTTCATCACTGTTAAATTCATTAACTGTTCTATTCTGTTTATATATTTTGTTTTGTTGTTTGACTCCTGATTTGTATTTTGCTTTATTTAGGAATTTCGTGTATTAAAGCTTCTTCTGTAATTTGTAAATTAGGTAGTTCGTTTAATTCTTCAGGCATAAACGGAAGATTATCATTTTCAAGTAGATTTTCAAGTATTATTTTTTCGGCTTCTTCGATATCTGAGAGATGTAGATGAAAATCATCACTTTCCTTTTCTTCCTCTTTGCTATCGGATTCTTCTAACATTTCAGAAATTAATAATGCATCTTAAGAATCATTTGGATTTAAAAGTCTTTTATTTTTTATGACTTTACTATCTATTTCCTCGATATTGACAGGATTTCTTAATAATGCGTCTGCGTTTGTATTTCCTGCTTTATATATAACATCGTAATCATATTCTGCTAATTTTAGTTTCCAACGAAGTATTCGCATATCTGCATCTTGTGCATTTTTAAACCATAACAAAGATTTATGATCTGTTATTAAAGTGAAATTTCTTTCGTACAAAAATGGTCGAAAATGTTTAACGCAATATACAATAGCCAGTGCTTCCTCTTCATATGTATCATATTTTAATTCATTATCTGTTAAAGTTCGTGAAGCCTATGGTATCGATTGGTCTTTGTTTATCTCTCCCTGCGATAATATTCCTCCGACGCCTATTGCGGCCAGATGCATCGGTTGTTAGAATAAATCGTTTCGAAAAATATGAATATTGCAAAATAAAAAAACCTCACAAAGGTAAAAAAAAGTATGCCAAGTACATAAAAAATATTCCTTGTACACAACAAGAAGTTGAAAAGATACACTTGAAGATATAAGTATCTCTGAAAAATAACTAATAAAATATTTTTCTCTAAAAAATAAAGAAACTAAATTGAGCGCGAAAGTTATAGCGAGCGTGCGAGCGAGCGTGCTCCAAAAGAGACAAGCGCGAAATGAGACGGCCGACGGACAACGACACCCGCGAGTATCGAGACGCGCTCGATTCTAAGATGAATAGAATCTTAACACTTTGCTATATTAAACATACGCGAGATACGATTATAATTCGCACGCGGCGAATAAACAGCGATAAATCGTCTGTCTCGGAATAACTCCAGTAGTCACACAACGGCACTGAAATATGTCTATTTCAATAAACGAGACCGAATCTTTATTTCACTCGAATAGCGTACACGCGTCAAAAGTACTCTGAGCGGAATGCGCCGCGCTCGGTTGGCGGCTTACTTTTATACTGTCGTGGCCTTCTCGAAGGATCCAGAAGGTTCCAGAAATTTAGTCACTTCCGCCGACAGTTTTTAGGTGACTTGTTTGTCGCAATTTTACCTTAGATCCTTCGAGAAGGGCGACGATGTTTGTTGTTGCCGTGCGTTTTCGCTCGGTCGCAGAAAACGCTGCCTCGCATCGCGCGGCAACAACATGCGAGTTCGAGATTGCTGCAATCTCGAACATAAATAAAATCAATAATTAACTGGCCAAGTATTTACAAGTAATTTAGTTTGTACAGATTTGTAATTTGAAATAGTAAATATCATAAAATCAATTTTTATAGAAGTGTTTTAGACAGATCTTCTCCTTAAAATTAAATTTTTTATGAAATTTAATTTTTATTAACAGAACGATTTCCGAAATAAGTTTAATTTTGAATAGTATAAGAAAAATTACATTACTTTAGAGTTTATTAAAGGTATTATGTACTATAATACCAATCATATTGTTAATGTTAAATGTAATTAGAATTCTTTTGATTTACAAAGTATATTTTACAGGATGTATAATTTGAAAGAAAATTTTTCGTAAACTATAAGTCGGAGCGCGCGTATAAAACAAACTTACAAAGCAAAATATAAAAACTTGGCCTGCACGTCGTAAACGTCGAACTAGATTTGTGTTGTCTATACAATATTGCATGTGATATGAAAATTATTTACATATTATATCATATATTTATTTATATAATTATATATATTTTATAAAATATATATTTTCAAATCAAAAAAATCTTAAAATATAATTATATATATTTCATAAGATATATTTAGCAAATCAAGGAAATCCTAATATAATTATATATATTTTATTAGATATATTTTGCAAATGAAAGGAGTCCTAATTGCACTAATAATGATAAATGATGCAAGTAATTTTTACACAATATGAAATATTGTACACGAATTATTTGTATATGTTTATGACTCCGGAACGCAAAATTTTTATATTTTGCTTTGTAAATTTGTTTTATACGCGCGCCCCGACTAAAATTTTATACATATATAGGGTGTCCGAAAATTCGCGCAATTTAAGGAGAGGTAGAGGGTGTTATTCTGAACAGAGAAGTCCTCTATCATTTTTTTCTATAACGCTTAATAAAAGAATTATTATTGAGTGAAGTCTGGCCTATCATCGGCGTTCTTTAGCTGGACGCACGGTCGGTGAGCTGCGCGCCTGGAAGTGTGCGTAAGCGCTCAGATGTTTATGATTACGCTCACCCACGTGCGCCCGGCTGAATCGGCGATGACAGGCCAGGCTTCATTTAATAACAATATATATCGGCATTTGTAGTTCCGCTATTATCGATAGTATTAAATTAATTCAAACATGCAGAAAACTCAATTTTTGCATTGTGTTCCATTTTTTCAAATGAGAATATTACAATATACTGCTTTTTACTGTTTTATCGGGCATTAGATATATCCAAACATATCTAAGCGTGTGATAATGAAATATACAGTGTGCACTTTATTGCATTTGAACGCAATTTGAATATTGCTTACATTATAATGTTTACTATTCTATATATTTTTAAGAGAAATGCCATTAGGTCATTTGTGTCATATTTTTATATATACATATTTATGTATATATATTTATAATATATTTTATATATGTATAAAATATTATATATTGTTGTATATGTAAATGTTTATGTATTTGTAGTATAAATTTAAAATACATTTACAATACATTATATATTTATCTCAATCGCGACAGAATAATGAATCAAGCGACGCGGAAGCATCGCGACGCCAAGTTCATAAAAGAAAACGCGAACCAATTATAAAATAAATATGTCTGGATTGTCTAGAGTTTTGCATATGTACAAGGACCGCGGCGCTACTAAGTAGCTTATCCGAAGTTTTATGTCTACAACATATTTTTGATTAAAACATCTCAGGAAGAGCCGTAATCAAAAATCTAAATGCACTTTTATCAAATAATGTGAATGCAATCTTTCGATTGTGACCAGTTTGAATAAGATTGGTGCAGTCAATCCTAAGAAATGATATTCGTATATAGCAAACGTGAGATTTTTTTTTCCCGGATAAGTTTCAGACTCACGTACGTATGCTCGCACGCAACACGCAAAGCGATTTTGTCCATCAAGGGGCATTCACACTATATAAGTTTGAAAATTTTTTTGTGTATACTCTTTTATATATGATAAATGAGAGAGAGAAAAAGAGAGAGAGAGAGAGAGGGAGAGAGGGAGAGAGTAGTGGGAGGGATGGAGAGGGAGAAGGAGAGAGGGAGGGATGAGAGGAGCAGAGAGGGAGGGAGGAAGGAGGGTAAAGGAAGTTGTAAAGTTTTATGTAATAATGTCAAAAAAGATATAATAATAATTAATTAGTCTACTAAAATTTCAATTTATTAGTATATGTTCGTTTATAAGTTAAAAAATCATATACTTTACAAGAATTAATACAATATAATTTTTCACATTGGAATAATGTTCAAAAGATATGTACCAATTGTAATGCTGTCTCAGTTGAAAAGACTGATATAGTAATAACAGGAAGTATTATCATCTTACTATTGATGTTATTTAAAATTAATGATACAAAAATTATTAAAGTAACAGATTTAAAAATTAAAGCTGTATCTACAGAAAAAATAAGTATTGGTGCAAATATATATAAAGTCATTAATGGAATTTTTCATCAAGATAAATGTATAACTGATGGACATTATGCAAGCATAGTACGTGCTAAAGGTAACGAGTGACAATTAATAAATGATTTAAAAATACAAAAGTGCAGTTGGCCTCGAAATGCTAAAAACGTATATATATTATTTGCAAAAAAAATATAAATTTTTACAAAAGCAATGAGATCACAATAAAAAAACCTCACAAAGGTAAAAAAATACGCCAAGTACATATAAAATATTCCTTGTATACAACAGAAAATTGAAAAGATACTTATCTCTGAAAAATAGATAATAAAAAAATTTTTCCTTAAAAAATAGAAAAACTAAATGAAATCAATAACTAACTAGCCAAGTATTCACAAGAAATTCAGTTTGTAATTTGAATAAAGATTTGTAATTTGAAATAGCAGATATCATAAAATAAATTTTTATAGTAGTGTTTTAGACAGATTTTCTCCTTAAAATTAAAATTTACACATTTATTTTTATTAACAGAATGATTTACGAAATAAGTTGAGTTATGTATAGTATATCACAAATTATATTACTTTAGAGTTTATTAAAGGTATATATAATATACTATAATATCAAATCATATTGTTAATGTTAAGTGCAATTAGAATTCTTTCGATTTACAAAGTTTATCTTACAGGATGTATGATTTGAAAGAAAATTTTTTTGTAAACTCTCAGTTGGGGCACGCGTATAAAACAAACATACAAAGCAAAATATAAAAACTTAGCAATTTATTGGGAAATTCTAAAAATCTTAAATAAAAATAATGTAAAAATTAGAATAAAGAAAAATAGCCGTATTGTACATTCCAATCGCTTACAAATTTTATACATCAAAACTAATAAATAATAGTGAGAATTTTCCGATAAACCTTTCTTTGTAGCACAATATTTTAATCAATTGCTATATACTATGTATATGAAATAAGCAGAACAATCAATTGGCGAGCTGTCAAGTCTCGGAAAAACTACGCATGGAAAACATCAAAAATTGAAGATTAAAAATCGAAATTTGGCTAATTAAGACAAAAGCACTTAAAATTCATAATCAATCATGAATGATCAAATTTTAGGATGAGAAAAATAAACCTTGTCATTTTTTATATAGTGAATTCTCGTTTTCCGCAACCTCTTTTTAATTTTTTATAGGAAGTTCGAACTCTTCTTCTTCGGTTTCCTAAATAGATATCATAATAATAACATCTTTTTTTTCATAAAATACGCATTTGTTTTCAAATTTAACTGATTTTGTATTTGATGAGAATGAGAGATATCTGGTTATTTTTCCAAGTACAATTATTCAATTCATTTTATTCGTTTTTCGTCGAAAAAGTACAGAATTTTCGTTTATAATACAGGTAAAACTATGAACAAATTATGAATCCCGCACGATAAATTACAAGGAAAAATTTAATTGAGATATATTTTTCTCCGAATAACAATAATAGAATCTATTATTCAAGAACAAACATAGAAATTCGTGTTTCAATAATATTTTCTCGAGTAAAATACGTCCAACAACTATAGCATTATATTAATAGGGCTATTGGAGAAAATTCCGAGATAATTTTCTAGACCTTTCTATACTTTGACTAGACCATTCATATTTTTAATACTCCTTTTTTTAAATTATATTTAGCTTTGTACTATTTCTAATCTCAATCCTTTCTTTACTGTGAACAAAATTTCTGCGTAAATTTTCGAAAGGAAAATTAAGCAAAATGAAATATAAGTTTTTGTTCATGAGCCGAAAAATAAATCGTATTGTGCTCGTATTGCATGCCATAAATCGTGCCAAAACTCAGTACTAAATATTTATGGTTTGTCACGTACACTATTATCTTTGAGTTCAACTTTCACATTTTAAAAAATATACCTGAAGTTCTCTTCCCTGTTTGCCGAAGGCTAACGATTGGTCGGTCGCGAGATGCGACGACCAATGATGGCGCGGCATATCTTTTCGCTTAAGGGGATCCTTAAGTGACTGGCGAACTCCAATGGGTTAGCGCCCTCATCTAAACGTAACTAAAATTGCCGATAATACCGGCATTTGTAGTTCCGCTATTATCAATAGTATTCAATTAATTTAAACATGCATAATAGAAGATGCAATTTTTGCATTGTGTTCCATATATTCAAATGAGAATATTACAATATGTTTTTACTGCTTTATTTATCATCTCGCATATGTATCCAAACATATCTAAGCGTGTGATATTAAAATATATGCGTGTCTTTATTGCATTGAACACAATTTGAATATTGCTTACATAATAACATGTACTCTTCTATATATTTTTTAAGAGAAATACCATTTGGACATTTGTGTCCACATTTTTATATATACACGTTTATGTATACATATATATAATATATTATACACGTATATATAATATTTTATATATGTATAAAATATATATATATATATATAGAATTGATATATATATATATGTAAATGTTTATGTATTTGTAGTATAAATTTGCAAACATTTACAATACATTATATATTTATCTCAATCGCGATAAAATAATGAATTTACAATATTTTGAATATTGAATAATCGAATATTTTGAATATTGTAAATAAAGAGTAGGCCCATCCATCGCCTATTCTTGTGAGACACAACCATATATTCTTTTTGTCTCTGCAATAAAGATAATCCTCGCATTGAGATTTTCTCTTAATATTTTTTTGCATATCATAAGCTTTATGAATACGATAATAAATATTTATCATCGTTTTTATCATTTATTTTACACACATGCAAATTGCATCTTGTGTGAAATAATCAGCACACGAATTGATCGCCTCTGGCATATATTTTACACACATGCAAATTGCATCTTGTGTGAAATAACCAGCACACGAATTGATCGCCTCTGGCATATATTTTACACACATGCAAATTGCATCTTGTGTGAAATAACCAGCACACGAATTGATCGCCTCTGGCATTTATTATTTAATCAAAGCGCACATGCAAAACGCATTTGATATGAAAAAACAACCAGCTCACGAATTGATCGCCTCTGGCATATATTTTACACACATGCAAATTGCATCTTGTGTGAAATAACCAGCACACGAATTGATCGCCTCTGGCATTTATTATTTAATCAAAGCGCACATGCAAAACGCATTTGATATGAAAAAACAACCAGCTCACGAATTGATCGCCTCTGGCTAATTAACTACTGTACCTGTAACTAGTATTTTAAAATACTAATATAATAAAAGAGGCAAGCTTTTCTCATTATACTTGCGTCTCATTGCGTTCCCGCACATCATATATTAAAAATAGTACACAAAAAAAAATTTCAACGTGTAATAACGTGCTATAATAATACGCGATAATCTCTTATTACGCGTATGAACAAGACACGCGACAAACTGAAACTGAGCCTGCCACGCACTGATACGATCGCGTGCGTCTGTCCGCACGTATGTATGTGTGTGCGTACAGCTGACTTACTGCCTGATACATACATACTTACATACTAATTGCTATAGATATCGCGTAATAATGAAAATGAAAACTAATCTTTATAAATGTTTATCTTTATAAATTAATATTCTATGACCGAAACATTTATAATATAAAAACATTATTTTTATATTATTAAATTAATTTCATAAAAACAAAAATATTATTTCTATTTTACGAAAAAATTATATAAAATTAATTATTTATATGTATATTATAGATTATTCTGTATAATTAATAATAACTGTATTATCTTTGTATATTACACATATGTTATATACAAGGTGTTCCCAAATTCAAATTTTGCAAAGGAATAATTCTGGAAATATTAAATAATAATAAAAATTGTTATCAATTTTTTAGCAGTATTTTCTAAAATTTAATAGCTTTTATTTTATAACTTACGATTTATATGATCGCCTGTGATTCGTGCATCTAATAATTGATAATCGAGCATTTAAAGTTTCACTTATTCTATATGATAATTAACTGATAAACTATGAAGCTTTAATATCAATCTTGTTACTAATAAAATACTAATAAGATATAAATATATATAAAAATGATATATATATATATATATATATATATATATATATATATATATATACTTTTATTTTTATATAAAGTTCCCAACTTATTATTATCAACTTTTTAATATCAACATGCCAAAATTATTTTGTTACCTATAATATGCTGATAACGTGTGTTATTTATATATATATTTGTGAATTTATATACAAAGATGGAAACATACGTATATGTATTTATTATCAGATAATAACTATAAGATCAATTCAATATTAAATTGATTAATTAATTATTATATTTATATTTTACATGTTGATATTAAACAATAACAAGTTGATAATAAAAACTTGGGAACTTTATATAAAAATGAAAGTATATATATATTTTTATTTTTATAGCTTATTAGTAACAAGATTGATATTAAAGTTTGATAATTTATCAATTAATTATTGTATGTAGAGTAAGTGAAACTTTAAATGCTCGGTTATCAATTATTAGACGCACGAATTACAGGCGATCATAAAATTGTAAGTTGTAAAGTAAAAACTACATTTAAGAAAATACTGCTAAAAGAAATTGAAAAGAATTTTTATTATTTAATAATTTAATAATTTAATAATTCCAGAATTATTGCATTACAAAATTTAAATTTCGAAATTTTGAGGGATACCTTGTATACAATATATAATGTCTAATATACAAAGATAATACAGTTATTATTAATTATACAGAATAATCTATATTAATATACATATAAATAGTTAATTTTATATAATTTTTTCGTAAAATAAAAATAATGTTTTTATGTATAAAATCAATTTAGCAATTATTTTTATAAGGAAAACAAAATTGCAAAGAATATCTCTGCGCATATTAGCGCGGGTACATATCCGGATGATGCGGCATCGGAGTTCTTTTTTATCTACAAAATATAAACATTAAAAAACTTAAACTTGCATTTTATCAATATGAATATAAATATAATGGATTAATGACATTCTTGCGATAAAAATAATACTAAATACGATATAAATCGTATAATTTTTAATGAAATAAGTAATCATAATTGATTAAAAATAATCCGATTTATGTCATGTTTGATATCATTTTAATCACAAGAATCTCATTAATCCATTATATTTATATTCGTACTGATAAAATGCAAAATGCAAGTTTTATTCTATAAAAGATTTATATTTTGTAGATAAGGAAAGATCCCGATGCTAAAAAGTCAACAAAAGAGAGAGCAAGAAAGAATGAAGGAGCAAGCGAGCTAACAAATTTAAAGAGTTCCGAAGTCTCGCTCACCAGGCCCTTTATCTGTAATCTTTGACGTATATATGTCACCTTACTAGAAAATAAAAATTCTATATATTGCATTTTATATATCTGAAAATAATTGTAATGGATTAATTACATTTTGGCGATTAAAATGACACTAAATATGATATAAATCGGATTATTTTTAATAAAATTGTAATTATAATTTTATTTACATAATTGATTAAAAATTATGCGACTTATATCGTGTTTAGTATTATTTTAATCGGTAAAATATCATTAATTCATTGTGATTATTTTCGAATCAATAAGTGCGAAAAACAAAAATTTTACAGTAATGATATATAACGCGAGAGATTATAGATAAAGCGACCTTTGCGAACAAGACTCCGAAACTGTTTCATGTTAGTTATCTCGCTTGCTCCTTTCTTGTTCTCTTTTCTCTCTCTCTCTTTCTCGATATTGTTAACCATGTGGCAACAGCGCACATGCTCGAAATCGGCTCGAATATCATTATTTGGCTTGAGACCATCTATCGTGCGCATCATCCGGATACATACAATTTTTTAACACAACCGGATACATACATTTTATATTTATATTTATATTTAGTTATCACACGTGCAAACACACACACACACACACACACACACACACACACACACACACACACACACGCAAAACACGCACGCACACTCACACGCTCAAGCACATGCACACACATATAATGAAATAGAAATAAATTAGTTTTTTTTTAAATATCTCTATTTTAATTATAATTTTTCTTAATTCCTTATTTTCATCCTAACATTCTTATCCTTATTTTATAATATTGTCACCAAAATTATATATCACTTTTCGATTATTTGTTTATATGTTAGTCATACTGCTCTCTCTCTCTCTCTCTCTCTTTGTTCTTTTTCTCTCTCTTTTTCTTTTTCTCTCTTTCTCTCTTTTTTTCTCTGCTTATTCTTTATTGTATTCATTGCCATTATTATATTCTTTTATTTGTTTTATTTTTATTGGTTGTATTTTTGTTTTCCTACATAATAATAAATTAATTTATTCATCTTTATTTTATAGAGCATAAATGAAACATTGTATATTTGTATAAATAAAAGTATTATACATGTGTGTGTTTTGTATAAACATTTGTTGTATTTAACTTACGATATAAATCGTATAATTTTTAATATATTTTGCAAAGGAATAATTCTGGAAATATTAAATAATAAAATTTTTATCAATTTTTTTAGCAGTATTTTCTAAAATTTAATAGCTTTTACTTTATAACTTACGATTTATATGATCGCCTGTGATTCGTGCATCTAATAATTGATAATAAAATAAAAAACTATAATAACTATATATAACAACTATAATAATAACTCTAACTATAATAATACCTATAATAATAACTAAATAACTATAACTTAACTATAATAAAATAAAAAAAGAAAATAACTTGTATTGTATATCTCATTTATGTTGTATAAAATAAAAATACATAAATTTATTTATTTATTTACGTGTAGAAAAATAAGAATCAAATAGAAGAATAAATGTTGAACAAATATAAAAGTATAATAATGGGAATGAAAGAATAATAAATGAACAAAAGAAGAGAGAGAGAGAGAGAGAGAGAGAGAGAGAGAGAGAAGCGTAAGTGAACGTATAAGTGAATATGCGAGAAGCATAAAACGATACGTACATAGTGAGCGAGCGATTAGAAAGAGACAGAGTATGATTGAAAAAGAAAGATAGAGAAACTGCAATAATGTTAATGTATGCGTACTCTACATATATGAATTTTGCTCTACACACATAAAAGAGACGAAGATAGTACGATCAGGCCTGCTTTTGTATATATAATATACACAAAAACACACATACATACATATAATACTTTTTTTATATAAAAAATACACAATATTTCATTTATACTCTATAAAATAAAGAATAATTAATTTATTATCTTGTAGAAAAATAAAAAGAAAAAGAATAAAAATCAAACAAATAAAAGAATATAATAATGAGTATAAATGAATACAGTAAAGAACAAGCAGAGAAAGAGAGAGAGTGAGAGAGAGAGAGAGAGAGAGAGAGAGAGAGAGAGAGAAACTCAAGTGAGCGTATAAGTAAATATGCGAGAAGCTTGAAATGATACGTAGTGAGCGAGCGATTAGAAAGAGACAAAGTGTATGATTGAAAAAGAAAGATAAAGAAACTGGAGTAATGTTAGTGTACACATACTCTGCAAACATGTATTTTGCTCTACACACATGAAAGAGACGAAGATAGTACGAATATATCTGTCTTTGTCATGTAAGATTGCAGCTCTGTCTATCGCGACATCACGCAACTAATCTACTGCTCTGTTTTACTCTTCAGCCTCGATCTCGCACACACACATATGCACGAAAATTTTAGATTGCATTAACTTTTTTATAAAGCTTCTAAACTCATTTCTCTAAGTTCACTGATACTCTTTGATGAAATGCCAAGTCGGATTGTTACTGATTAGGCACGTGCAGATTACAAATTTTTTGTATTAAATAAATGTTGACGGCAGAAGCCGATAACTAAACTGTAATTTTGTAATTTTTTTTCACTTTTTTTATGAAATCATATCTACCCGAGTACGTTATTATATATATTTTAATTATGGAAAAGGATTTATCGATATTTATAATAAACAAAAAGATTATGCACTTTAACTTAATATTCGCCTTTTGATCGGTAAAACAGACCTTAAGGTTCCCCTTAAGGACACAAAACCCAGCAACCCGGCAACATACACGCTACCGCACACTTTCGAGTTGACGATTCGCCAGTACACATACAGAATTCTTCCGTTTTTTCCATCAGTATCTTGAGAAGATCTCGAAACGTAAGTCGTGATATATAAATGAGTTATAAAAGTACGCATCTACTATATTTTCTCAAACAACAATAACGATGTCGAGCAAATCTAACAAGAAAAAGACTACGGCGGCATCGTTGTCTGAGCACGTGACGGCGGGTAATTTCAACGATGATCAAGCATGTGACTCGGCGAGAACCCAGTTGTCGATAATAAACCTTCATGCCATCAAAGATATAATAACCGAAATCAAGACTGCCGACCAGCGCAAGCTCTCTGTGGTGCTGAAAATGCTCGAAATGGCCAGGAAATGCGCCAAACTCCAAATGGATTTTAAACGTCTGCAGGATGATTCCAAAGATCTCCAAAACGATTAAGTTCTTTTCCTTATTTTATAGAGAAGATTGGATTTCAAAGAATTTGCCTATACACCAGTAGGTGTTTTATTAACATTTTTAGATTATATAAATTTATAAATATAGATTATTAATATAGATTATTAAATTTATAAAGATTATTATAATTTATAAACACAATTTATAAAGATAATTTATGTAGATTAATTTTTGTAAAAGTATATGACGCTTTGAAAGCCTTTGGATAATTGGAGAATGCAATGTTAATCGTGTTCAAAGTAATCAGACCATTTTTTTCGGTGTAAATAAAAATGATAAGAGCATTTAAATAATCATTAAATATTCAAACTTTTTTTATCATCTTAAAAAAGGCAATTATCAAGGCAATCACTATGAAACTCATATTAAACTTACCAATCGACGATCACCGCGAGTAAAAAACGGAAAGTAGGAGAAACGCCCTGCCTAACGAGGACTGGGATAATCTCTAATTTGTTAAATTTTCGGAGGATCCCTACTTCTAAAAATCGAAGGACACGGTAGTGTCTGTGCGATGATAAAAATGAGGCACTCCGTGTATCTATACGCGCGAGTCAGATAGTTCGAATAGTTTGAGAGTTAGAACATACCTCTGGAAAGAAAGAAACTATAAAGAAAAAACTATAAAAAGAAGACTCATAAGACTCGAAAACAATAATTCAGACTTCTCAAGATTCAGATTTCATTCACTCACCAGTTATTATTAATATTTACGTTTTTGCATAATGAGTTATCAGTTCTTTGTGCAACCAGTGTCTTCACTTGTGATCATCTACAGAGCTACCTATCTGCAAGCACGAATC
This sequence comes from Cataglyphis hispanica, assembly GCF_021464435.1. Taxonomy (NCBI): domain Eukaryota; kingdom Metazoa; phylum Arthropoda; class Insecta; order Hymenoptera; family Formicidae; genus Cataglyphis; species Cataglyphis hispanica. Next base: position 3,393,107 of record NC_065962.1, on the reverse strand, counting down.
GAGCATCGAGCTGCCAACAAGAGACACAGAGCGAAATACCGCATTAATTCCTTCGCAGAAATCCCTTCGACTCTGAATCGCTATTCTTAATAAGTAAGTCTAATTATGTAATTCTCTCCTATTCTTCTTTTGTCTTACTTTTTTTTAAAATCATAACAATTTCGTAAGATGTTTCATTTTTTTAAATCATTCCGTAATAGACGTAATAAGATTTAGAAAATTTTAAAATACTATTTTAACAGGCGAGCGACCAGTTTTATACTTCCGATCGTTCTACACACACACATACACACTTATTTATTTATACATTTTAATTTTGATTCTATTTTCAAATTAAATACATTATATTGTAACTACCAGTCGGAGAATAAATTTTAAAAATAGAATCTTCCCCTTTATTATTCTGATTCACGTCTTCCATCCATAAATGTAGCACCTGCGAATAAATGAACACTCACACATACACTCGTATACTTAAAGATAAGTTTTTTCTTTTATATTATTGATATTAAATCATAAGAACATGTATCAACTTTCCTACTTATTTAATGAATAAATGTTTATTTTTGTTTAATCTATATATTTTTTGACCCCTCTCTCTCGTCCCCAGTAAAAGATCGCTTGGTCCCATCTCGAGTAATAGGGATTAAATTCTTTGACTAAAAAAGGACCACCGAGTGAACGTCTGAAAACAGTGTAATAGCTACGCGTACAGTCGTTTACCTGATTCTCAGTCTTTTGAGTTCGCTCGATCCGATTTTTATGCCGCAAGGCGTTTGATTTCGGGATAATTAAAATTGTTGCTGCCCCCTTCCTTTTGACACATCCTTCCCGAATGTCTGGATGTAACTTTCTGTTTTAAAATTTAATAATTGTTGCGCCCTTCCTTGTGACTCATCCTTTCGAGAGTCTGGACGTAACATATTATAAAAATTTTGGGGCCACGTCCAGGATTGTAATGTGCGATCTTTTAAAACTGGAATGAATAAAGGGACAAGAGATACAGCTCATAAAAACAAAGTAGAGCGAAATATTCAAATTGCTCAGGAAACATATAATCGAATAAAATCAAACAAATCAGAAACACACTACACTTCTGCTTTAAAAAAATCTACTAAAACAAATGCTGATGCTTCTAAAGATTATAAACTGGAAAAAAAGAAAATGAAAGAATTGGAGTATATTCCGATTGATTATAAGATAAAAGTTTTAAATATTGCGAAACAACATCCTAATTGGAGTTTGACAAATCTTCAAAGAAAATGATGTAGCTGTTTTAAGAGCATGAAAGATTTAAAGAGATGGGAGGAATACATTAAAAAAAGCGAAACAACAATCTATAAATATAATACCATTGATTCTTGGACGTAAGATCGTTTTATGGAGACTCGAGAAAATTTGCAACAAGTCACAACAAGAGACTTGCAAGAGTAGGCTTTGGTTGTTACAAGTCAATTTGAAAATTTTCATTTTAAAGCTTCTCTTTATTGAATAAAAAGATTCAAGAGAATTTGAAAAATTATAAGATACGTGAGTGAAAGGGAGACTATTACGATGCAAGAAATTTTGGCTTCAGCAGAATAATTTCGTATTCAAGTACAAGATTTGATTCCAAATTTTAAAAAAGAATTTGTCATCAATACTGATCAAACAGATAATTTAACAAATATTAAATTTCACAAATTATGAATATTTGGAAATACTTATATTACTATACATTATAGGTTGGCAGTATCAATCCATGTTTGATAGAAGTCTTGCCAAACAAGGATCAAAGATTGTTCTGGTAAAAAAGCCAAATTTAATCAAAATCATACATTCATACGCGGCCCAATATGCACGGCCCAATAATATCACACTATTCGGAGAATTTATATCACATATGTTTATATGTTTACAAGAATCAACAGATAATTTTGGGTCCAGAGTTCAAAAATCTGTTGATGAATTTATAACAAAATATAAAAACATAATTGTAACTAGTTCGAAGTCCGGAAAAGTAACGACGCAAATATACAAAAATTTTTTATCAAAAACATTATTGCCACATTATTGTCCAAAAAAACAAATTTTTACTGTTGATCAATTCTTGGAAAGGACAAACAAATCCGGGAATGTATGATGAAATTTTTAAAGATGATAGAAATATAGGAACATGTTTTATTAAAGTAATTCCTCCAAAATGCACGTCTATATACCAATCTTGCGACGTCTATTTCTATAGGCAAGTTAAAAATTTAATAAAGCGTTTTCAAAACTATTCATATCTAATTGAATAAAATCGCGAAATTTTATTTAGGGAAGATTGTACTAAAATTGTTTCCATTGTACATCATCAATTATTGTCGCTAATATTTTCTGATATGTTGCGTTATGCATGGTTTGCTTCTAAACTTTGTGATGAACGAAAAATCTTTGTAAATGTAAATTAAGCTTGCTTTCCAATAGATGTTTTAAAAAAGCTCTGCATATGCAAAAATACTGCATTTATCAGATGTGTAAGATGCACGAAAAATTTATGTTTTCATTGTTTTTACGGTATCACCCAGCATCTTATACGGTTTCTATTAATTTCAAATTCGATTAATACACAATAAGTTTAGAACATTATCATATTTTTCATTTTTTATTTACTTATTTATTTTTAGTTTTTATTTATTTTTTACTTTTATTTGTTATATTTATTCATTTATTATTTGTTTTTAGTTTTTATTTTTTTATTTATTTTAATTTAATTTAATTTTTCATTTATTTATTTTATTTTACTTTAGTTTTTATTTAATTTTTCATTTATTTATTTTATTTTACTTTAGTTTTTATTTTATTTTTTATTTATTTTATTTTAGGTAAAACTCCTATTTAGGGGAGGCAGCCCCAATAACCTTGACCTTGTCATATGTTATCAAAATCATGATCCTGAACAACATTCAAAAGGTTTTAGCCGTCGCTCGTTGTTTATTAAAAAGTTATCAACAAAGAATTTCCACGAATTATATGCAATTTTCAGACAACATGTATATTTTATAATATAAATCTCTACTAGATTCATTCACCGATTTCTATGACCTTGATGTATGTTGTCAAGGACATAATTCTAACTTTTTCTTCTAATCGCCGCTCGTTGCTTATTAAAAAGTTATTAACAAAAAAAGTTTAAAATATACCAAAGTATATGCATAGGAAACGCGCACACACGCACGCACACACACGCACGCACACACACACACGCACACACACGCACGCACACACACACACGCACACACACGCACGCACACACACGCACACACACACACGCACACACACGCACGCACACACACGCACGCACACACACACACGCACACACACGCACGCACACACACACACGCACACACACGCACGCACACACACACACACGCACACACACGCACACACACACACACGCACACACACGCACGCGCGCGCACACACACACACACACATACGGAAGGGATGCAAGAGGGACCTTTGGCCATCCTCCCCACTGGTAGACAGGGTGGACCTTGCTTTACAATGTAGCATGTACTTTGTAAGTTGTAAAGGGAGGTCCACCCTGCCTACTGGCGGGGTGGGTGCGGGAGGGGGGCCAAAGGCATCCCTCCGTGTGTGTGTGTGCGTGTGCGTGTACGTATGTGTGTGTGTGTGTGTGTGTGTTTGTTTTTTGAATAACGTTTTTTGAATAACTTTATTGAATAACTTTTTAATAAACAATGAGCGACGGTTAAAACCTTTTGATTGTTATTCAAGACAGATACCTTGTACATTTGAAAAAAAAATTTCATCGATCGAATGGTTAGTATGTTGTATTCTATAATCGATTCGTTATTCTATAATCGATTGAATGGTTAGTATGTTGTGTTATTCTATGTATAATCAATCGAATGGTTATAGTCTGTTGTGTTATTTTATATCAGACGGTTGGATAATTTGATTTCTGAACTATCAATATGCGTTTACACGAATTTATTAATATGACGTACAATTTTGATGTTTTGTGGAATTTTTTATGTGAAAAGAAAGTTGTTCGTCATGAATAACATGTCCGAGATGTCAAAATTTGTTAACACTAGTGAACAGTTCCGAAAATAATTTATTTCATTGCACAAGAAGCTATAATAAAGCTATTAAAGGTCGAAAGCGACGAAGAGTAACGTGCAATTTTAAACTCAGTGCATTTCACGGAACATGGTTTGCACGAACGCACATGGATCTAACAAAAATTTGCCGTTTTGTTGCGTATTTTTTGATGCTACCGCCACTACGATACACATTTCTGCAAAATGAATTAGAGTTAAATGATAGTGCAATAGTCGATTGGACGAATTTTTGTCGAGAGATAAATAATATACTTTTCAGTTTATTAATTTATTATTCGTAAATAAATTGCACGTTTCTTTGTTAAATCAATTCTAGTTGCTTCAACAGTTGCTTTTACTAAAACAAGAGTCAATTGGTGGAACAAATAAAATGATCGTACTAGATGAGGCAAAAATAGGCAAAAGAAAATATAATACTGGACGCATAGTGCGAGGACAATGGGTTTTTGGTGGTATCGAGAGGAATAGTAAAAAACTTTTTATTTTGCCTGTACCTAATCAAAGTGCCGAAATACTACTGCCACTTATTCAGAAATATGTTGCTCCTGGCTCAATTATTCATACAGATAAATGGCGTGCATATAATGCTTTAAGTAATGAGAATTATATACATCGAACAGTGAACCATTCAATCAATTTTGTAGATCCAGAAACAGGTGTCCATACGCAAAATATAGAAAGATTGTGGAGAGACATGAGAGCAAATATTTCCCGTTATGGTACACACGATTATCATTTTACAAATTATATTGCTGAATTTTTGTTTAAAAAAATGTATAATTTTAATGAACGCATTGATACTTTCATTGATATAATGAGTTCTATGTATCCATTAAATCAATCAAATACAGTTTAAAAACAAAGAAAAACAAAATTAATTTCACTTTGTATTAGAAAGTACATGCGTGGATACAATGGGTTCCACGCACCTTACGGGGGGGCTCCACTTCCGGAAGATATAACCTAACCCAAACCAAATTTTAGTTTTAAATCAGAAATAGATTTGGGCTAGGTTATATCTTTCGGAAGTGGAGCCCCCCCGTAGGAGAAGCGGAACCCACTGCATCCACGCATACATTTTCCCATCCACATAACAATTGTGTGTTAGACCTTGCTTCGCATTGTAAAGTATATATTGCTGGGTACCTGTATAATGTAAAGGGTATAATGTAAACGCTCCGCCCCTCCCCCGTACTTTGGGCAAAACTTCAATTTTTTGAATATAAATTTGGATTAGATTAGTTTTTTTCGGGGCGGGGTGCAGGGGGAGGGGCGCAGCGTTTCTCCCGTCCACACATTTACTTAAATATACAATTAATATGAAATTCATACTTAGAGAAATTCAAATTATTACATTTAATACTTGTTCTTATCGTATAATTTGATTGTAATATAATAATTTTTTAATAAAAAACGAGCGACGGTTAAATCCTTTTGAATGTTGTTCAGGGTCATGACCTTGACAACATATGTCAAGGTCAAAGTCATTGAGGCTGCCTCCCCTAAACAGGAGTTTTACCTTATTTTACTTTATATTTATTTTATTTTATTTATTATTTATTTTGTATTTATTTTATTTTTATTTATTTTTTATTTTTTTTATTTTTTATTTATTTTTTATTTTTGTTTTATTTATTTTTGTCTTTTTTATTTTATTTTCCGTTAATGCTAATTATGAAATTACGACAAAGAAAAAAATTAATTAGAAAAATATAAAATTAATTAAAAAATTTTTTTTTAATTATTGTGATTTGTTGTTTATATAATAATTGTTATTAATTATTATTATTTTATTTTAATAAACATATTTTTAGAATTAAGCATTGTTCATTCCCTTATCTTTTCTACAGAAAGCATTCCGAAATTGTTGCACGAATTTTCATCGAAAAATATGGAACATGTTTGGAATGAAAATGTTAAAAATTAAATGTTATTATGAAAAAACCGCGTAATATTTATTTATTTAATGTTAAAATGCTTAAAAAAAAAGATTATACAAAAACAAAAAATAAAAATTACATACAAGGGATTCTAACTAGCGATTCCTCAACACTTCATTCATTTACAACTCTTGAGCGTTAGCCACTGAGCCACTCCGCCGCTTCGATTATTACACATTGTGAAGCGGTTAAATTGAACTTGAAAATCTTTTAAATTTTTTTTCAGACAAATGAGTGAGAAACGTGCTCTATAGCTTTACCAGCATTTGTTTGTCATTGAGGACTACACATAAAAAAATCGCCGCTTGAATCGGCGTCGGGCACATCTAATCCTCCCTTTGTTAATTACATGTCAGTAAGTGAAATACATTGAAAATTCTTGTGCAACATCAAGAACATTGAGAAATAACGCTTTTCGGCTTTCACAACTAAAATCGATATGTACATATGTGTGGATTGCTCGGTACGTCTTAGTTACGTGTCAGTAAATGAAATATGTCAAATATTCTTGTGTAACATCAAGAACATTTGGAAATAACTCTTCTCAGCTTTCACAGCTAAGATTGATATGTACACAAGTGAAATTCGCTGGGTGCGTTTTAGTTACGTGTCAATAAGCGAAATATGTTGTTATGTCCCGGTATTTAAAGTTAATAAAAAAAATTAGATTTATTTCTTAAAAAGACGCAACAATATTAAATAAGAGAAAATTAAAATATGGAATTTAAATTTTAATAAAGAGAGTTACAAATGTAATATTTAGTTTAACATTAAATTTATTGAAATAATTTTATTATTTTATGATTTTCGGTCTGCATTCACCGGGTCTACCGGGGATTCAAAAGACTTATAACCCGTCAATTTAAAGTAATAATATAATTATTTACTTACCGATTATTTGGTATAAGTAATTATAAAGTAAATTCTCCTTATAATATGGTTTAAAATAATAACGGTATTATATTATATAATTGTATATATTGTTACGTCCCTTATGGTATTCGCAATCTTTCGTCGTGTCGGTAAAGGAATTAAAAAGAAAGATCATGGTGTTGTTTTAAAAACATCTGTGCAAAGCGGTGTAAATCTTAAGTTGGAATTCCGCTATCGTGCTGAGCGGACGTTTTTCACTGGTTATATACTTTATAGTTATTTCAGTTATTGTGTTTGTGCTTGTTTGCCTCTTTTAATTATTGAAATTGTTATTTTTTTTAACCAAAACTTTCATTATTTCCCGGTGCGAGTGCAACATCGTGTTATGTGAATCGATTTATCGAAGTCGTTGCGCGGACGTAACATTTTGAGGACTCGTCCAGGATCTTTGCGAGAGATCTCGAGATCATACAACGAGTTAAATAGTGAAGTAATGAGCCATAACTATGGAGTAACAAGAGGCGGGAGTTTACTCACGGATTACGTCGACGCTTCAAGTTGCGAGATTTGAATCTTCGTTGGAAACAATTATTCCAGTCTGTTATGCCGGAAATTCGTCAGTTCCATGAGGAATGGATGCAAGTCGAATACGACTCGCAGATGCGTGAGTGTGACAATGAGCTTCGTCGGATAGAGAAGAGATTCCAACAACGGATTATACACTCCTTCTAATAATAGAAAAACGCATAGTCAAAATCCTTTTGAAAATTTTAATTCCAATGTGTGTGTGATTTCGGGTATAAACTTGTAACGATGCATCCCCCCATCGTTCCCGACACATCGCCCGTCGGAAGTCTGCCGCCCGGCGAATACCAGCCGGGCAGGGGCAGAGGCGCTTGGCGCCCTATTTTTAAACTAACAACGAACACCAACGGTGTTTGTCGCAAACAGCCGATCGCCGAGCGGCGCCGAGTGTTCCCGGCGAACGCCGAACCCTCCACGCCGGAGGCCCCGCGTCATTTCCCCCACCCCGAGGGGGATGTAAACGGCACGGGTGTCGCAACCGCTCCGTAACCGTAAGGGTATAAAAAGCCCAACAGATCACAGATCTGTAAACCAAACCAGACCAGACCAGACCAGACCGGCAACTGAATCCGCTCGAGCCGTACGCCCGAGACACATCCAGAAACCGCTCCAGAAACGTCGAAAGACAGTAAACCGGAGGTTGATGTGTTCGCAGCCTCCGTCGAGAATTCTCGACTATCTGCTCTAGAGACGAATCCTATCACCAAACCTCCGTAAAGGACCGAAAGTGGACGAGTTCGCCGCTCTCCTCAAGTATTCTCGAGCCTTACGATCCGTACACCTGACCGTCCAAACTTCGCACAACGTCGCATTCCACGAACCCTCTCTGGAAACACGCGCCGCGTCACCAATACCGACGCATACATCAACTGCATGTCGCTACCCTGCAGTTTGCGCCGACCACCCGGCCACATATTGTATGCGCCTTACCGCGCATACCTGTAACGATATCACACCGCGAGATATCGATAATACTCTCGCATAAGACTTCGCGCCTATTGACATACGTTGTCAACACGCGCCCGCCTTACCGCGCTCACCTCGCGCCTACAGGCACGCACCGGCAAGCACGTGCCCGTCTCACCGCACGCACTCCGCGCCTCGAGCCGGGCCCTTTAATGAGACGCGCAAAAACACTGTCTAGACCGGCGACACAACATCGCGAATATTATTGTATCGACTCATATCATTGTAATAGCTGACCATTGCCATCGAGTGGCAAATAAACGACGTATCTTTCAACTCACGTCTCGCAATTGTGTTTCAACCTTTTCACGAACCCTGATCCCGATTGCGCTGTCCGCGCATGCGAAACCGCTCGTAAAGCAATCCGTTACAATTGGCGCCCGAACAGGGATCTGTCCTTGAAACACAGTTTTTTTGCCCTCGAGGCTTGGCCAGCTCGAACCCGTCCGCCATGAAGACATGGATCTACGCGCTCTCTAAAGAGAGACTCGCCGCAATTGCCGCCGCATACGACTTCGACGCGATCGGCACGCTCGACGAGATCCGCAGCCGTATGCGCGCGCATGTCGAAGCGCATCCGGAAAAATTCGGGGAAGCCCGCGATTCGCACTTGACACCGCGGATCGAAATACATCCGCCGGCCACCCCCTCCGATCGTGCGCCGGACAACCCGATCTTCAACCAGCTGAGGAAGTGGGGTCGGCCATTTGACGGCCGCGACCCCGTGGAGTTCCTCGAATGAATCGATGACCTCCGCAAGAAATATGGGTTCTCCGGCGAACAACTCTTAAGGGAATTGTTAGAACTACTACGCGGCGACCCGTTGGCATGGACCCGCAACAACCGTCGCGACTGGGAAACCTGGACGGACTTCTGCCGCGCCTTTCGCCGCCGATACCTACCGCCTCGCTACCAGGAAGATTTGGAGCGACAGATCGCCGACCGACAACAGCGCGAGACCGAGAAATTCGCGCCATACGCCGACACAATGATGACGATGATGCGTCACGCCGGGGGGTTCACCCGCGAACAAAGGCTCGCGCGAATCTACGCAAATATGCACCCCGAATACAAGGGATACGCGAAACGCCGCGACCTCAGCGATCTGCTCGAGGAAGCCGCCGAATTCGAGGGAGTCGAGCAAGAGACCCGCGAACTCCGAAAAACACCGAAAGGCACCGCGATCCAACCCACCGTTGCCGCCACGTACAACTAAGGAGAGTGTTGCTGGCGATGCAAGCAACGGGGGCACACCCGGTTCGACTGCAAACGCCTCCCTCGACGGTTCTGCTCGCAATGCGGAAAGGACGGGGTCCTCACCAAGGACTGCCACCCACCGCCGGGAAACGCCAACCGTGCCGGGAATACTACGGCCGACTCCCGAAAACCCAGCACCACGTGAAATACATGGCCGCACCTGACCGTCACGGTCCACGGGCTCCCCATCAACGCACTCCTGGACTCCGGCTCCGAGCTTTCGTTCGTCAACGCCGAGACGGTCGAGAGGATGCAGCGGCGGGGCCTCGAAACAACCATAACGGAAAGCCAGATATAGATGGCCGACGGCACGCATGCCGCGACACGGGGCTATATCCGAGCGCCCCTCCGACTACAGGGGCGCACGTACACGCATACATTCGCCATCCTACCGTCCCTCCGGGAAGCCATGCTCATCGGGGTGGATTTGTGGAGCCAACTGGGGCTGAACATCGCCCCGCCACGAGTAAAAAGGAAAGATGGATTGTTTAGATTCTGTGTGGATAAAAAATTACATGCAGTTTCAAAGATTGTTATCTATTATGTATTGAAGATCCTGGATCAATTATCAGGGAATTCTTGGTTTTCCTCTAGATTTGAAGAGTGGCAAATAAAAGTACGTTCTAAGGATAAAGAAAAGACAGCTTTTTCTGCAGAGAATGAACTTTGACAATTTAAAATTATGCCATTTTGGCTTATGTAATGCTCCAGCTACTTTTAAGCGTCTAATGGAAAAGATTTTGAAATATATTTTAAAATATATATGATTTATCTTGACGATGTTTTCAATAAAACTTCTAACAAAATGATAACAAACCTTAGAAAGGTTTTCCTTCATTTGCGTTCAGCAAACTTGAAAATCAATCAAAAGAAATGTTCTCTTTCCGAAAAGGAGGTAAAGTATTTAGGACATATTGTGTCTGAGTAAGGCATCACCACGGATCCGGAAAAATAATCATTGCTGTAGAGAATTGGCCTGTTCCTAAATGCAAAAAGCAGCTTCGAAGTTTTCTGGGATTCTGCTCCTATTACAGGAAATTTATAAAAGGTTTTTCTTTAATAGCAAAACCATTGTTTACTCACTGAAAATAAGATAAAATTTGAATAGTCTTTGTCTTGTCAGGAAGTATTCGAAAAATTAAAACAAAAGTTGGTTTCTTCACCAATTTTAGTTTTTCCAAAGGAACAAGAAGAGTGCATTTTAGATACGGATGCTTCAAATCACGAAATTGGAGCAATCTTGTCATAGGTTCAGGATAATGCACAGTGAGCCAGGAGACCAGGAAAAGTGGCCAAAATTCAAGATTTTATCAAATTTTTGTAAAACATGATAAATAGGGGTTTTGAGGTCCCTAATAACGAATGTGATGTCATAATTCAAAAATTTAAAATGGTGGATCTAATGTGGCGATTGAAATTCATAAAAATTGGTCAATTTCAATGAAACTGGATATATAAGAGTTTGAGGTCACTGATAACGAATATGATGTTAAAAATTCAAAATTCAAAATGGGGGATTCAACATGGCGACTAAAATTCATAAAAATTGGTCAATTTTAATAAAATTAGATATATTAGGGTGTTTATGATTGCTGATAGCGAATATGATATCAAAAATTCAAAATTCAAAATGGAGGTTCCAACATCGCAACTGAAAATTATAAAAACTGATTGTTTTGCATATGTTTGAGATCACTCTTAAAAACTTGCATTATACGACTTATCTAATTTTAAGGGAAGATTTGCGACATGGGCTTAAAATAATTACAATTCTATTTCGGTTAACATATATTATTTATCCTTTCAAATTAAAAAAATAGGCAAGTTTTAACCAATATTAATAAATCTCAACATTTTCTGTCGCGAACAAAGCTCATGTCGCAAACAAGTTAAATAACAAAACGCGCAAACAATTTCGACAGTTAGTCGCACGATAAGACAAACGGGGACACACATCCGAGGACTGCCGCTGGCCGACCCGGACTACATGGCCACCGATCCTGTCGAACTGCTTCTCGGAGCAGAGATCTTCCCTCTCATCTTCGAAAATGAGCTCCGCAAGGGTGGACCGCTAGCTCCCATTGCGCAGAACACCATCTTGGGATGGGTTCTGTCAGGGGGCTGTGGCGTCGCGATGCTGCAAGGCCACCTTAGATCGCTTCAATGCACCGCTGATCACAACCTCACCACGATGGTCCGCCGCTTCTGGAAGCAAAAAGAAATATATTCCGCTCTCACCGTTCTCGCACCCGAAGAGGAAAGGTGCGAGAAATTCTTCGTGCAAACGCACACCACTCAAGGACGGTACGTCGTTCGTCTGCCGTTCACCGCTATCCCAAGGAATATTGGAGAAACCCGCAAGCCAGCCGAGAGGCTACTAATCGCAATGGAGCGGAAAGGTAGCTGGGATTCTCAGTTCGACGATCTCTACCGCACGTTCATGCAGGTGTACGAAAACCTGGAACACATGAGCGAAATTAATCAAGGATCAACTTAATCATAACGATACCGGAATATGCTACCTACCTCACCATGGAGTGCTACGCGAATCGAGTGCCACAACCAAACTTCGTTTAGTTTGTAACGACCTGTGTCGTTACAAGAGCCTCGCGGACCGTTCACCCGTCCGCACAAGAGGCCGGCGCTTAGCGCCCCACAAATTTTCATATAGCCGCGCCGTTGCGAGGCGGCGAGCCCATCGTATGAGCCGCCGCTGGGCCATGCGATCCCCCACTAGGGCGGCGCGAGCCTAAGTAAGGGAAGCCGGCCGGGTATATAAGCCGGCTCGACACGGCTCTCGGCACCAGTCCTGGTCCCGATCCTCGGGACACTCGAAGCCTCAGAGCGCTCTCTGAGACTCCAGTCGACCGATCCTTATCCCGTTCCTTCGACCTGGTCTAGGAGACGAGTGCTCTCGTCTTCGGCCGAGTGCTCTCGGCGTCCAGTCCTGTCGGTGCGAGGGAGTGCTCTCCCTCACACCAACCACCTCCGGTCCGGGGGACGAGTGCTCTCGTACCCTGTCGAGTGCTCTCGACGACCGGCGTTGTCCGCGACGAAGAGTGCTCTCTTCGTCGCCTCCTCGCGATACCGGCGTCTTCGCGCACCGTGCGACGACCACCGGTGGTCCGCGACCGGGAGCCTTAAGCTCCGTCCGATTGACTCCGTGCCCGCGTCTCTTGTATATAGCACGCGTAGTCCCTAGGCCGTCTATATTAAGCAGAGAGCCGGTGCCCGCTCGTGACGCCAGGAACAGCATCTCCGGCGCTCAGTCCTTTTCAGGATAAGTCGCCTAGCGCGCCGGTGGGTCCCTAGTCCTTTTCAGGATAGACCGCCGAGCAGTGCAACTCCTCGGATCCGGACGTCACGTCCTGGCACGGGTTCGCCGTCAAGAGTACGGATTCGACGCGGCCGCCCCGATTTTGTTAGCCGATCCCATTCTCTTATTTCGTGTGACGATTCCTCTTATATTAATTCTACCGCTCCTGATAGTATAGGCCGATCTCGTTTGTTCACTCCCTAAGTTAAGTCCGCCGTATTCTAGCGTTAAAAACCCGGGCTGCGTGCCCAAATTGTACTCGCGCGTCCTAAGTGTAACGGCCAATTCCATTGTACCATATGTTTGCACGAATAAAGCTTTACTATTTGTTGGCCAAATCGAGTGTGTAATTTGCGAGCCCGAGTCTCTTCCTTCTCCCGAATCCTGGAACCGGCGAGCCGATCCGTGGCGTCGGGAAGGGTAGACCGTTACATGGCGCCCGAACAGGGACCAGACTTTTGTAGACTCCGCTCGCAGGTCGCACCTTGATCCATGTTGTCTTGGATTTACGACTTAAGTAAGGTTCAAATAATCGCGCAATTAACTGATCGCGGTCTTAACCCCGCCGGAACCCTAGACGTGTTACGCCGAAGGCTGCGGGACCACATTATCAGCCGGGCCGAGATGGCGATGAAGGAAATACCGAAGGTCGGCGAGGACCGATTTACCAGCGCTAGCACCACGCCTGAACCTCCAGAAGGAAGCCCTTCCAAAGCGCTCAACCAGATTAGAAAGTGGGGATGCCACTTTGATGGCAAGGACCCATTGGCTTTCCTCGAACGGTTAGAGGAGTTGAGTGCGTCGTATGAGATAGAGGAAAGATACTTACTGTTAGGGCTACCCGAGCTTCTAAAAGGGGACGCCCTGCTATGGTATCGGAATAGCCGGGGTGACTGGACCACCTGGGCAGAATTTTGCCGAGATTTCAGAACGCATTATTTGCCACGTGGCTATCAGCTACGTATGCGGCAGGAGATCCATGGCCGCCGCCAGAAACCCGGAGAAACTTTTGATAAGTACGCCACATCCGTGCTCACGATGATGCGACGCGCTGGGGGATACACTACCCAAGAGAAAGTCGACCAATTATATATTAACGCGGACCCAGAGGTCCAGCTGCATGTCCGTTACGAGGACATCGTGAGCGTAAGCGATCTTTGCAGTCGTGCCGCTGTTTTTGAGGACATAGATCAAAGACGGGACCGTGGCCGCCGGTCAACCGACACAACGACTTTGGCAGCCGCCACCTACGACCGCGCCACCTGTTGCTGGCGCTGCAAACAACGCGGACACACGCGCCTCGAGTGTAAACGACCCGCCAGGAAATTCTGCTCTCGATGTGGAAAAGACGGGGTGTTGACCCGAGACTGCCACCCACAGTCGGGAAACGGCGAACGGGTCGGAAACGAGCCGGCCACCGACCGACCCGTCGCTTCGAGTTAATCTACACTCCCCGGCCACACGTACAGATACACGCCTTGGGGCGGGCCCTCTGGGCTTTGCTTGATTCGGGATCCGAAGTGTCCTTCGTAAGCACCGACACGGCCGAGCTAGCCAGGAGAGTGGGCCAATCGCCCCAACCAACCGACGGACATGTCTGCCTAGCCAACGGCATCCGGACACCGGTCACCGAGGAATTGGAGTTACCGTTTACCATTGGGGGCGAACCGTGAAACACATTTTCCAGGTCCTGCCAGACCTCCGTAGTCCGGTTCTTATCGGCACCGACTTGTGGGCCGAATTACAGATCACGATGCCGCCGCCACCCCGTGCCGCCGTATCTGGTAAACGAAACCAAACGGCCATCATAGAGGGCGAGATATCGCAGGGAATTAATCTCCGATCGCCGGAAGAAGACCAAAGTCTCCGGGAGTTTTGCGCCACGAACTACAAAAGTTTGATGCGGTACGCGGGCCGACCAATCGGATTACGCACCAGATCCGATTGAAACCAGGGAGCCCTATTAAACAAAGGTACCGTCCGCGGAATCCCGCCATGCAAGCGGTGATTAACGCCGAGGTGGACCGTATGCTAGAAGCCGGAGTAATCGAACCATCCGCTAGTGCGTGGAGCTCCCCAGTGGTGTTAGTGAAAAGAAAGACGGCACCTACCGGTTCTGCATAGATTATCGGAAACTGAACCAGGCCTCAGAGAAGGACGCATATCCTCTGCCGCACATAATCGCCACCCTCGATAAACTGCGAGGAGCCCGGTACTTGTCTACCTTGGATCTGAAGGAAGGTTATTGGCAAATACCACTTGATCCGAGGAGCCGCCCGGCCACTGCCTTCACCATACCGGGCAGGGGACTCTTACAATTTCGGGTCATGCCATTCGGGCTCCATTCCGCTCCAGCCACTTTTCAGCGGTTACTAGATAGTATACTGGGGCCAGAATTAGAACCCCATGTATTGGTATACCTGGACGACATTATTGTAGTCAGCCGGACGTTCGAAGATCACCTCGCACACTTAAAAGCAGTGTTCCGCCGTTTACGAGGGGCCCGACTTCGCCTGAATACTCAGAAGTGCCACTTTTGCCAGGACCAGCTAAAATACCTCGGGCATATCGTGGACCGAGAGGGCATACGGACCGATCCAGATAAGGTCAGCGCCGTCACTAGTTGGCCTGCGCCCACGAACGTTCGACAAATACGCCAGTTTGTGGGCATGGCATCTTGGTATCGACGTTTTGTACCAGATTTCTCGGCAGTTGCTGCCCCGTTAACGCGCTTGACCCGAAAGGGCGCCCGGTTCACTTGGTCGACGGAGGAGGAGAGGTCGTTCCAACGGTTAAAAGAGGCGCTAACGACCGCGCCCATACTGGCCTGCCCCGATTTCAATAAGCCGTTCGTCCTGCAAACCGACGCCAGCTCGTATGGGTTGGGTGCCGTCCTTACTCAAGAATTCCCGGAGGGAGAGCGCGTGATTGCGTATGCCAGTCGGACATTGAATAATGCGGAGCGGAATTACAGCGCCACAGAATTGGAATGCCTCGCCGTAGTCTGGGGAATCAGGCGGATGAGAGACTACCTGGAGGGCTATAAATTCACGGTCGTCACGGACCATCAATCCCTCCGATGGCTGCAACAAATCGAGAATCCCACCGGCCGCCTTGGGCGGTGGTTGTTTGAGCTCCAACAGTTCGACTTTGACGTACGATATCGGAAGGGAGCTCTGAATAAGGTGGCGGATGCTCTATCCCGACAGCCAGTGGTCTGTGCCATCCGGGGAGGGAAAGGGTGCGCGTGGTACAATCGAGTCCGCCGAGCTTTAAAGGTTCGACCGGCCGATTTCCCGGACTACTGGATGCAGGAAGGAAAGCTGTTCCGTCATGTCCTACACAGCCTGGACTTTCGCGATATCCCAGCCGATGACCAGTGGAAGATTTGTGCCCCTACCCCGCAACGACTCGATATACTTCGTCGGTTACACGATGACCCAAACGGCTGGGCATCTAGGCGTCGCGAAGACGATTGCTCGCGTAGCTCGCGTTTATTATTGGCCGGGGATGTTCAGGGATATCGCTCGGTATGTCCGCGCTTGCGAAAATTGCCTAGCGCATAAGGCCTCCCAACAGCGCCCTGCTGGTAGACTCCGCGCGACACACGTCTCGGCCCCGTGGCAACAGGTGGCGATTGATTTAGTCGGGCCACTACCGCGTTCGACACAGGGAAACGCATGGCTCCTGACCATGCAGGATCGCTTCTTCAAGTGGGTGAAGATGGCTCCGTTGAGGCGCGCCACCGCCGTGGGGGTGACCCGCGAATTCACAAAACGCGTCATATATCGACACGGGTGTCCCGACCTCGTGATTTCTGACAACGGGACTCAGTTTACGTCGCATCAAATCGAAAACGCGTTCCGATCGTTCGGGGTCAAGCATCAAACCTCTCCGACCTACACCCCCCAGTGTAATCCCGTCGAGCGTGCTAACCGAACGCTGAAGACAATGATCTCCCAGTACGTAGGGAAGAAACACCGCCGGTGGGATGAATATATCCCTCAGCTCCAGTTCGCGTATAACACCGCGAGACAAGCAGCTACCGGATACACCCCAGCGTTTCTCGTTCACGGCCGAGAACTGCGGCTTCCCCATCCCGAGGACCGACCTAATACGACACCTGCCGCTACACCGGAAGACATTCCACGCGCTTTGGAGGATGCCTACGAAGTCGTTCGCATCAACTTGGCTCGGGCATTCCAACATCAACAACACCATTACGACTTGCGCAGACGCGATTGGCGTCCCAGGATAGGCGACCGCGTGTGGAAACGGGACCATCCGCTTTCTAACAAAGCCCAAGGCTTCAACGCCAAACTCGCGCCCAAGTACACCGGGCCTATGACCGTGAGACGCATTATCTCCCCGGTCATAATCGACCTAAAGGACGAACAAGGCCGCTGGCATCGGCAGGTACACATACAGGACGTGAAGCCGCAAATCGCCGACGACCCGCCGAAAGAAGATGAAGGTAACTGACGACCGAGCTGGAAACATCATCCAGCCCCATCCCTGCCTCTCTAAGAACGCCTGGGGAACGGCGCAGATCGCGAAAGACGCGTACGAGAAGTTGCCCTCTGGGCCCTGACCCGGAGCAGCGGCCGCGGGACCATACCGGCCAAAGAACGCCGCGACATCCGTGGGAGTGTTGCAGCTGGCCTCCAAGCACCGAAGCCACCCAACACTCCACGGGAACATACCGGTCCTGGGATCGTTACGGCAGACGTATGAACGCGTCTGTAGGCGCGGAGGGATTCCCAAACGCCACAACGTTCGCGGGCATATCGCAGCAGCATTCCAATCATCGGGGCCACCCGACACTCCACGGGAACATACCGGCCCTAGGATTGTGACAACAGACGTATGAACTCGTCTTCAGGCGCGGGGGGGGATCCCCAAAGGTTCTTCCCGGGGCCCCCACCACGCGGGAACCACAGTATAAAGGGCCGGGCGGCCCGCCCGCTGGCCGATTATTGCGAGATGACTACCCTACGGGAAGCAATCCGCGAACTCTTCGGGTCGGATTCATCCGACCTCGAGGAAGAAGACCAGCCAAGAAGAATGCGAGCGCAGCCACCAAGCGTGGGGACCACCATCCAGAGGTCAGACCGGGAACAGCGGCGCAGGAGGGCAGTCCTGCTGGAAACACCGCCGCCACCACCCCGGCGAAGTCGAGGGCCCCCGGGGACACGGGTTGACCGACGACCAACTTCGGCAACCCCGATCATACGGCGAGGCGCAGATCCTCGCCCGAGGCCGCTGCCATCCCGGCAAGATCGAGGGCCGCCAGTGCGCCAGCGACCATCCTCGGCGACTCCCACCGCCCCCGTTGACGGCGACCCGCATCAAGGCCAGTCGGGACCGGAACCAACGGCCGCGGCAGTATCACAGAGCGACATGGGGCCTGCCCTACCTCCGCCCGTCCGCGTCACCCTGCCCAGCGGAGAAGTGGCCGAGGTACCGCATTTTGCCGCGCACATCTCGCGGCACTATAGGGTACGCGTGCCCTCCGGTAGATGGCTCGTCTGGTTCGATCACCAGGGGCGACCGCGCTCTAGCCGACAGCTATCGGCACAAAACCCCCCGTGAAAAGGGAGGGTGATGTAACGACCTGTGTCGTTACGAGAGCCTCGCGGACCGTTCACCCGTCCGCACAAGAGGCCGGCGCTTAGCGCCCCACAAATTTTCATATAGCCGCGCCGTTGCAAGGCGGCGAGCCCATCGTATGAGCCGCCGCTGGGCCATGCGATCCCCCACTAGGGCGGCGCGAGCCTAAGTAAGGGAAGCCGGCCGGGTATATAAGCCGGCTCGACACGGCTCTCGGCACCAGTCCTGGTCCCGATCCTCGGGACACTCGAAGCCTCAGAGCGCTCTCTGAGACTCCAGTTGACCGATCCTTATCCCGTTCCTTCGACCTGGTCTAGGAGACGAGTGCTCTCGTCTTCGGCCGAGTGCTCTCGGCGTCCAGTCCTGTCGGTGCGAGGGAGTGCTCTCCCTCACACCAACCACCTCCGGTCCGGGGGACGAGTGCTCTCGTACCCTGTCGAGTGCTCTCGACGACCGGCGTTGTCCGCGACGAAGAGTGCTCTCTTCGTCGCCTCCTCGCGATACCGACGTCTTCGCGCACCGTGCGACGACCACCGGTGGTCCGCGACCGGGAGCCTTAAGCTCCGTCCGATTGACTCCGTGCCCGCGTCTCTTGTATATAGCACGCGTAGTCCCTAGGCCGTCTATATTAAGCAGAGAGCCGGTGCCCGCTCGTGACGCCAGGAACAGCATCTCCGGCGCTCAGTCCTTTTCAGGATAAGTCGCCTAGCGCGCCGGTGGGTCCCTAGTCCTTTTCAGGATAGACCGCCGAGCAGTGCAACTCCTCGGATCCGGACGTCACGTCCTGGCACGGGTTCGCCGTCAAGGGTACGGATTCGACGCGGCCGCCCCGATTTTGTTAGCCGATCCCATTCTCTTATTTCGTGTGACGAGTCCTCTTATATTAATTCTACCGCTCCTGATAGTATAGGCCGATCTCGTTTGGTTACTCCCTAAGTTAAGTCCGTCATATTCTAGCATTAGAAACCCGGGCTGCGTGCCCAAATTGTACTCGCGCGTCCTAAGTGTAACGGCCAATTCCATTGTACCATTTGTTTGCACGAATAAAGCTTTATTATTTGTTGGCCAAATCGAGTGTGTAATTTGCGAGCCCGAGTCTCTTCCTTCTCCCGAATCCTGGAACCGGCGAGCCGATCCGTGGCGTCGGGAAGGGTAGACCGTTACAAGTTTTCAACGGGTCGCAGCGTGTCCGGTCAGAAGAATCGTTGAACATCCTCCTCGTGGGTGCCAACCTTCTTCCCGCGCTCGCCAATGTCCTCCTCCGCTAGCAGTGGCATCGGTATGTCATCGTGGTGAACATCGAAAAGATGTATTGCCAAATTCTCATGCACCACGACGACCGTGATTTTCAGCGCGTATTGTGGCGTCGCGATAGTACCGGAGCGGTACGCGAATATCGGCTCAACACCGTGACGTATGGGCTCGCATGGGCACGCGCCTTTTCTGGCGATTCAAACTCTGCGCCAGCTCGTCGATGACGAGGAATCCCGCTTTTCTTTCGGTGCCGCTGCTCTTCGACGTGATTGTTATGTCGATGACATTGTGTCGGAAGCCAACATGTTGGCAGAGGCAGCAACGCTGCAGCGTGAGCTCCGCAAGCTCTGCATGGCGAGCGGGTTTTCATTTCGCAAGTAGACTGCCAATTGTGAGGAGATCCTCACCGAGGTTCCGCGGGAGCACCGGCTCCTCAAGACTCAGCACACCTGGGTGGATGAGCTTCGTCCCACACTGGGCCTTCTATGGCATTCGCGCGGCGACCATTTCGCGTTCGCGATTCAACCGCTCCACAACCGCATTGACGAAAAGACGAGTCCTAGCAGAGACAGCGCGTCTCTTCGATCCGCTGGACTGGCTGGCGCCCGTAGTCATCCGCGCAAAAATCCTTATCCAATCCGTCTGGCTGCAAGAATTGGATTGAGATGCTCCACTTCCATCATCCGATGCCCATCAATGGCGGCTCCTCCTCGAGAAACTCCCACACTTCGAACACATTTGCGTTTACCGCTGGCTTTGCACCGGACATAAAGCCATTTTCCAGGTTCACGGCTTCGCAAATGCCTCAGAAAGAGACTACGCCACTATCGTGTACTTCCGCACCTTCCCCGATGATACCGCGATTCACTTCTTACCTGCGAAAAGCAAAGTAGCCCCGATTAAACAAATCTTGTTACCGCGCCTCGAACTTTGCGCTGCGTCTCTAGTTACTCTTACTCACCATATTCGCATTGAGTTGAGCCTTTTTGCAGCACTGATCTATCTTTGGTCCGACTCCAAAGTCACCCTACATTGGATACAAGGACACGTTTCGAGGAGAAAGAAGTACGTGGCCAACCGAGTCACCCAGATCCAGCTACTGCTTCAGGAGGCCCAATGGAGACACATCCTTGGACGAGACAACCCAGCCGCGCATCAAGAGGAATAGCTTCCAGCGAGCTAGCACGTCATCACCTGTGATGGACGGGTCCTTCCTGGCTTGTCAAGGACGAGCTCAGCTGGCCAGAAAAGAACCTGGAAGTTCCCAAGGGTGAGGTACTCGAGAAGAGAGCGACCACGCACCACGCCGCAGCTGACGTGAAAATTGAGTCCGAAATTTTACTCAGGTTTTCATCGCTGCACCGGATTTTGAGGGTAACGGCATGATGCCTTCGATGGCGACACTCAATCACTCGAGATCAATGCACTACGCGGAAGAGATCGCCGCCCTAAACACCAACCGCATCGTCGCTCATCGAAGGCCTCTGGCCAAACTGAGCCCATTTCTCGACAACCGCGGCGTGCTGAGAGTTGGAGGGCGGCTCAAGCACGCCATCCTATTTGCTGACGAGCGACATCCCATGATTGCCATCGACTTCATGGCTAATGCGATTCCTGGTGGAGTCGTGCCACCAAAAAACTGCAAAATGCTGCACGGGGGAGACTCTAGGCTTGCTCCGCCAACGCGTCTGGATTCCACGAGCCGTCGTCAAACAATTGCTTCACCGGTGCGTGACGTGCACTCGATGGCGAGCCATCGCACCGCAACCGCAGATGGGCAAACTTCCTCGCGGCCGAGTCACTCCCGGACGTCTGTTTCTCCGCACCGGCGTGGACTATGCCGACCCGTTTCTCATCCGAACTTCCAAGGGGTGAGGACATCGAGCGTACAAGGGCTTCATCGCCGTTTTCATGTGCCTATGCACAAGAGCTGTACATCTGGAGCTGGCGTCGGATTATACGACCGCTTTCTTAGTTGCTTTCCGCAGATTTACCGCACGTCGAGGCCTATGTACCGACGTGTATTTGGATTGCGGCAATTTCATGGGAGCGGACCGTGAACTCCGGAAACTGTTCCAGGCACCCGATGGCCGTCGCATCGCTCACCACACAAGTTCCGACGGCATTAGGTGGCACTCCAATCCACCTGCCGCGCTGCACTTTGGAGGGCTCTGAGAGGCCGCCGTCAAGTCGACTAAACATCACCTGAGACGAGTCATCGGGGAGCCCACGCTGACTTACGAGGAATTCTGCACCTTTCTTACACAAGTTGAAGCTTGCCTCAACTCCAGGCCACTCCACGCACTGTCCGATGATCCCGACGACTACACCGCACTAACTCCAGGATACTTCCTCATCGGCGCCTCGCTGCTCGCCCCACGGAGCCCTCACTCACCGACCAAATGGAAACCCATCTCTCACAACTGGCAACTCGTGCAAAAAATGAGGGACCATTTCTGGCAAAGATGGTCTCTAGAATACGTGCACGGACTCACTTCACGTCCGAAGTTGCTGGATCCCGAAGCGGCTCCCAATATCGGCACCCTGTTTACTCCGTTCCGAGATATCTCCGTCGAGTCAATGGCCTCTTGCCCGCATCATCAAACTGCACCCCAGGGACGACGTCGTCCGCGTGGTGACCATTCAGACACCCACCTCAGAGCTCCGACCACTCACCAAGCTCGTGCTGCTTCCCGGGGTCATTGAGATATCACCACCGCCAGCACGAGACGCGTGAGCCACAAAAAAACCGAATCTGTATACTCATAACTAATTTTAAGAAAATAAAGAGAGAGGAATTCAAAACCTTTTCCGACAGGCCGCGCGGCGATTCATTTTCATGTACAAATAATTCCGCGACTTTTCTGCTATTTGCTCTCGTTTACTAATTCAATACTTCTCTTCAACCGCTTTATCTCCTCACTTTTTTTTCTCACTATCACTAATTCACCGCTTTCACATTACACTACGCTCCATACGCACCCACTAATGCATGGCCTTCTGCCAGTGCATCAAAATCTGTAAGATTATTCGATTGAAATTTTCATTGTAATGGAATTACTTTACGCATAACGTGCGTAATCGTACGCGACTCGCGATAACATAGTGAATGAGCGCTAACTCCCGCACTCCCGCTCGCCGCCCCGCACCATTCAATCTCGCATTTCGATCGAACGCATGGATCAATCACGCTTATCAGCCAGGTGGCATCTATATTTGGCACGCGAATTTATTTCGGCACGAAATGCCGAGGCGGGCGGGAATGTTCGAGATCACGCTTAAAAACTTGCATTAAACGACTCATCTAATTTTAAAGGAAATTTGCGACATGGGTTTGAAATAATTACAATTCTATTTCAGTTAACATATCATATTATTTATCCTTTCAAAGTTCGAAAAATAGGCAGTGTTTTAACCAATATTATTAAACTCAACTTTTTCTGCCGCAAACAAGTTTAATAACAAAACGCGCAAACAACTTCGACAGTTAGTCGCATGATAAGGCAAACGGCACGCGCGATTCCGTGACGTATACGATAAGGGCCACTAGCCTATCGGGCGCGCTAATTTTCGACTCGCGCCAGCACTTCGCGTGGCAGCCAATAAAGTTCGGCCTTTTCGAATTTAAACAAATTAAAATTATTCGCAGCGAGCGAGAAAAGATCGAATGTAAAAGGGCTCGTTCTCGAAAAGCGGTCGCACTCGCTCTTACGCGCAGTTACCTCTTATTAAATCGCTTTTCGATACACTGCATTATACGACCGCTATTCTCTCTATCTTGTTAAACTGTTTACGACGACTGCTTTTTCTTTGTACATTTTCTTATCACACGACCGCTTTTCTTTTCGGATTACTCTTTGCTCAACGGATTAATTTTGTGAATAGTTGTATCAAATTATTTATTATAATTAAAGGTGTTTAATATTGTAATTATACGTGCGTGACTTTATTTTTCGTGTGCCGTCTTCCTTGTACGTGTTCCATGTGTCGTCGCGCTCTACGTCTCGCGTCGTTCCGAACAGCATAAAAATTGATTATCGGGAAATCTTGCAATCACTCATGCCGAATAGAACGCCTGCAATTAGCTAAAACACTATAATATCTAGTATCTGCTTCGCAAAGGTATGCAGTGGATTTTAAACTCTTTTTTCAAGATGCTCGTACTTAATCGCCTCTCAATATTCGGAGTGCTTGTTTATTGTGAGTCCCCTCGCCACTCATAAACTATTCTTTTGTAGATAATATCACTTTGTCTAAGGTGGAAATAGTTTCATTAAAACCAGTGCAATCATCTAATAATTCTTCACTGTCATCAGAATGAGTAGTTGCGTCTGTTTTGGGTTTAGAAACAGCCGAATTACATCTTGTGAAAATGGTAGTTTCTGCTTTTTAAGATTATTGAGGCTGACATTTGATACAATTGGATCTGACGTATCCATTACTCTGTAGAAGATGTCTCCCATATTTGCCAGACGACAATTTGCTTCCTACTATGACATTCTCTATATCTTTTATAATTCTTAATCCTTGTTTCTGATGCTTCTTTACCAAGCATTCCTACAGGCAATATGCTTGTAGAAATGATTTAGTCTCTATGAATCAAAATTTTGTGAAGAGTGGATGGCATCGGATACTAAGCATACGAAGCAACATATAGCTCAGATGTAAAAATACATAGGTCGTCAAAACGGATTGGATCAAGCGGTAGATGACAAGACAAGGCAATCAAAATAATCTTAAATCTTCGAAAAAGTTCACTATCTAGTCCGAGACAATGAGCAAAAAATCTTCGAAAGCTCGTCGGGCATTCCCATTATTACTGGTTCCACTTGTGCCTGATAAGGGTATATCTACTTTTAGACTCAACTTTTTTCAGAGAACATCCTGAATGTGTTTTTCTCTTTTAGAAAATTTAACTTTATCATCGTCAGATCTTACTTGCCATTTTTATATCGTGATTCTTTACGAATATGCAGACAGCATTCAAAAAACCTGATCCATGTATGTAACGGGCTAATTCCATGAATTGCCATGAATTGGGATTAGGTAGAAATAATCTGTTGGTTTTGTTCGAAATTTCATTAAATTGCTTAGGAGTTGCGTGACAAATAAGACAAGTCTGCAACGATTTTTTATCCGTGATAGTGCTTAAAACCTTGCCATCAATTAAAGTCAAAAACAAAAAAAAATGTATTTTTAGCCTAAAATTTTGTAACATGATCTCGAATATGTAACGATGCATCCCCCATCGTTCCCGACACGTCACCCGTCGGAAGTCTGCCGCCCGGCGAACACCAGCCGGGCAGAGGCAGAGGCGCTTAGCGCCCATTTTTAAACATACGTACGATGTTTATGACAAACACAAGCCGTTAGTGTTTGTCATAAACAAAGCGAGCGCCGAACGGCACCGAACGTTTCCGGCGAATGCCGATCGCCGAAACGCGCGCTACCGGAGGCTCGCGTCGTCTCCCCCACCCCGAGGGGGATGCGAACGGCGCGGGTGTCACGCTCGCTTCGGTAGGGTATAAAAAGCCCTACCGAACACCAGACGCCACCAGACCGGCACCTGATTCCGCTCGAGCGGTACGCTCCGAGACAAATCCAGAAACCGATCCTCAACGTCTATAGACAGTGGCCCGGAGGTTGACGAGTTCGCAGCTTCCGTCGAGCATTCTCGACCATCTGCTCTAGAAACGACTCCAGTCTAAAAACCGTCCGTATAAGAACGAGAGTGGACGAGTTCGCCGCTTTCCTCGAGAATTCTCGAGCTATTACGGTCCTGTCACCTGACCATCCAACCCTGCATACAGGACAAGAGAGTGGACGAGTTCGCCGCTTTCCTCGAGTATTCTCGAGACCTGACGCTCCGACCATCCGAACGTCCAAACTGCACTCCAGCGATTATCGCTGGGAACTTGCACCGCGTCATCGACGCATCTACCCGACTGCAGGCCTGACACCCTGCAGTCCGCGCCGAACATCCAACCGCACGCAACACGCGTTTGAACTCACGTATCTCGCACGATATCAAATTGCGAGATATCGAGATACTGACACGCGGTGTCAATACGCGCCCGCCTTACCGCGCGCACCTCGCATCAATAAACGCGAGACGACAACACGCGCCCGCCTTACCGCGCGCACCTCGCGCCAACAACCGCGAAGCCGACAACACGAGCCCGTCTCACCGCGCGCGCCCCGCGCCACGAGCCGGGCCCTTTAACTAGACGCGCAAAAACACCGTCTAGACCCGCGTCACAACATTACGCCCGTACTATTATATTAGCGCGATTTATTGTAAACGTTCTTCTCATTGTAAAAGTTGACCATTGCCTCGAGTGGCGAATAAACGACGTACACAACAACTCACGTCTGTTGCGTTTCAACCCCTTCACGAACCTTGATCCCGATTGCGCTGTCCGCGCGCGTATTCGAAACCGCTCGTGAAGCGGCCCGTCACAAATACTTGCAGTTTTGCTATTCGCTGTTCAACACAAAACTTTCGCGCCAAAATTACATCGAGATTCTTTAACAAACTGGAACTTGATCGGACGACAATATCTGATAGGCTGTGGCGTTTGGTTATTCCATAATATAAGACCATAATATAAATAGATGTCGATAGCCGCAGTGGGATCAGAGTGGTTACAAATAAACTTTCATCGTTTGCATTTTCTGCATTTTGATAGCATTATTGATACATGGAATGATCGGTACTTCCATCAAATCCTCAGGAGCAAATAAAGACAACTTCAATATCCGTACAATTAAATTTTTGCAAAGTTGCAAATATTAAGTTCTCTTTGTAAGTCAACAATTCGTTTGACAGTATGATTTAAGAGTGCCTGAACAGAAACTTCGGCTACATTTTCGCCAATCTAATTGCTTCTTTTGGCGATCTACATTGTGCTTTAATATCCCATTATTATATGGTGGCCAAATATTAGCTCCGGAAGATTTTAGTTATATACGCTAGGCGTATATTCGTATATATACTTTAAAAAAAAGAGTTGTTTACAATAAATGCCAAGCCTTCCTCAAGAGTTTTTTTAATAATTAAAGGTGCTGGTACATTCAACAATTTTCCATATTTATTTGGATATTTTAAACTTTCTAAAATTTTATGTAGAATCACATGTAAGTCCTTCTGCCCCGATTACCTTGCTGCATAGCGACATGCCATTATAATTCGCAGAGGATCATGTTTGCATTGGGCACTAATCTCGGCAATTTCTCATCGTTGCGATTATTTAGATTTCTGATTAAATTCCACAGAAAGACGACTATGCATGTTTGCCTTAACATTAATATCAGTATGAATAATGGGAATATGAAACTCGGAATTTAACCACTTCTTATTTTGTTGCTCGAATCTCTCTTTCATTCTATTAACGGTTTTGTATCGGTTGATGAAAAACAATATTAAATATGTGAAACCTGATGATCTGACTCGATTGAAGAAAGCTGTTAAAACACGTTTAATAAAACGTAATATATATTTATTAATACTCTTGTTGGCATACGACGGAAATGCAGTGTATGCGGACACTTAAGAGGATCCGTAAGGTCTGCTTTACCGATCAAAACGCGAATAATAAGTTTAAATGCATAATCTTTTTGTTTATTATAAATATCGACAAATCCTTTTCCATAATTAAAGTATATATAATAACGTACTCGGGTAGATATGATTTCATATAAAAAGTGAAAAAAATTACAAAATTACAATTTAGTTATCGGCTTCTGCCGTTAACATTTATTTAATACAAAAAATTTGTAATCTGCACGTGCCTAATCAGTAACAATCCGACTTGGCATTTTATCAAAAAGTACCAGTGAACTTAGAAAAATGAGTTTAGAAGTTTTGCAAAAAAGATAATGCAATCTAAAATTTTCGTGCATATGTGTGTGTGCGAGATCGAGGCTCAAGAGTAAAACAGAGCAGTAGATTAGTTGTGTGATGTCACGATAGACAGAGCTGCAATCTTACATGACAAAGACATAATCGTACTATCTTCGTCTCTTTCATGTGTATAGAGCAATATACATGTATGCAGAGTACGCATACACTAACATTATTACAGTTCCTTTATCTTTTTTCTTTCAATCTGTCTCTTTCTAATCGCTCGCTGACTATGTATTACGTATCATTTCATGCTCCTCGCATATTCACTTATACACTTACTTCTCTCTCTCTCTCTCTCTCTTCTTTTGTTCATTAATTATTCTTTCATTCCTATTATTATATATTTATTCAATATTTATTATTCTATTATATTCTTATCTTTTTACACAAAAATAAATAAATAAATCAATTTATGTATTTTTATTTTAATACAACAAATGTATATACAGAAACATACACATACATATAATACTTTTTTTATTTATAAAAGACACAATATTTCATTTATGCTCTATAAAATATAAAAGATGAATAATGTATAATGAATAATAAATGAAGATGAATTAATTTATCATGTAGAAAAAAAATAAGAAGAATAAGAATCAAACAAATAAAAAAATATAATAATGGGAATAAATGAATACAAGAAAAGAAAGAGAAAAAGAGAGAGAGAGAGAGAGAGAGAGAGAGAGAGACAGGCAGACGGCTGGCAGACCGGCTGGCAAACACACAAACAGAGTTTAAACAGATTTATATATATATATATATATATTTATATATTTATATAAAAAAACTTTTGTTTATATTTATTACAATATGTGCGTGTGTGTGTGTGTGTGTATGTGTGTATGTGTGCAAGCTAGTATGTTATACTAAAACTAAAACTATACTAATATTATAATTATAATATAATAATACTAATAATACTAATAATAAAACTAAATCAAATTACATAATAATAATAAAACTAAATCACAATAAAAGAAAAATTAAATTAAACAAAATAAAATTAAAAGAAATAAAATTAAATTAAATTAGAATTAAATTCAAAATAAAATAAAAATAAAATATAAATAAATAAAATAAAATAAATTAAATTAAAATTAAATTAAAATAAAACAAAATTAAAAACAAAATTAAAATTTATAAAAATTAAATTAAATTAAAAACAAAATTAAACGTAACATAAAATTAAAAAAATTTATGTGTCCGGTTGTACGGACGATACGGGCACATATCCGGATAATGCGGGCACATATCCGGGTGGTACGAACGACACGGGCACAAATCCGAGTGGTACGGACGATGCGGGCACATCCGGATCATCCGGACGACCCGGGCACATCCGGATCATCCGGACGACCCGGGCACAAATCCGCGTGGTACGGACGACGCGGGCACAAAACCGGCTGGTGCGGACGTTGCGGGCACATATCCGGATAGTGCAGACGATATGGGCACATATCCGGGTGGTGCGAACGATACAGGCACATATCCCGGTGGTGCAGACGATGCGGGCACATATGCAGGTGGTGCGGACGATGCGGGTACGTGTTCAGTTGGTGCGGACGATGCGGGCACATATCCCGGTGATGCGGACGATGCGGGCACATATTCAGATGATGCGGATGAACCGGCCATGTATCCGAGCGATGCGGACGATACGGGCAGATAAAACCGCTTTTTTTTCTTTGTTCATAACTCTTCTTACCGCTTCATTGATACGCTAAGAAAAATATTAAAATATTAATATTGGCTATATATATATATATATATATATATATATATATATATATATATATGGTGTGACGTTGCTGTCTCGCGCACTTCCGCAGGATCTCTCTCCGATCGCTGAGCGCGGAAAACGCATCCGCGCCAGTCTGAAAACATTAGAGCCGTACCGAAATCTTCAGAGGGGCGTTATTTGTCGGATTTATTTCATCTTTTTAATTGTATTATTATTTCCTTATTTCGATACAACACGGGAGCCTTACCGGAGAAGCGTGAAAACGGCCGCATCAAAAACAACGATCTCAACAACTCGACCTTTGGGAGGACAGGAAAAAGCAAAGGAATTATCAACCACCGAATTCGATAGCGTGGCGAGAAGCGCGAGAGGACGAGGAGGGTTCTCGCGCCTCGACGCAGGACCGTGCGAAGACGTGCCACGAAGGATCCTGAAGGAGCTTCACCGCCGCGAGACACGGCGGGAAAAAGAGGAGGTCGGCGAGGGACACCGTTGCGTTCCTCGTTTCCGAGATCCCGGCGGAACCGCCAAGGCCCTCTCTGAAGGACCCCGTGGAAAATATATTGATCGCGATCTCGGGAGTGCGTGCGCCCCCGGTACGATCATGAGCATGCCGCCAGGCGGCTGCCTCGCTTGTTATTGCGTGATTGGCCGTGATAACACGCACCCCGGTTGCGCATCTCCGGCTGGCCCGGCGTTACCGATTCTAGATCGCGGTGCTCCCGGGTCAGATTGGCGCGAGCGTGAGAGAGTAATAGACGTGTTTTTGGGCAAGAATAAAGGCCGAGAGCAGATGCGAATGAGCGTGAGCGAACGAGGAGGGATCCTGGCCGAGAGCGAGGAGGGTGCGAGCGATTGCGGCCGCGAGAGACCGCGAGAGACCGAAGGGAGAGAAGCTGCCGAGCCTCCGGACTCCCGAGGAGAGAGCATCGTTGCCGGTGAGGTTATCCCACTACGTAATAGCCACGCGCGATCGCGATCGGAATCTTTCGTTCTGCCGTCGTGGCCGCGATTTCGTGTTATTTTTGCGTTCGAGCTTGGCTCGAAATTATTGGTGTTTATCGCGTTGGCATTAGCGTAGTTGCGATTGTGACACGGCCACGTCGGCAAGCAATTCGAGCCCCGAAGCGTCCGGATCATTGGTTTCGCGGATTCGATTAGTATCGTGCGTTAGATTCAGCGTAAGTCGTCTCTCTAGAGATCGCGGATCGATAATACGGCGTAATATGATAGTCACGAAATCTGTCGTCCGTCTAGCGTTTAAGTCTGGTATGTGCGAGTAGTCTGCCGTGCAGTGTGAGTGTTTCGCGATCCTATATGTCGTTGGTTAGTCGTCGAGTGTGTTTTGCGTGGAAATAATTCTGCTTATGTGTGTCGAATCCCACGTTTGAAGTGGATTAGCGATCGAATGATTTCGCGGTTGATGCGTAACAGTGTATGGAGCGTTTCGAGCGACGACTACGCGATGCATGCTAGGAGTGCACTGGATGCATGTGATACTCGTATGGCATGTCAGAACAGCGAGCGAAATATTATCGATCTACGAGGGGTCCGATAATCGACCTGGTATAATGGCGCTCGGGCCCAGGCCCGATCGACTAGGATTTAACGGCGTCTTATTTTCTGTGGTGCTAAGCCGTTTCGAACACCCAGTCTCGTTTCCGCAAATTTATCGACACCGGGCCTAGCACCGTTTATCTTTGTTTATCATTCGGACGCACCGTTTCTAAATTAATAAAGCTGTTATCTCTTTGTTACGCTTGACGAATTTAATTTCTTTTTCGCATGTTTGTCGCTCTATCTGTGTCGCTTCTTGCTTCCATATCATGTAAGTTCAACATCTGCCCTGCTCCTCTACCGTTAGATGAGCTAGTCCGCCCGCGACGAAATCGGATTCTTTCTTCGCGTCTTTTTCGCGCTAATCTCGCGTATTTAACGAAAATTGATACGTGCAAGTCCGTATCTGGCCCCCAATTGCAATTCTCACGAGTTTTAAGGTTTCGTCACGGCACGCGCGGAATACCTTCCACTCCGTTCCCTCTCGGCGTGTAACCATTTCTCGATTCCCTGTGTTTTTGTCGACGATCGACCTTTTCCCGTATCTCTCGACCGGCGAATCGTACTCCCGTTCACCGGCGCAACGGAACATCCGCGCGACGTAGAGATCGTGACGGCGGACGCGCGCCGAGCTCGCGAAGGGAAAAGTCGTCGCAATATATATATATATATATATATATATATATATATATATATATATATATATATATATATATATATATATATATATATGTATATGTATATGGCCAAATATTAATATTTTTATATTTATATATATATATATATATATATATATATATATAATATATTAATATATATATATATATATATATATATATATATATATGTATATATATATGTTCCTATATATCTGTAATATCTATAATATATCTATACGCATATAGATATGCTTTATAGATTCCCCTTGGAGTTACAAACTCTTACAATTTAATCACTTACATCTATCTTAACTCCAGCTTACAACTATATTAACTCAAACTTATCTTAACTTAACCTCTACCTATTTCTAACCTGCCCTATCCTAATTTGGGACCTCCGCTTCCGGCTCATATCACGTTTCTAATCTTTTCATACACCTTCATTCACACATCCCACATCAATCTTCTCTCTCTCGCCCACTCTCTCTCTCTCTCTTTCTCTCTATCTTCCTCTTGACTCTCGATCTCTTCCCTTTATCTTCGATCTGATGCACCTTCTCATCCTTTATCACTCTTCCGACTTTCTCCATCTTTCTCCATACGCACATCTTTATCTCCGACTCCTCACCCTTCCACATAATCTACAGCTTTTGTTCTCTTCATTCTTCCAGTACCAGTTCCCCCTCATTCCGTTTCCCAACCTGTACCTTGCCATCCTTTGCCATCTACTTTCTCCCCAGTCACTCTTCAGGTATTCTGGAATCCCACTCCCCTTGATTTTTCGTAGTTCCTGTTGTACATGGACTCTTCTATCCTTTCCCATCTTTCCTTTTTATCCATCTTTATGTTCTTTTTTACAAAATAACCGAAGTCTAGCACACCTTCTGATCTTTTCGCCTTTACCTCCATCACGCCCATACCTCTATTTTCAAAAAACCCACACCTTTCTTTTTCGCATTTCGATAATTCCTTTTTTTTCTTACCTAACCTCTCCCTCAATTGCTCCCAACATCTCGCAATCCCACTCCCTCTACCTTTCTCCAACCTCATCTCGAACCCCCACGCCCTTCTCCCGACCCTACCTCTTAATTTCTCCCTTTAATTCCTCCCTTACCATATAGCCTGGTGTTCCCCATTCCAATCTTAACACCCATCTTAGATACCTTTCCTGTAGGCTCTCCAGCTCGCCTGGCCCCCAGGGCGGAGTCGGTGGCTGCTAGCCTGAGCCGGGCTCTTGCCCAATCTTGGGGGCAAAGCCTGGATGGCCGAGTGGGCCGCCTCTATGCGAATCCGTCCGAGCGGTGACCCTCTAAGGGTGAAGACCTACCCTCGTCGGTGTGGGCGGACGCCCTGATGGCCTCGCGGTGCAGTCTGACGTTGCTGTGCCGAGTTTTCAGAACGGTGGCCATCAGGGTCGTCCGTAGTTATAAGACGGCGGCCATATTACTGGCAGGGATGCCGCGCATCAAGCTCTACGCCAACATGTACGTCTGGACGTACAGACGTACGCGGGAACTCGGCGGGCTGGGCGTGACCCCTAGGGTCAAGGCTGCCGTGAGTCTCCAGGCCGGACGATGCGCTCTGGAGAGGAAGAGTGGAAAGAGTACCTCTCCAACCTGCGAGATAACTCGGGGAAGCGCGTCATCGAGGCCATCCGGCCCCGCTTGATCAAGTGGGTCGAGCGGGCCGGGATGTCTTACCGAGCGACGCTGGTATTTACAGGCCATGGATGTTTCGGCTCCTACCTGTGACTCATCGGTAAAGAGGACGACACACGTTGCCATCATTGCGATGGGGACGAGGACATGGAGCAGCACACACTAGAGGTTTGCCCGGCGTGGGCGGGGGAACGCCGTGTCCTCGTCCAGAAAATTGAAGAGCTGATTTTTCGCTCTCGAGCATCGCGGCGGCCATGCTCGAGGGCGAGGAATCATGGAAGGCGGTCTCCTCTTTCTGCGAAGTAGTCGTGCTGCAGAAGGAGGGCCGAGAGAGAGAGGCAGAGACGCCCCGGCGGACCTCCCAACGAGGCGGGCGCGGTACTCGTGGAGGGGGGCCCTCGGGCCGGACCCGTCACCCCTCTGGGCCGACCGAACGCGGGGGCGCGGACAGTCGCGCTCCGAGGAACCCCCGGGGGGGGATCGACGGGTGCCGGAACCGTATCGGTCCCCGGGCGCCTTCGAGATCCCACCCGTCACGGGGGGTCGCGGGCCGGCGGAGGGAGCGTAGGCGCGACACTCGCGCCAGGCCCTATGCAACTCCCCCTGCGCCCGCGCTGGGTCACAGCTGACTAGGCGGGGGCGCCCGCGTGGTCTACCGGGCGTCCATGCTCCCCAAGCTGGACCTGGTGGTCGGGTACTCGGGTGGGGTACAGGAGTCCGACCACGTCATCCCTATAACATCGATCCGGGAAGTGAGATGAGAGGAGCGGCGGTCCTCTTTCCCAGCGCCGGTGAAGAATCTCCACCAACGGGGGACGCCAGGAGGAAGGATCACAATCATTTCCCCCCGGCACGGACGGCTGGAGGGCAGAGGGTCTCTCCGAAGTAATGCAACTGCCAGATTCCAGAGAGGTCCTCGTCAACGGCCAGGCACAGGCCACCCGGAGTGGATATTACCCGGCCGCTTGTTTAAACCGAGGACGAGTCACACATAACCCCGCCTCGAACCCCATCAAGGCGGGGTATGCGTAAAGGCATTTCCCCTCAGTTACAAAAAAAGGCTCTCCAGCTCCTTCCTCTCTCTCCAGCTCCAAATTTCCACTCCATACCCCACTACCGTTCACACCAGTTTATCGAAGAGCCATAATCTTCTTCCCCAATCATTCCTGAATTTTCTTTTGCAAATTCCCCAAACCTGACCCATTACTGTAATACCCTTCCTTACCCTATCTCTTATCTGCGCTTTTTGTCCTCCATTCTTCTGCATTACGTAACCCAAGTAAGTAAATTCTTTTACCCCCTCTATCACCTTCCCTTTTCATCTCCAACTTACATTCCTTTCTCTTCCTCCTCCTTTCCTGAACCTTAAGATTTTCGACTTCCCC
This sequence comes from Cataglyphis hispanica, assembly GCF_021464435.1. Lineage (NCBI taxonomy): Eukaryota > Metazoa > Arthropoda > Insecta > Hymenoptera > Formicidae > Cataglyphis > Cataglyphis hispanica. Next base: position 3,358,282 of record NC_065962.1, on the reverse strand, counting down.
ACATTTAATTTCAACCCCTTCTTTTCCAGATATCCCTCTAACTTTTCAGTCATACTCCTCATTTCATCCTCCTCTTCCGCAATCAAAACCACATCATCCGCTAAGGTGTAAATCCTTATCTCCCCTAATTTAACTCCTCCCCATCCTCCCCTTACCTCCTCCATATCCGCCGTCACCAAATTAAATAAGTTAGGACTCAATGGACACCCCTGCCTTACTCCCCTTCCCCGTCCAAAACCCCGCTCCCAAATCCTCCCCCCTCCTCACCCTGTTTCTAGTCTCCCTCAAAACAACCTCACTCCTTCTACATAGCCCTTCCTTCACCCCCCCTCACACTCATCGTTTCCACCAATTTCCTTCTATCTATCGAATCAAATGCTGCTTTCAGATTTATAAAGAACGCCACTAATTTTCTTTTCTTCTTACCCAACTGCTTGTTCACTAAATAATTTAGTACAAATATGTTGTCCATTGTCCCTAACCCCTTCCTGAATTCCATCTGATTCTGCGGCACCAATCCCTTTTTCTCCACCTCATCACTTAATCTACTTGCCAGCACCGAAGCGTACACCTTATAAAGCGTCGGTGTCAGCGACACCCCCTATACTCTTCAACCCTCTTCCCCTCCCTTCTCTTATCCATATCCACTCCTCCATCCTATCCATCCATTCCACCATTCCATTCCATTCCCCTCCACTCCTCCATTCCATTCCATCCATCCACTATTATCTTTTGTCTTCCATCCATTCTATCCATTCCATCCTCCTCCATCCTCTCTATCCACTCCATCCATTCCTTCCATTCCATCCATCCACTCTTCCATTCATTCCATCTTCTTCCATTCACCTCTTCCACTTCCTTCTTTCTAATTCCTCCACTTCATTCTCTCAATTCCTCTCCATTTCCTTCTCTTCTTTCTTTCTTTCTTTTCCTCTTCACTTTCTTCCATTCTCTTCTCTTCTCTTCCATTCTATCTCACTATCTTCTTTCTTCCTCTCTTCCATTCCTCTCTTCCTTCTTCCTTACTTTCACCTATTCATCCATCATTCCTTCCATTCCATTCCTTCCATTTCATCCTTTCCTTCCATTTCCTTCCATCTTTCTTCCACTCTATTCCTGTCCATTCCTTCTCCCCTCCATTCCATTCCTTCCATTCCATCCATGTCCATTCTCTCCATCTCCCTTCATTCCATCCATTCATCCATTGTCCACCATTTTCTATTTCCACTCCTTTCCCTCCATTATTCTTTGTCCTTCGATTCTTCCATTCCCTTCCTTCCTTCCTCTTCCTTTACTCCCCCCTTTCATTCCTGTTCCTTCCATCCATTCCATTTCCTTCCTTTCCTCCATTCCATTCCTTCCTTCTCTATCTCCATTTCTCCATCTTTACCTTCCATTCCATCTCTTCCTTCTTCCTCTTCCTTCCTTCCTTATCCTTCTATTCTTCCCTCCACTATCCTTCCCATCTCTTCCATTTCCTCTTCCATCTGTCTGTCCAATCCATTCCTATCCTCTCATTCCACTCCTCCACTCTCTCCATCTCTTCCTTTATTTCTTATCCATTCACTACCTCCATCCTTTTCTTCCCTTCCCCCTTTCCATTTCGATCCTTCTTCTTCCTCCTCATCCACCTCCACCATTCTCATCTATTCTTGTCTTCCATCCCTATCCAACCTTCCTTTCCTTTTCTTTCCTCCTTTCATCTCCTTCCTCCATTTCCTTTCCTTCCGTCCAATCTTCCATTCCTTCCTTTCCTTCCTCTTCCTTCCATATCCTTCCTTCCATTCCATTCCCTCCTACTCCTTCCATTTCATGCTATCCATTCCTCCACCTCCATTTCCCTTCTTCCACTCTCTTCTCCATTGCATTTCTTCTTCTCTCCCTTCCTCTTCCTTTCCATTCCTTTCTCTATTCCCCTTCATTCCTTCCTTCCTTCCTACTCCCTTCCATCCCATTTCACGATTTTCCTATCCTTTCTATTTTCCCCTAACCCTTCAATACACTCTTTCTCTTCTCTTTTTCCTTCCATCTTTTCACTCTCCTCACTTCCCTTTCTTCTCTCCACTCACCACTCCTCATTCCATCTTCCTTCCATTCCATTCCATTCTATCCTCCTTCTTTCATCCATTTTCTCCATTCCTACTCCATCTTTCCATCCTTCCCCAATATCGGCTTCTCTTCTTCTTCTTTCATTCCATTTCCATTGCCACCTCTCTTTCCTTTCCTTCTTTCATGGCAAACTGCGCCATCTTGTTTTCCCGTGCCCTCTGTGCAGACTCCCGTCACTATCCACTAACCTCTACGCTCTCTGCTACCTATACTCTATGGCCTAACTGTCACTGCCCCACACCTCGCTTTACAACCTTATATTCGCCTTTACGCCTTGCCTTCACTTTCACCCTTTATCTCTCCACGCTCTCTCACACTCACGCTTCCACACCAACGCACTCACTCCTCACTTTATCTCTCTATAACCTGGGAAGCACACACGTCAACCATCTCGCAGCACACTACCTGACACCGGAAACAGAAGTCCTATATATATATATATATATATATATATATATATATATATATATGTATAATTTTAATATTGAAAGCAAAATAAATGTGTATATACAGGGTGTCCGAAAATTCGCGCAACACCCTTTAAGGAAAGGTAGAGGTGTTATTTTGAACAGAAAAGTCCTGTATCATTTTTTTCTATAACGCTTAATAAAAGAGTTATTATTGAATGAATTCTAGCCTATCATTGCCGATCTTTAGCTGGACGCACAGTCGGTGAGTCGCGAGCCTGATAATGTGCGTAAGCGCTCAGATGTTTATGACGGCTCACTGACATGCGCCCTGCTGAAGATCGGCGATGATAGGCCCGACTTCACTCAATAATAACTCTTTTATTAAGCGTTATAAAAAAGGGGTACAGGACTTTTCTGTTCAGAATAACCCTCTCTACCTTTCCTTAAAGGGTGTTGCGCAAATTTTTGGACACTCTGCATATACACATTTCATTAAAATAATATATATATATATATATATATATATATATATATATATATCATCATTATCAATATATACATCAAATGTGTACACATATATATATATATATATATATATATATATATATATAATCATCATTATCAATATATACATCAAATGTGCATATATATATATATATATATATATATATATATATATTTACATTTCATTTAGTTTTCAATATTAAAATTATTCATTGAAAAAATAAATCAATCTTTGCAAGTATATAAAGTGCTTCTGTTACAGCTGCAGGTGCTACATATTCTAATAATTTTTATACAAAACTGGAATTGGAAAAGGCAATACAAAAATGGTTGAAGAAGGCTAAAAAACGATGTGATGCGGAAAAAAAGACTTGAAATGCGTGAAAATGACATCTAATAATTCTTTACGTTGGGAATATATACGTATTTATTATTTTTTTAATGTATACCTTCTAAAGCTTTATATTATTTTATTTCTACAAAATACTGATTATTTTTAATGTTAAATTTAAAGTTAATGATATGTATTGATATTCTTTTTCTGCATTTATTTTATTTTGCAATTATTATTTTTTATGTAATAGATTATAAATACATGAAATTTGAAACATTATTCTGAATGAGATTATGTGCAATATTACAATAAATAATTAGAAATATACAAATTTTTTAGTTATACATAATGTTTCAAATTTCGTCTGTGTCTATATAATCTAATATAAATATATGTTTAAACTGTGATTATATTTTGTGTACAATTTGATTACTGTGATTAACTATGTTTAAATTCTAATTTAAAGTGTTATAATAATTGTTATAATAACGATATATCAAATATTTTATTAATAATATATTAATTAATTCTGCATTTTAAATTTATTATAGCTTATAAATCTCTCCTTTATAAATTTTTAAATACTTATTTCAACAATAATTATGAATAGTAAAAGGCATTAGAAATGATGTCTATTTTAGGTCCTTCTTCGGATATTATACGGACATCCAAGGTTGTGAATAACGAATGTCCAGTAGATGTCCGTCGGACTTCATTCAAACATCCCAATGTCCGAACTCGAACGTCCAGTGGAAGTTCATAGGAATTCTGTGTGCTATCTGGGATTGTAGGTTAGGCTTCAATATCACAATTTGTGCATTAATATATGTATCTAACTTTTTCACCCACAAAAATGATAATAATAAAATCCTGCAATTTATATAGAAACAAATTTGTACATATCAGTTTTATATGTAAAGGCACAATGTGAAAGCAAATTCTCGCCGGTTATAATCTCAAAACAAAAAGCAAATCCTTAATAATTGACGAAGAATTTGATCCTATTAATAATCGTATATTGCACATGTAAGAAAAAGAAATAAGTTTGAAAAAGAAGTGTGTACAATATTTACCCTTTTGCTAATATATTATTTTCTCTTTATTTTATAAGAGACACGCCAGATACACAAAACTTCGACCGGCTTCAGAATCACTTATTGCGCACGTGTTACATTTCTCGTTTTCCCGCTATTGTCACAGTGTATACTGTGCTATTGCACTGTTACGCAACTCATGTCATAGTTTTCTCCAATCAAGTCCCCAGAAGCGCATATGCGTTCGCGCTACTCGGTTCAAATGTATTCTCAACGGCATTAATGAGGTTCTCCTTATCATACGCCCAGGCAATCCTTTGTTACGACAGGCAATAGAATAGGATTCTATCGATGTCATTATACATATAGATATGAAATTTCCATGCTCTAGGATGAAATCGCAAACGCAGCAATTATTAATAAAGCAATATTAATTTTATTTTTCATTGCCTACTTTTTATTTTCATCCTTCTATTTGTGTTTAAATATCTTTACATATATTGATCCCTTTACTTATGGTATAATTACCGCATATCACATATCAATATAATTACCATAACTAGTGCTACCTGGGATATAATGGTATATGTATATATACCTTTCTTTATTCATCTTTCTTTCTTACCCTTTTCTTCTAAATACATTTAACTTTATTTTCTTTACCTTTATTTTCTTTTACTGTTCAACTGTTAAACGACATAAACTGTCAAACTGTCAAACAACACGAGTGAAGTCACACTAATGTGTATCAAATATATTTTTTGATATATGATAGTGGTTATAATATAATGATAAGTAGATAGGTTAGGCCGATTCTAACTCAGTTTGTTTTAAGACCTGGTAGTAAGAGTGAGAGTGACAGCCATATAAAGAAGGGAGATAGAAAAATATCACAGCAGGGAAGCGTCGGCACGGGGGAAAGCAGAGGGAGTAGGTAGGGTAAGACGGGTATGGGAGTGCGCGGGGTGAAGCGCGCTGGTCGGTTTGCCGCGCGGCTTCCTCTCGACCCGCACCTCCCTGGGAGGATCTGGGTTAGAATTCTCGTGTTATTGGAGCTGCGCGACGACGCGCGTGGAGGACGAGGTCGCGGTTTCGGTATCGGCGCGGCTTAGAGCGCGCGATCTATTGGAGGAAATGTTATTTCCGGCGAGCGAGGAGCGCGCGATGTATTAATAGGTGTCGCGGCGTCCAACGAGTTTTAAAGAACGGAGATAACGGTTCGTTTCGCGATTAGAGGAGCCGCGGAATTCGAGAGGAAATATTTTTTCCGGCGAGCGAAGAGCGTTCGGGGACTGAGATAGGGTATCCGGCGCGGTTAACCGAGACGCGCTTCTTTTCGTCGTTATAAAGGGACGTCGCGATTCGTAGGTAGTAGTTCGAGAGTATTTTTCCGGAACGTTGCGATGAAGCGCGTACGTAGTTATCTAGATTTTTACACGAGGGACGCGATAAAACGAGTTAGCGCTCTGACTAGATTAGCCGGAAGAGTGGTCAATTCTCGAATTAAGAGCGTCGAGAATATACGGGTATTAGAGATACCCGTCTATCTGTTTGAAGGAGGAACTGCGTAAAAGTTATATAGAGGATCGTTTGTATTACGCGCAGGAGATCGATTTCGAGGAGAAACTCGCGCGAGAGGCGAGCGACGCGCGATTCGACGAACCGTTCGCGGACGTCGGGGCGGATCGTTATCTGCTTTATCGAAACTGGAAGCCGCGTTACGGCGTTCCGAAATTCGCGCGGGAGACGAATCACGTCGTGCATTGCTATTATCGATTCGGTTGTTTGTTCGACAACGGAAGATACGTCGAGGAGGAGGAGAGATATTGCGAGGATTGCGCGGGCCGTCCGAGCTACGTCAGAAGCGTATCGACGCACGTGAGCGAGGTAGCGATCAACGAGGTGGTGCGATCGAGCTGTCTTATCGACGAGATCTTCGACGTGTCGAGTCACTGGTGCAGCGGTTGCGATACGAGAGCCTTGTTTTACATCGAGGAGGATACGTGGTTTATTAACAAAAAGATTTTGCGCGCATTGAACGACGAATAACGAATCTAGAGATAACGAATCTAGAGATAACGAATCTAGAGATAACGGAGGAGCGCGAGATATTTTTAAAGACGAAATACGTATCGAGCGCTTTGACGAGACTAGCCGAAAGAGTGGTCGATGTTCGAATTAATAGTATCGAGGGTATACGGATGTTGAGAATGCAATTTATTAGTAAAAAGTTTTATATATTGAGGAATGGAAGAAAAGGATATTCTCGATAGCGCGCGAAGCGTCGCGACGGCGGACGAGTATCTCGCGTGGGCGCGACGGTGCGACGAGCGTCTCGAGTCTCTGAGGGAGAGATGTCGAGAGGGACGTCGAGGAAGATCCACCGGGACGATCAATTCCTTGATCGCTCGAATCGTTCGATTGACGGGCGCGAGGGACGATCTGCGTCGGCGTTTCGAGCGTTCGGGAGGCGGCGGCGAGAGACGCGAAGGATTCTCGTGGTCCGAGATCGACAAGGCTTTCGCTAGGCGCGTTTTAACTGGCGCCGTTGTTAATCTCGATTACATCGAACCCTCGCGGTTTCTCGAGGACGCCGGAGATACGGTGCTCGATCGAGTGCGCGATGCTATGGGCAGATGCGGCAGCGTCAAGGTCAATACCGCCTTCAATGGCGAGTTTGTCTCGGGCGACAAGATCGCCGTTAAGACTGTCGCTACGAAGAATTGTCCGCTTCTACCCACGTCCGATTTACGAGAGTCGCGTGATCGACGCGATTCTAGCTTCGCTGGAGGAGTTTCAGGAGCGCGACAGCGGATGGGCGCTGTCGCGAATTTGACGGTGAACGTGAACAGATATAATCCTATGCGCGCGGGATGTTACGTCGAGATACCGCGAAAGATTAAACTGAAAAAAGCGGTAATTAATCTGAGATCTGTGGACGACGCGTGTTTCGCGTGGTGGGTGGTCGCCGCTCTGTACCCGGTCGAGAGGAACGCGGAGAGAAATTCGCGGTACCCTCATTATACCACTGTGTTGAATCTGGAGGATGTCGAGTTTCCTATGAGTTTAAACGGAATTGCTAAGTTCGAGCGACTCAACGATATATCCAGTGTGTATATATCAACGTGTATACCGTTCGGGATAAGAGGGATAAGGGAGGAGACGTCGTTCCTCTGCGTCTCGCCGTTAGCAAGAGGGAGAGACACGTCAATCTATTGTATCTTAGCGATACGACGCGACGAGATAACGCGACGCACTTCGCGTGGATCAAGAATCTGTCTCGTCTCGTCGGCTCCCAATTGAGCGTCCGAGGACACAAGGCGCATATATGCGATCGGTGAGTACTAGCTAGAAAAATTTGTTAATTCATTAATAATACGCTCTGTGTAATAATTAACATCGTTTCGTAGATGCATGCACTAGTTTCGAACGAGTGATAAGTTGTCGGCTCACAGCGAGGACTGCGAGAGAATGAACGAGTGCGCTATCGTTCTACCGACCGAGGAGGACAAGTCGTTAAATTTTAGCAATTACGAGAGAAAGGAGCGAGTTCCGTTCGTAGTGTACGCCGACTTAGAATGCGCGCTGGAGAGGGAAAAGGAGAGGAGAACACCGAACACGTCGATCGTTCAGCGTCATAAGGCTCACAGTGTGGGATATTACGCGCGGTGCGCGTTCGACGACGCTAAATATATGTACAGGGCGTATCGCGGCGAGAGTTGCGTATCGTGATTTGTTCGGGAATTGCGAGATTTAGCTTTTCGCGCGAGGGATATTCTGAACACGGTCGCGCCTATGGCGCCTCTCACGGCGGACGAGCGGGAGAGATTTCGCGACGCGACGAGCTGTCACGTGTGCGAGAGACCGTTCGAGTCGAAGGACGCTCGCAATCACTGTCATCTGACCGGGCGGTACAGAGGTCCGGCGCATTCTAGTTGCAATTTAAATTATAAGGAGACTTACGTCATTTCTGTATTCTTTCACAATTTATCGGGCTACGACGCGCATTTTATCGTTAGAGACGTAGCTAATGCTTTTCCCGGGAGCGTAGAGCTGTTACCTCTAACGAAGGAATCGTACGTTTCCTTTACGAAGAGCGTCGACGAAGCATCGGACGAGGGGAAAGACGCGTGAAACTGCGTTTCGTGGATTCTTTAAGTTTCTAAACGCGAGTCTCGAAAAATTGGCATCTTATCTCGACAAAACGAATTAAATATCGCGCGGTCGGAATTTCCCGATCTCGACGACGCCGATTTCGAACTTATCGCGAGAAAAGGCGTATTTCCGTACGAGTACGTCGACGATATCGATAAGTTGCGCGAGACTCGTCTGCCGCCGCGCGAGCCGTTCTACAGTTCGCTGACCGGCGATACCGTGTCCGATAGCGATAACGAGCGCGCGACGGAAATCTGGGAGCGAGTTCGTATCGAGATGCTAGGCGAATATAGCGATTTGTATTTAAAATCCAATGTTCTTTTATTAGCCGATGTCTTTGAAAATTTTCGCGACGCGTGTGTGAGAAGTTACGATTTGGATCCCGCACATTATTACACGTTACCCGGATACACGTGGGACGCTATGTTAAGGTACACGGGCGTTCGATTCGAGCTATTAACCGATATCGATATGGTGATGTTCGTGGAACGCGGAGTACGCGGCGGACTGAGTCAATGTTCCAATAGATACGCGCGCGCTAATAACAATATAACATACGTACAATCGTATAATCCTTCGGAACCGTCGTCGTATCTTATGTACTTCGACGTGAATAATTTGTACGGATGGGCGATGTGTCAGTCGCTACCTTACGAGGATTTTCGATGGGTCGAGGACGTTACGAGTATCGATTTAATGTCCGTGATGCCAGATTCGCCTATCGGTTATATTGCAGAAGTCGACCTTGCGTATCCGCCCGGCCTTCACGACTCTCACGCCGACCTTCCATTTTACCCGATGCGCGATAAGCCGCCCGGAAAACGGCGGGACAAACTCCTCGCCACGCTGCGCGATAAGCGTCGTTACGTGACGCATTATCGCAACTTGCAACAATGCGTTAGACACGGATTACGCGTTACGAGGATACATAGAATATTATGATTCGCGCAGTCCCCGTGGTTACGCAGATACATCGAGCTGAACACGCGATTGCGCATTAAACGAGTTCGAGAAAAATCTGTACAAATTGATGAATAACCGTGTTCGGTAAAACTATGGAAAACGTGCGTAATCACTTGGACGTTCGACTAGTGACTCGATAGGACGGGCGATTCGGTGCGGAAACGATGATCGCTAAGCCTAATTTTCACAATAGGAGCGTTTTCGCGGAGGATCTAGTGGCCGTGGAATTGCGCAAACTCGAGATTAAATTTCGCAAGCCGATCTACGTAGGCATGTGTATTCTCTATATATCGAAGATTCGTTTGTACGAATTTCATTACGAATATATGTTACCATTGTATCGAGACAAGTGTGGAATAATGTACACCGACACGGATAGTCTTATTTACCGTGTCGAGTGCGAGGATATTTACGAGGATATAAAGCGCGATATCGATAGATTCGATACGAGCGACTACACGGTGGACAATGCGTACGGTATACCTCTCGTTAATAAGAAAGTGCCGGGTTTAATGAAGGACGAAAACAATGGCTCGATTATGACGAAATTCATTAGACTTAGAGCGAAAATGTACGCGCTACGAGTAGACGGTAGGGGCAAGACGAAAAAGGTTAAAGGCGTGAAGAGGGCCGTCGTCGCTAGAACGATAACCTTCGACGATTACGCGCGCTGTCTGCGACGAGATATCGAGATGACGCGCGAACAGTCGTGTTTAAGATCCAAAATACATGAGGTGTACACGGTATTAGAATCGAGGATCGCGCTTAGTCCGTATGACGATAAGCGGTACATTATACCAGGAACGACGAATACTCTACCGTGGGGTATTACGAAATACCGCTGTAATAATTTTTAGTCGATAAAATTTTATTAGATTATATTGTAAAAGTTTATAAAATAGTTTATAAAATAGTTTTATAAAAATGCAATTTGTAAAATATAATTTATTATATTAATAAATAAAATAAAATTTATTTTATTAATACATCTTTAAAAAATATATTTTTTATCGTAACACGGCTGTTTTATTTATCCAGGAATTATGAGTCTCGTCCATTCCCAACCATTTCACGTAAACCTCGTCGCCCTTTCGGCGTAGCACCTTCTCCACGAGATAAACGTCGGGATCGGAGACGCGCAGCAACTCGTGTTTGTAGAATTCTCCGGCGATCGGTTCGTTGCGCGAATCCTTCAATAGATACGTTACGGGATTAGTCCGTTGCACTTTGGTTATTCGAAATATTTCGGTGGTCCAATTGAGCGTGAAACCTTTCTCGAAGATCGTCTTAAATTTGCTGACGCGTACCGGATCGTCCAGTTTAAATTTCGCGGGAGCGGCTATCTTTATATTGCTGTATACCATGTTTAAAAGTTTATCGGCGATCGCGGGGTCACGTCGACGGGTCTCGCGCCGATAATGCGATGCTTTCGCGCGTTGTACTCTTTCACGAGGCGAGGTAGCGCGTCGATCCACTTGTACGTTCCGTTTAACGTGAAATACTTCCACATGGAGTTCTTAAGCGTGCGATTGAATCTCTCGACGATCGACGCTTTCATCACCGAGTACGTCGAGTAATGATTCACCCCGTGCTTCTCCGCGAACTTTCGCACCTCGGCGTTGTAGAATTCTTTTCCTTTGTCGGTCTGCAGATTTTTCGGACACCGTTTAGATTCTCGCGTTATCTTAGATAACGCTCGGGCGACCTCGCCGGCGCTCTTGCTTTTGAGCGGTACGGTCCACGCGTGCTTGCTCAACGCGTCGATAACGGTGAGTATGTAGTCGTGGCCTTTGTTGAGTCTCGCGTAAGGGCGCATTTCGACCACATCCGCCTGCCACAGGTCGTCGTACCCGCGCACCGCGACGCGGCGACGCGGGAAATTTCTTCTCGTGGGCGCGTGCAACTCCTCCACTAGTCTTCGTTTTTCGGGGCTCATCCTATCCTTATCGAAGTAACGTCTCTTCACGGTCGTTCTCTCGCGTTTTGAGACGTTATCGAGCTCGCCTTATCGGAGGATCAGCTCGCGATTTTCTCCGAATCCTTTATACGTTTGTTCAACTCGTTCGATTCTTTCGCTAATCGCGACATCGATTCTTCCAACTTCTGTATCCTCTCTACGGAATGAGCCACGATCTGCGATCTCTCGTTCAGTTTCTGTAACGTTTTGCGCCGGACGCCGCAAACCGACCGCCGTCCCACGCTCACCAGTCAAGGGACCATCTGAGCGAAGGCGCTACGCGCCCTATTATATTTTAAAGCGGTGAGCGAAAAAATAAATATGTAATAATATTTACTTTTATAACCGGGTCGGCACACCGGAGCTCGGCTCGCGCGCTCGGGAAACCGCTCCGACCGTTTCCGAAACTTCCCGAGCCGCGGTCGGGCTCAACCGAATTGTTGGAAAACAATTATCGCGCCGACGCGATACCGCCGACGCCGGGTATAAAAAGACGCTCCACCGGCTAAAAGAGAGAATCTCATCCGTGCTCTGAAGTCGGCAAGACGCTCAGAGAAATCCAGATACCTAGACGCTTACGAGCCAGATCGAGGTTGGGAGTACTCCGCCTCTGCTGGGCTTTCCCAGCATCTCGCCAAAAGTAAGCGCTCCGAGCAAAATACCGAACGTCCGGTAACTACTCAAGCGGTGGGAAATTACCCGCCACCGACGGATATTCCCGTCTGCCGAACGCTCCTGATCCGCTGCAACCTATCCTTGCAAATCCGGAACAAATATCGCGAAGTATTTCGCGCGCCGGCATAAAGCCGCCAGAGACTCGCCATTAATACGGCGACGGAATCCGCGCGCGTAGGGCCGTGAGACCGCCCTACGCACCGAATTTGGCAATACGCGATTCGCCAAGACGCGAGGCTCCCGCCCCTCGCGTAGGCATTACCGCGCGCCATTACAATTACCCGGCCGACAGGTGCTACCACCCATCGACGCCGGGTATCGATAATCGCACGCGACCGCTCGATTTCCCGCGTCCGATCGCGCCGCTCACGAGTGCCCTACCGCGTGCACTCGAGCGCATCACGCACCGAAATCGCACCACCGCCGTGCATCCGCCGTTCCGCCTGACCGACGGACACGCACCCGCGCGTCACTCCCGGTCATCCGCCATATACACGCATCCATACGATATATTAAATACACATCCGACACACATTGTATACACTCACAACCATACGTCACCTACGCACACATTCATACGCTATATATTATATACACATACGGACACACATTGTATACACTCACAACCATACGTCACCTACGCACACATTCATACGCTACATATTATATACACATACGACACACTCTGTATACACTCGCAACCATACGTCAGTTATACGCACATTCAGACGCTATACCGCGCACACGCATCCGACGCTCATTCCATACTTACGCACTTGTATATATGTATGCACACTCACTCACACATTGTACATATTCTCATACGTAAATAAACACATTTATTTATTGTACACCCGGCTACGATACTTGCTATACCCTTCCGAGCCCTGATCCCGGCCGAGTTATCCAGCACCAGCGCTCGGGAAAAAACCGACCGTTACAACTCGCGCGAGGCGATCGAGGCGTCAATCTGTTGGACGCGGCCTGCCGCGAGCACGACATCGCGTATTCGAAGCGGCGACCTCGCCGATTGACACATCGCCGATCGAGCGCTCGCCGAGAGAGCGCGCGAGCGCGGCGCGGCGAGCGACACGATCTTGGGCGAAAGAGCCGCCGCGACGACCATATGGGCGACTATGAGAACGAAGACGAAGTTTGGAATGGGTGCGTCCGCGAGAGTCAAGAGAAAGAAGAGCGGGAGGAGGAGGACGATCGCTGCGAGAAAACGAACGCTTCCCGCGGCGAAACGCGGCGGCTTCTTACCCCTGTTGCCGTTACTGGGAGTTCTCGGTTCTTTGGCTGGAGGAGCGGCGGGAATCGCGAGAGCGGTGAACGATGGCAAGGCGACGCGACGGCGATTGGAGGAGCTGCAGCGCAACAATCGCGCGATGGAAGGTCGCGGTTTATACCTCGCGCCTTACAAACGTGGAAGCGGTGCGTCTTCAACGAGAAGAAGAGGAATCGTTAAAAAAAAACTTCGCGCGAAACGCTAGGGAATCTCCCATCCGTCGGCGCGACGACGGACGAACAGTTAAATCGCGCCGCGATATTCTCGCGCGTGCCTCATTTCAGGGGCGTGTTTATGCGCAACGCTCTTCCGACAAGAGCGCGCCGTAGCGAGAGCGGTATCGTTAATTTGGACGACTCGTCGAGGCCAGGCACTCATTGGGTGTACGCGAAGAGGGGCGACGACGCGATCTATTACGACAGTTTCGGCAATCTTCGCCGCGCGAACTCGAACGTTATCTCGGACTCGACGCGTCTATTCGATACAATCGTAACTCTCAACAGACGAGCGATCAGAGCATTTGCGGCCAATTGTGCTTGAGATTTCTCCGAGAGGTCGATTGGAAAAAAATTTGGCCGTAACGTCGGATCGTCCGCCAATCATGTCGCTGACTCTCACGCTATCCGGACGAAGCAGCGTTCTCACGGCGAGCTATTTTCCGCCTCTAGATCTGAACGATGGCGATTACGAGTTAGGTCTCACTAATTTCGAGACTTACAACACGATACCGAATGTAAATTTCGCGAACAATAAATTTTACTTCGACAATAACGACGAGGTTATCGCGATTCCCGTCGGATCTTATGAGTTAAACGCTATAGACGCGTATCTGAGAGCGGCGATTCGTCGCAAACGGCAAACGAAGAAGCGGGAGCGAGACGAGAGCGAGAAGGAGCGAGACGAGCGAGACGGAGCGAAAACGGAGCGAGAGCAAGGAGAAATCGGAGACGAGAGACGAGAACGACGATTATATATACGACGTCGACGACCTCGATGACGATCTCTTCGACGACGAGAAGGGCGAGAAGAGCGAACGCGCTATAACGCTTCGCGAAAACGATAACACTATGAGAAGCGAGATCAAATGCGCGTATCGGATAAATTTTATTAAACCCAATAATATCGGTTCGCTTTTGGGCTTCTCGTCTCGCGTATTAAAACCGAATAAATGGTACGCTTCCGATAAACCAGTAAATATTATGGCCGTTAACGTTATTCGCGTAGAATGCAACGTCACGATAGGGGCGTATCACAATGACAAATCCGCGCACACCATACACGAGTTCGCGCCAAACGTTCCGCCTGGATATAAAGTGTCGGAGATCCCCGCGCGAATCATTTACCTCCCGATCATCGCGCGGATCGTTACCGATATAACCGTGCGCGTCGTCGACCAGGACGGAAAGTCGATCGATTTTCGAGGGGAGGAGATAACGATTCGTCTGCACATTCGACGAAGAAGATAGAGAGAGACGCGCGATGCTCGTCGTGAACGAGTCGAACGCGAGAAACGTCGTCGCCGTAGCGTCGCCCCTAGACGCAAAGAGAAGCAAGGAGAAGAGAGGCGGAAGATTAACCGTCGCTAACGCAACCTTTCTACGCTCCTTGGGTTTCGTCGTCCCGAGAGCGACTCTGTAGAATCGAAATGAGCGACATCTTGAGCATCGCCAAAGAACCGATCTTCGACGATCGCATCGTCAAGATCGAGACTCACACGTACAATCCTTACGCCAATACCACGTTTGGATATAGCGACGAGATACGAATTCCCATACAACAGCAGGATTTGTACACGTTACCGTGCGCAAGTTTCCTCTACGTCGAGGGTAGAAGGGAGTCGAAGGGGATCGAGTCGAAGGGATCGTCGGATGCGGAGGGGGAGAGTTCGGCGAGACTAGTGAACAATTGCGTCGCGTTTATGTTCGAGGAGATTCGCTACGAGCTCGATGGAGTGGAGATCGATCGAAACAGAAACGTCGGAATAATGAGCACGATCAAAAATTACACGTCGCTGACGGTCGAGAGAAGCAGTATATTGCAGAACACTGGATGGGACTTCGCGGCGAAGAGTCTTTGGTCGACGATTTTAACTTCTGCGTACCTCTTAGTGTGTTGCTAGGTTTCTGCGAAGATTACAAGCGCGTCGTGATTAACGCGCGACACGAACTCATCTTAATACGAGCGCGCAACGATCACAATTGTCTCGTATCGCTCGAATCGCACGAACCTAAGATTCTTCTACTGAAGATACAATGGCGAATGCCTCATGTAGTGTTAAACGATATTAATAAATTAGCGCTATTGCATACATTAGATAGCGGAAGATACCTGAGCGTCGCTTTTCGCTCGTGGGATCTCTACGAGTTTCCGCTTTTGCAGAGCACGACCAAACACTCATGGGCGGTCAAAGCGGCGACGCAGCTCGAGAAACCGCGATACGTTATCTTCGCGCTACAGTCCGGAAGGAAGAACATTCTGCCTCAGGATTCCTCTATATTCGACGATTGCAAACTGACTAACGTCAAACTGTATCTTAATTCGGATTTTTATCCCTACGACGATATGAATCTGAATTTCGAGAAGAGTAAAATCGCCGTGCTATACGACATGTATTCGAAGTTTCGAAAAACGTACTACGGATGCGATAAAGATGAGGCGCTCTTTAATCTAGTCAAATTTAAAACGTTCGGTCCGATAGTAGTCATTGATTGTTCTCGGCAGAACGAATCGATCAAGAGCGCCACCGTAGACGTTCGTATAGAGTTCGATTGCAAAGAAAACGTTCCCTCTAATACCACAGCCTACTGTCTTATCATTCACGATTGTGTGGTCGAGTATAATCCGCTCACCAACGTCGTGCGCAGAATCGTGTAGAATAATCTAGTTATAACTATAAATAAAAAATATAGAGGGAGAACGAAACGCTTAAAAAGAGAAAATCTAAAGAAGCGAACATTTTAACCTCGACTCGCGACGACGATGGACTCGCCGATCTTCGTCGACCTTCAAGGTTTTATCGTCGGCGAAAAATTCGTCGCGAAGGAGATAGCCGTACTAAGAAACGGCGCGGAATTAACGCACCACATTTTCCGCGCGCCGATGTCGTGGGACTTGTTAACGAAGGCGGAGAAGACGCGAGCTTGTTGGTTGATCGCCAATCACCATCAACTAAAGTGGAACGATGGCCGCGAAGACGGCTCTTCTCGTTCTAGCGACGACGCTCATCGCCGCGACGCCGGTTGACCCGGAGAAGGCGGAGGCGCTCCGCTTTCTGCAAACGTACGGTTTTCTGAGGGACGGCGGGAGATCGCTGTCGTCCGCGAACGCAACGTCTCTGCGTCGCGCGCTGTCGCTGTTTCAAGAATATTATCAATTACCTGATAATGGAGCGTTAAACATCGATACGCTCAATCTCATGCGCAAACCGCGATGCGGTCTAGCGGACATACCCGATCGCGCGTACAGCCCGTTCGCGAGAAAGTGGCCAAAGACGCGCCTAACGTAAAATTTTCAAGTGGCTAGCGAGGAACTCTTACGAACGACCGAAGCGGCGTTCGCGCTATGGGCGATGAGTTCGTCGTTAAGGTTCGCGCGCGACTCGCTACGTCCCGATATATTGATATCGTATCGAACGGGCACTCACACCTACGCGAACGTCGAAAACGGCGACGTCTGTCCGGCGGTCTTCGAAGGTCCAGGCGGGGCCTTCGCTCACTCGTTCTTCCCCACCGGAGCGGCCGATTTCTCCTCGGAGGTGCACGTCGATGACGAGGAGCCGTGGCACGTGCGCCTGAACAAGAATCTCTCCGACAAGTATCATCTGCTGCTAACGCTAACTCACGAGATCGGCCACGCCTTAGGTCTGCAGCACAGCATGCGCAACGACTCGGTCATGTTTCCGTATATACCCGACAACGAGCTTCAATATCCGGTTAAATTAAACGTAGAGGACACCCTCGCTATACAAAATTTGTACGGATCTCGCGACGACGGAGATCGCCCCGCGATTCCCGCGATCACCGCGGCGCCCGTCACCACCGTAGCGCCCGCGACGACCAATCCGTCGCGCGACGATCTCTGCGCCTTGCGGCGCATAGACGCGGCCTTAATAATGAATCGACGTTTGTACATAGCCGACCGACGCAACGTATGGTCGATCGATCTAACCGAGAAACGCTACGGTAGGCCCATGACGATAACGGAATACGCGACGTTTCTCCCGAAAAACTTCACGCGTCTGTTCGCCGCGTATCGAAGACTCGGGCGATCACGCGTTATTCGCGGGCGATAAGATCTATCTCGCGAAATATCCCAGTTTTAGATCGAAACCTGTTGGCCTAAATCCCTTCACAGTATCGGATTTCCCCGAGACGCTAAGATCAACGCCGCGATAAACACGCACTCGGGACGAACCTACGCTATCTACGACGACGACAGAGTAGCGGAGATCGACGAATGCTGCATGACGGTCGTTAAGCACGTTCCGTTAAAAGACGTATTTTCCGGAATACCATCCGCGATAACGTCGGCCCTCCGATACACCGACGGTAATCTGTACTTCTTCGCTAAACGTCAATTCTACGCGTTCAACGAATTCTCGAACATCGTGACCTCGGCGGGTCCCTTCGACCTTCGCGTTCTCGGCGTCGAATGCCCCACGAACGGGTTACTGCGGCAATTGCGGGATCTTCTCAGCCGCGTCTATCGCCTCAACGTCGCGACCGATAGATCCGACGAGGACGACGATAGCGACTTCCTGCAAACTCTTCAAGAATAGAGTACAAAGGCGCGAAAAAGAAGGGGCGATTTCGACTCGAATATATAAAGGCCGTTCCGCCGTTAAGCGTCTCATTACCAACGACGAAGCTCGCGAACGAAACATTGAACGAAGATGTACGGGACGATGGGACCGCCGCCGCAGCAACACTCCTTCGAGGATCGATCGAGACTCGCCGATCGAAACCGCGAGGATAACGCCGGATATTCTAAGAAAGCTCGAACAGATAACGGGTAAAGGTATCGAAAGTAACAACGCTCGAACTAACATCCTTTATCGTTCTTATCGCTTCCGTCCCTAATTATTCGCGTTTACTTTTTAGGCTAGATCGCGATCGGACACCGAGAAACTGCGCGAACGACGCGATCGCGCGACCTCTCAGAATCTTGGAAAGGCGCTACTCATTGACGAAAACAGGATATAAACATCTGGAAATCTGCATTAACGTCAGTCGACCCTCGTTCGTGGAAATCGTTCTCGGAGATAATCACGGCAAGGAGATCTCGCTAACGCCGAACATGTGGAAGGAGCTGCTCGATCTACGATCCACGCTCGCGTCGTACTTTCAATCCGACGAGCGAGACGAGACTCGTTCCCCGGCGCCGATATACATCGGTCAATTGACGCTTCGATTCGGCAGACTGAACAATCTCCGAATTCTCCGTCTCGAGACGCCCAAGACTCGACTGGCTATGTCGAAAAACACCGTTCTATACATATTGCACCTAGAACATTGCGTCAACTGCCTCGTTACGTCCTTGAACTGTTTGACCGCTTACACCGACAACAAGCTGGCTCGACGTCGCGGCGAGCGTTCGCGACCCCGCGCTCGTTCCCGCGACGATACGCGACAGCGAGAGCTTCGACCGCGACGAACTGATAGACTGCGAGCTACAGGCTCTGTTCTTCGGAGAATCGTGATATGTCTATCCACGCGCTTCGTTACTAAATACGCCTTTGTACCATTATTATATCGCAAAAACCAAACATGCCTCTGTATCGTTAACGCATCGTGAAGAAATAAATAAGACTCTCTTTACTCGATCTCTCGTCTCTCGATACTGAAACCGCGACCTCCACGCGCGTCGTCGCGCGCTCTCAGCTCCAACAATACGAGAGTTCTAACCCAGATCCTCCCAGGGAGGTGCGGGTCGAAGGGAAGCCGCGCGGCAAACCCACCAGCGCGCTCCATCCCGCGCACTCCCATACCTGTCTCACCCTACCTACTCCCCCTGCTTTCCCTCGTGCCGACGCTTCCCTGCTGAGATATCTTTCTATCTCCCTTTTTTATATGGCTGTCACTCTCACTCTTACTACCGCGTTTAAAACAAACTGAGTTAGAATCGGCCTATCCTATCTACTATGATAAATGGATATTTTTTTATGTTCTTTTTTTCCGCGATTATAACATTATTATACATCATATACGTATGCACACACATACACAATATTATCTCTCAAGGCGTAATTACCCACTCAAGCGAATAATCAAACGTGAGCGCTGTAAATGCTCCTTGAGGGACAAAATCGCTTTGCATATGTACGTGCGAGCACACGTATGTGAACGTCTGAAATCAAAAAAGAACAAAAATGTCACAATTCTGATACTAATTAATCGTACCTCAGGATTGATTGCACCAATCTTATTCAAACTGTTCACAATCGAAAGTTTGCATCCATATTGTATAAGAAAAATGCCGTTAGATTTTTGATTATGGCTTTAGTTCTGAGGTATTTTAATCGAAAATTTATTTGACGTAAAATTCCGGATAAGCTACTTGGTAGCGTTGCGATCCCTGTATTTAGGTAACCGTTAAAACTATAAAGTTATTTTTTAAATACTTGGCGTCGCGACGCTATTGCGTCGCTTGATTCCTTGAATTATTCTAATTATGTTTTTATATAAATCCACGTTGCTGCGCCGGAAATTAGTTCAAATGAAGGCGATTTCAAAGAAAACATAACACAGTCTTATCATTATATTTAATTTAACTTAATATTTATTTGGCGAAACTAAATTTTAATTTATTTACTTTATTTAAGAATATAATAATGCTCGATAAAGCACAAATTCGAAAATTCGTGCATTTAATTATTTGAAAAACGTAAGTGAAATTTAAGAACTTGATTAAAATTAATTGACTAAATGTAAGGATTAAGGATTTTTTAAAAATGTTCTCTGGAGTACCAAAATTTTGTGACATCAATTATTGTGACTTATATCTTTGAGCTATGTTGATCGCAATAACTGCAAACTTCCGTGTATGGTTAATGATTTTTTGTTTACATAATCTTATACGATGCAGAGTTATTATTTAACGCAGATATTTTTGCGTCAATCAAATAAAAAACACCACATAAAATAATTTAATATATTAATAAATTTCATTATATCGTTATAATTACGACACTTCGCTTCGCTTTATTTGATATTGGTTTGAATCACTTTGCAATCTTGTGAATGAGCAGAAGCAGAAAAATAGGAAAATTGCTAGAAAAATTAAATCTTGTTAAGATGCAAGCTAGATAAAAAATTTCAGAAAAAAAGAGTTGTGCTCGCCAGATAAAGTGCGTTAAAAAAAGACGCTTTCGAGCGAATAATGTTGCTTCGCACGTGACACCAGAAAAATGTAGATTTTTGACAAATTTTCTCTTCATGATCCCGTAAGAATAATCGATAAATGTTAATCACCTGTTATTAATTTCGATCATGCAATTAGGATAGTTAATCTGTATTTCTCTGAGAACTGAGCGAACTAATTGACTTATTCATATCGCTTTTTGATAAGAAAGGATAAGACAATTATAAATAGACGAAAATCGAGTAATCGCATTTTTTATAAAGATATAAAAACTGATTATCATAAATAATGTATCTTTAGAAACATATTTTGTATTTATTTCAAATCACGATAAACTCATTTTAAACATGATATCAAATAAGGAAATTAATACTCTATATTGTTACGTCCTGCCGACTCCACGATTTCTTCCTTCCGTAAAATTGCAACAACGATTATGATTAGCAAAATAAAATAAGATTTTCGATGAATAGAACATCTTGCGCCACATTACGCTTTAAACAAATTTCGACACCCATGAGTAACCGAGAGAAAACAGAAACTACCGATATTCTCTAAGTAAATAGATGTCTCATACAGTAATATCTTAGAGTAAAAGAACAAAGAAATGGTGAAGCAATGAAAACACCTTACGAAATATCTTTAACAAAAATAGCCGAATCTATATCGATAATTATAGACCTTTGCCACTTCAGAATCACGCGTGCAAAGGTCCGTCGGAAAAGTCAAACCTTGATCAATCGACTAACTATAAAAAGGAAACTCGCGCAATCCGCGGCATCAATTGTCAATTAGCAATCCGCGTGTCATTCAACCACTCAACCTATAGTAAATTAGTAATCCAACGAATTATTCGTGTGCATCGTGATTCGCCACCAGCGTCCTTTTCGACGGCGCAACCAAGAACTGCGACTATCTAACTACCAGTAAATTCTCCTGCCTGGCGGGTAACTCAAAAAAGTAAATCGTTACAAGCCAATTTTTCTTCTCTTTTCTGCACAAATTAGAATTTTTACTATATAAATTTTCATAGTGCAAGGAATATCTCTTTATATTGCTGTCGATCGATTAGAATCGCGGGCTAGGCGTATAAGATGAATCGTTCGCAGAACGGAGAGTGCTGACTCGAGCAGATTTACAGCAAATCAAAATAATTAGTCGACGTATTGTTAGGATTAATCATAATCTAGAAAAGGCTAATAGAATAGCCAGAGCGATCAATTTATCATGTATAGCGATTTACACACTAGCATTCCTTGCTCACCCTCCTCTGTTTATTCCTCCCCGAGATCACTATTAACCGTTTCGACAGTGATTCTCATAAACGATCCTCTTCCCCTTACTCCCGAACCCACAGAATCGGAAGAATTTGATAAGGCGATCCAAGAATTCTGTGACGAATTTCCTAACTTAACCTAACCTTGAAGATTCTTCATCCTAACCCGCTTATCCTTTGAATTCATTCACCATTTTCTAACCCAATGACACACTGACACATATTTTTTGTTTAACTATTTATTTTTCTTCCAATAATGATATATTGTATTTACCAGCCAGAAATATTAAGTTAACGATAGAGTCTGCTCATAATCTCTCTGACTGATGTCGAACTTATGTATTACCCGCGAGTAAATACACACCCGCACACGCACCCGCACCTGCACCTGCACCCGCACCCGCACACACACACGACACACACATTATTAAAGATTAGTTATTTTTTCTCTTTATTATAAAAACATATATTAAATATTATATAAAAAAATCATAAGAACTATCATAAGAATTTGTATAGAATTTTCTTAACGAATAAATTTATATGTTTATTTAATTAATCATAATATTTCTTCACCCCTCTCTCTTTCCCGATAAAAGATCGCTCTTGATCCCGATTAATAGGGATTAACCCTTTCGGTACGGAGGGGCTGGCCGCGGTTATACATTCGTGGGACGAGGAAGTTTTCCACGAGAGGGGTTGCACTCTACGGCGGCGTAAGCCGCGAAAACGTGTTTTGCAGCATTCATAGAAATTTCGTGCGTGATTGACACTAAACTTTTCATTCGGGCCGCGACAGGCATCGGTGACTGATGCGGCATTTAACGTCTTTAAAAACATTTCTAAAATGTTTATACTGCTTTGTCGTAACCTACACATATCCTCAGCCAAAATCAGATTTCGACGGAATCTTATCTCGCGGATAAGAAGGAAAGACAGACAAAACAGGCATAGCGCTTAACGTTTTAAAATCATCTATTTCTTCATAATACATTAATTAAAGAGAATGGAGTTGATATAAATAATATGTTTCAGTATTACAAAATTAAAATAAATAACAAAACTAAGGGTATAATATAATAAATTACAAAGCTAATAGTGCAACTTGGTGTGATAGATTTCGAAACAAGGAGAAACGCACAAGCCCACATTGCATTGTTCACACTGATACATCGATTCACGTCTCACACCACCAGCCGCACATACAACGCATCTTCGTTTTCGATTTTTCTTCTCCGACTGGTATATTGAAGGAAAATGTCTCCCTGTGAGCCTTGTAGGATAATTATTCCCTGACCTGCTGCATCGATGATGTTCATGATTTTTGTGATATTCGTGTAAAATTTCTTTGATCAGCTGAAGCTGAAATTTCGCCATTGATATTTGTATTTTTGTGGTGTCCTTATATAGACAGAATGCGTTCCAGACGCAAATATCAATCAAGTGGAAAAAGTATTTCCGATACCATTTTAAACTTTTGCGAGTTGCATCGATAGTACTTATCACCATATCTGATTTGTCGATTATGCCCATTGAAGAATTATAATCTATTACGCATTTTGGCCTTAGAATAAATTCATTTTTTCTTGACTTTTTGGTACTTCTGCAAACTCTTCGTTATGGATAGTAGAAAGCATATAAAATTCCTTTCTGTCAGACCATTTCATTGCCAATAGATTTTCAGATGAGCGGAACACTGCCTCTCCTTTCTTCAATTTATCATTTATCTTCGGCATATCTTTTCGTCTTTTCTGCACTGTGCCACAGGCGTTCGTACCTTTTCGTGGAGTAGATTAAACAATGTGGGACTTGAAAACCAGTTGTCCAGATAAACAGTATGGCCTTTGTTCAGGAAAGATTGCAAAAGCGACATTACAATGTTCCCTGGCTTGCCAATATATGGATATTCGGTAGTTACAGAAGTACTAGCCCCACAATAAATAATTATATCTTGGATATAACCTGTTTTGCAGTCACAAAGAAGGAATGATTTTATCCCAAATCTACTGCGTTTCGAAGGGATATATTGCTTAAAAGACAGACGGCCTTTGTAGAGGAGTAGGCTTTCGTCTATACATAATCTTTGGTATGGCTGAAACGCATTGCTAAATGATGTTCTTAACATTTCCACTACTTCATTTATTTTGTGTAAACGATCAGTAGTGTGGCCGACTATATCCGTAAAATGCAACATTTGCAATAATGAAAAGTAGCGATCCCTACTGATAATTACACTAAAAATATCGCTTCGGAGAAGCTTATCTTTAGACCAGTATTCCTTTAAGGATAGCTTTTTGTTTCGCGTCATTAATAACGACGCAGCAATAAAACAATATAATTCATCCACATCCATCCCTTCTGAAACGTCCAAGTAATCCCTTTTAAGCTGTCGACACCAGTATTTGTTTGTTTTTTCCACAATAAATTTAACTAAATCTTCAGAAAAAAGCTGTCGGAAGTAATCTAAAATTCTTGACGAACGACCTAAATTGTTCCCTACTAATCCCGAATGATGTGGCGTAAAACTATGAATTTTTGGACTATGTTTCTTAGATGTCCATTTTATGCAAGAAGGAGTATCAAATCGTACTTCAGGCATTTCTGCTTCTTCGGACTCCGAGGTGCTAAGTACACGTACCGGATTGTTTCTCCTCCTTTTTCGAAATGCTAATAAATATTCATTTTCTTCTTCAGAATCACTTTTTGAAGCAATGATTTTCTTTGTCCATTGTGCTCCTTTCAAACGTTTTACACTCATCCTGGGGGGAACTAAATTCAAATTGTAAAAGTCATACATTCAAAAAATTAACAATATAAACAGACATATCAATTTGTTTTTCGTAGCTTATCTATAAAGCAGCTAACGTAGCTAAACCGTATCCCGACGATTAGAAAAGCCGGGAATTTTAAACACAGAATAGTAAAGTAATGCGTACTATAGAGAGTAATCATACCCACATACTTTACGTGGGTGCCACTAGGCGGCAGTGGTAGCACCCACATAACTTTCTGAGGATGCCGCCAATTGGCGACGGTAGGACCCAGAGAATGTTTAGTGGATGCCGCCAATGGGCGACGGTAGGACTCAGAGAATGTTTAGTGGATGCCGCCAACGGGCGGCAGTAGTACCGAAAGGGTTAAATTCCTTGACTAAAAAGGGACTACCGAGTGAACGTTGGAAAATAA
This sequence comes from Cataglyphis hispanica, assembly GCF_021464435.1. Taxonomy (NCBI): domain Eukaryota; kingdom Metazoa; phylum Arthropoda; class Insecta; order Hymenoptera; family Formicidae; genus Cataglyphis; species Cataglyphis hispanica. The sequence continues at coordinate 3,333,032 of NC_065962.1, read as the reverse complement.
CGTAATAGTGACGTGTACAGTCGTTTACTTGATTTTCAGACATTCGTGTTCGCTCGATCCGATTCTTACGCCCGTTTGATTTCGGGATATTTATAAGTATAGTTATTGCGTCCTTCCTTGTGACTCATCCTTCCGAGTGTCTGGACGTAATATTCTATTTTAAAATTATTTAACAGTTGTTGCGCCCTTCCTTATGACTCATCCTTCCGAGAATCTGGACGTAATAATATCACGAATAAAAATTCTTTTGATGCATGATATATTCCCGCTTTTTTGTAATTAAATAAGATAAATATGCATAAAATGTTACACCTCACCGATTTTATTGCCGCTTAAATATGTTGTAATGTTAGAATTTGATCGTGCTCAAGATTTATAATAGTTTCAACTTCCTCGGCAGTAAAAAAAATAAAAAAATTACCTTTTCAAATTAAAGATAAAAAAGGTGCCAAGTACATGGCGCCATGTGAAAAAATATTATATTTAAATAAAAATATTTTTGTATAAATCAATTATTTAAATTTTTTATAAAAATTTTATATAAAAATAATGATATCGGAGAAATGCGCCAAGAGAATAAAAATTTATTCTGTAAATTTCTTTTTTTTATTATTATTTAAATAAAAACAATTTAATCAAGTATTTTTATAAAAATAGTTATTCAAATTCAAATTTTCTGCAAAAATAATAATACAAAAATATTATGTCAACTGAATAAAAATTTATATTGTAAAATATTTTTATTTTGTTATTTTCAATATTAAGAAAAATTATATTTAATAAATCGCATTATAATTAAAATAGTAGTATATAACTAAAGTAGAGTTATTTTATAAACAACTAAATGCACAATACACACACATCTAATGCTTTGGGATATAATTATTAAAGGAAAATATTCTCATAATATGGGATGTTGTGCGACACAAATAAATTTGAGACAATATGTTTTAATACCAAGCACGTCAAATTTTTATGCCTTGCTTTGATGTAAGTTTGTCTTACGCGATGTAGAGTTTATGAGAAATTTTTCTATGGGTAACCTCACTTTGCATTAAAAAGTATATGCGTGGAGATAATGTGTATTAACACGATAGCATTAAAATTATTATTTTATCGCATAACTCCTAAAATAATGGGTTTATGTGAAACATGTAAATCTATTTTGTTTAGTTTATCAATAGCTTCATTTTTTGAAACTTTTTTTCTCTAAAATCAATAATTTTGAAGATATACAGTAAAAATGTTTGGAAGTTTGAAGGGGGATAAGGAATCGATCTCGTCGGCAAAATATCCTCAAGGTGCTTATTACTCAAATCAAGGACAAGCTTTGATTAAAATTTCAGCACAATCGGAGGTTTATCGTTTTTGGAACTTTATTCAAAGTTGCTAATCCATGTGAAAACATATAATTATAATTAAAAAATATTAAACCTTGTTTCATGTGCCAAGCATCGGGCGATATGCATTAAACCTTGCTTCGCGTGGAAAGTTGCAAACTTATATGAAATTGTATAATTATAAATTTTGTTTCAGTAATCAAAACTTTTCATTACTAATCGAGCGACGGAAAAGGTCAATGACTTTGAACTCCTTAGAGGTCAAAGTCAACGTCAAGGTTAAGGGGAAGTCATTTGAGGTGCGGTGTGTAAAGGTAAACATTTACCTCGTAAGGCACGCGAGTGCAATGTGAAGTTGAAAGTGCATCCGCGAACCCTTAAGGCCATCGCATATCAGAAACTATGCTAGCTGCGCTATGAACGTCGGTGATCTGTATTATGCAAAGAGAGGATCGCATGGTGCGTGCATTCAACAGTTCGCCATCCCCTCATCTTGCGCATTCATTCAGAAAAAAGTTAAATCGGAATAGCGTTGAAGCGTTACTTAAATAAGAGAGCCAAAAGCGCAACAATTTTTTCTACTGCATACGTATTCATGAACCTGGTCAAATCCATTTGAAAGCAAATAAAACCATCTCATTCATATTCGATACGTCATGGTCATTATCCTTCACTATCGATACTGAACTTTCATCACCGAGACGTCGCTACTGAATGCCCGATACCGATTTTCCACTAATCTTCTGAACTATTTTTGAGCAATTTTCCTCTTCTGATCTACGAGATCTATGGGAGTCAATATTGCAGGCTATTCTTTAAGCGTAACCCTCTTTCGATGAGAATATAACGAGGAGAATTTTAACTTTTGCTCCGTCCCGTTTCCCCCTCTTTCGCTTTGATTGCATTCGTCGAAGATATTAATGGATTCATAGATTGCTCGAATGTTGATAAGCGAATAAACAGTCGGACAAAATATAATTTCAAACGATGAAGAGATTTGCTAATTATTTTCTTTTAATTTCCCTCACTTTTAGAAAATTTATTATTCCATATTTTTTGCGTGCATGCACATGTATCTCAATTTTATTTTCTTTATATATATATTACATATATATACATATTATATATTTAGATATTAATTAATACAGTTAATCCAGTAGGAAAGTAGGGCCGCTTCTAACCCATCTATTTCTTAAGAACCGGTTGTAAGTGTAAGAGAGACAGATATATGAAGAAGTAAGATAGAATGATATCTCGGAGGGAAAGAGACGGCATGGCGGAACGGCAGGGGGAGTACGTATGGTGAGGGAGGCTAGGGGCGGGAGAGAGGCGCGCGCATCGTCGATTGCGAGGGGCGGAAAAGGGGCGAGGGGATTTCGGAGGACTAGACGCAGTTTCCTTATCGGCGCCGCTTAGAGTGCGCGATCCGTTAATAGCGGTTTCCTTATCGGCGCCACTTAGAGCGTGCGATTTATTAATAGACGTCGCGGCGTCCGGCGAGCTTTAAGAAGCGGAGGTAACGCTTATCGGCGCCGCTCGGAACGCCCTTCTCGAACGGGATATCGCCGTAATAGCCCGTCCGTGGGACACCCGAGGACGCGCAGGTCGGAGGGACCCGCCGAGATTAAGATATTCTTAAATTCGTCAAACGCGTAAAATTGACGTTTAGTGAAGAAATACAAATTACCGTCAGTGTATCAAAAGCCCGACGTTATCGCGGATGGTATTCCGGGAAATATATCTTTTAACGGAGCGTGTTTAACGATCAGCATGCGGCATTCGTCGATCTCCGCTACTTTGTCGTCGTCGTAGATAGCGTAGGTTCATCCCGAGGATGCATTTATCGCGGAGTTGATCTTAGCGTTTCGAAGAAATCCGATACTGTGGAGGGATCTAGGCCAATCCGGTTCCAACCTAAAACTGGGGTATTCCGCGAGATAGATCTTATCGTCCGCGAATAGCGCGAGATCGCCCGTGAATTTTTGATACGCGGCGGATAGGCGTGTGAAGTTATTCGGGAGAAACATCTCGTATTCCGTTAGCGTCATGGACCTACCGCAGCGTCTCGGTTAGGTCGACCGAACGTATGTTGCGTGAGTTGGATATGTACACACGATTCATTATTAAGGCCACATCTAGGCGCAAAGATCCACGCGCGACGGATCAGTCGACGCGACGCCGTCATCGTAGGCGCTACGGTAGTAGCGGACGCCGCGGTAGTCGCAGGAATCGCGGGGCGATTTCCATCGTTGTGAGATCCGTACAGATTCTGTATAGCGAGGATATCCTCCACGCTTAGCTTAACCGGATATTGAAGCTCGTTGTCGGGTATATACGGAAACATGACCGAGTCGTTGCGCATGCTGTGCTGCAGACCTAAGGCGTGGCCGATCTCGTGAGTTAGCGTTAGCAGCAGATGATACTTGTCGGAGAGATTCTTGTTCAGGCGCACGTGCCACGGCTCCTCGTCATCGACGTGCACCTCCGAGGAGAAATCGGCCGCTCCGGTGGGGAAGAACGAGTGAGCGAAGGCCCCGCCTGGACCTTCGAAGACCGCCGGACAGACGTCGCCGTTTTCGACGTTCGCGTAGGTGTGAGTGCCCGTTCGATACGATATCAATATATCGGGACGTAGCGAGTCGCGCGCGAACCTTAACGACGAACTCGTCGCCCATAGCGCGAACGCCGCTTCGGTCGTTCGTAAGAGTTTCTCGCTAGGCACTTGAAAATTCCACGTGAGTCTCGTTTTTGGTCATTTTTTCGCGAACGGGCTGTACGCGCTATCGGGAATGTCCGCTAGACCACATCGCGGTTTGCGCATGAAATTGAGCCTATCGACGTTTAGCGCGCCATTACCAGGTAGTTGATAATATTCTTGAAACAGCGACAGTGCGCGACGTAGAGACCTCACGTTATCGGATGACAATGGTCCCTCAGAAAACCGTACGCTCGCAGGAAGCGGAATGCCTTCGTCCTTTCTGGGTCGACTGGCGTCGCGGAAGTCGCGGCGATGAGAGAATGAGAGTCGCTATGAGTCGTTAGGATGAGAAGAGCCGTCTTCGTAGTCATCACGCGGATCGAGAGAGACGATCTTTTATCTTTAAGATCTTTTATCTTTAAGAAACGATATTGAGGGTTAAAGGAGGAATAGTCATAGTTAGCGATTATCACGGAAGAAAAATACGGTCGTATCGCGACGATCGCGTGTTAATCTTTATAAGATGCGCGATCGTTTCAAGAAACGTTAAAGAGTATTCTCGCTCACGAAGATAAAGAGGATATTCGTTCGATATGGATTTGCTCGAGCAGATAGCGAAGATCGAGGAATCCGTGAAGGCCGCGTGGATGGTGCTCGTGAAGCACTCTCGATTGCCTAAACGGATCGATGAACCGTTCGACGCTAATATGATTGACAAGATGATGGAAATCGATGTCGCTGTAGATACCGCGGAGAAGATGTTATCGGAGTACAATTGCTCGCTAGAGAGAGCGAAGGGCTCGACGCGAAGGTGATAAGGGAGATCGCCTTGATCGAGAAGTCCTTTAGAGCCGCGAAGACGTTTTTCGAATTTATGACGAAAACGAAGAACGCGGTCGCGCGAATAGAGGGTTGATGAATCGTCGAAGGGCGAAAAGGAGTGATGTAGGTATCATATGTGTTGTAACTCGTAAAGATTAATTTATTAATAACGATCGTTTTCTTTCGTCTTTCAGAGATGCGGATCTTCGCGCGCATCAATTACGTGCGTTTTGTAATGCGAATAAAATGTATATCGATTTTGTAATAAATACGATAAAACGTATATCGAGTAAAACCTTTTTTATTAAATTTACCTCAAAAGTTTCTTTCTACGACGATTCAAATATTCAGGATTTTTAGAAGGTTCTCGAGTCTCTTTTATATTCGTGATTTTCTATTTTCAATTATTATCAATATATTCAACTATTATCACTATATTCAATTTATCAAATCCATTAGGATTTGATAAATCGCATTGTAAAATCGTCGGAATATGTAATCATTAATGGTGATTTGATAGTCATTAATGCAATCATCTTGCAAAATATCGCTATCGATTTGCGAGAAGAAGCGAAAGGAGTATTAAAGGAGAGTCCCGAATCTTTTAAAATCGTTTCGTGTGGAGGGACGCTACGAGATTCTGGAATTAATGTAAGTATTAGACGCGCGAGAACGTTTACTTTTTTACTCAACTCTTTTTATCTCTTTTCATCTATTTATTTACTTTTTTGTTTCTTTAGAAACAAAATAGAGGATTCCGTAAAGATCGCGCGAGAGACGCTCTTTGAGCTTATTAATAAATCAAGAGTAATAGCGGCACAGGCCAAAAGAGTGCGGCAATTCTCGCAATCGCGGCGACGAGGAAGCCGGACCATCGGTGAGCGACGACGAGAACGCGTAGCGCGGTGAGTATTCTGCGATCTTATAACTTGTAAAAAATTTATTCGCTAATAACAGTTGTTTAGCGAATGAAGAATTCTTTGTACGCGTTCGTTATATATATATTTTCGTATATATATTTTATTATATATTTTATTACGTATATATTTTATTATTACGTATATATTTTGTAACGATGCATCCCCCATCGTTCCCGACACGTCACCCGTCGGAAGTCTGCCGCCCGGCGAACACCAGCCGGGCAGAGGCAGAGGCGCTTAGCGCCCATTTTTAAACAAGCGTACGATGTTTATGACAAACACAAGCCGTTAGTGTTTGTCATAAACAAAGCGAGCTCCGAACGGTACCGAACGTTTCCGGCGAATGCCGATCGCCGAAACGCGCGCTATCGGAGGCCCGCGTCATCTCCCCCACCCCGAGGGGGATGCGAACGGCGCGGGTGTCACGCTCGCTTCGGTAGGGTATAAAAAGCCCTACCGAACGCCAGACGAAAACCAGACCGGCACCTGATTCCGCTCGAGCAGTACGCTCCGAGATAATACCAGAAACCGATCCAAGCCGTCGAAAGACAGTGAACCGGAGGTTGACGAGTTCGCAGCCTCCGTCGAGTATTCTCGACTATCTGTTCTCGAGACGAAACTCCCGTCTGAAAACCATCCGTATAAGAACAAGAGAGTGGACGAGTTCGCCGCTTTCCTCGAGTATTCTCGAGACCTAACGCTCCGACCATCCGAACGTCCGAACTTGCACCGCGTCATCGACGCATCTACCCGACTGCAGGCCTGACACCCTGCAGTCCGCGCCGAACACCCAGCCGCACGTAACACGCGTTTGAACTCACGTATCTCGCCCGATATCAAATTGCGAGATATCGAGATACTGACACACGGTGTCAATACGCGCCCGCCTTACCGCGCGCACCTCGCATCAATAAGCGCGAGACAACAACACGCGCCCGCCTTACCGCGCGCACCTCGCGCCAACAACCGCGAGGCCGACAACACGAGCCCGTCTCACCGCGCGCACCCCGCGCCACGAGCCGGGCCCTTTAACTAGACGCGCAAAACACCGTCTAGACTCGCGTCATAATACAGGCTCGTAGTATTATCAGCATAACACGATTTATTGTAAACGTTCGTCCGATTGTAAAGTTGACCATTGCCTAGAGTGACAAATAAACGACGTACCTAACAACTCACGTCTGTTGCGTTTCAACCCACTTCACGAATCCTGATCCCGATTGCGCTGTCCGCGCGCGTATTCGAAACCGCTCGTGAAGCGGCCCGTTACAATTGGCGCCCGAACAGGGACCTGTCCGTGAAACGCAACCTTTCTTTTTCACCTCGAAGCGTGGTCAGCTCCGACCGCCCGTCCGATATGAAGACGTGGCTATACACGCTTTCAAAAGAGAAGCTCGCCGCAATCGCCGCCGCATACGATCTCGATGCGACCGGCACGCTAGACGAGATCCGTAGCCGGATGCGCGCACACATCGAAGCGCACCCGGAAGAATTCGGGGAAACCCGCGGTCCACAACCGACACCGCGAATCGAGGTGCACCCACCGAGCACCCCCACCGACCGCACGCCGGACAACCCCGTACTCAACCAGTTACGGAAATGGGGACGACCATTCGACGGCCGCGACCCCGTGGAATTTCTCGAGAGGACCGCCGACCTCCGAAAAGATTACGGGTTTTCCGGCGAACAATTGTTGAGGGGGCTGTCAGAGCTCCTACGCGGCGACCCTTTGGCGTGGGCCCGCAATAACCGCGGCGACTGGGAGACCTGGGCAGATTTCTGCCGGGCCTTCCGCCGCCGATACCTTCCGCCGCGATATCGGGAGGACCTGGAACGGCAGATCGCCGATAGGCGACAACGCGAGGGCGAAAAATTCGCGCCATACGCCGACGCGCTGATGACGATGATGCGTCGCGCCGGGGGATTCACTCGCGAACAGCAGCTCGACCGAATATACGCGAACATGCGTCCAGAGTATAAGGGGTACGCCAAACGCCGCGACATCCACGACCTCAGCGATCTGCTCGAGGAGGCCGCCGAGTTTGAGGGGATCGAGCAGGAAACCCGCGAGCTCCGGAAAACGCCGAGAGGCGTCGCGACCGCGCCCGCCGTAGCCGCCACATACAGCCGGGAGGAGTGCTGTTGGCGGTGCAAGCAGAGGGGACACACCCGGTTCGACTGCAAGCGCCCCCCTCGACGGTTCTGTTCCCAATGCGGGAAGGACGGAGTCCTTACTAAGGACTGCCGGACTCCGCCGCCGGGAAACGCCCGACGTGCCGGGAATACGGCCGACTCCCGGACGACCAGCACGGCGTAAAATACACGCCAAGGCCGCACCTGACCATCACGGTCCACGGGCTCCCCATACACGCTCTTCTGGACTCCGGCTCCGAAATATCCTTCGTCAATGCCGAGACAGCCGAGAGGATGCAGCAGCGGGGGCTCGAGACCATCCTGGCCGAAAGCCAGATCCAACTGGCCGACGGTACGCATGCCGCGACCCAAGGCCGCATCCGAGCGCCCTTCCGCCTGCAGGGGCGCGCATATACCCACGAGTTCACCGTCCTGCCATCCCTCCGAGAGGCTATGCTCATCGGAGTGGATTTATGGAGCCGGTTAGGGCTGAGCATCGCCCCGCCAAGACGACCGCACCGCCAGCAACGCTCGCCTACCTGCGGGATGACCAGCGGTCTGGCCACTCGCACCACCGAGGAAGACGAACGCTTGCGCGAATTCCTGGGGGACGAACTACCCAAATTTCAGGCCGTCACTGGACCGACACCGGTGACGGAACACCAGATTCGCCTGAAAGACCCCAGGCCGATTAAACAGCGATATCGGCCCCGCAACCCGGCCATGCAGGCCATCATCGATGCCGAGGTAGAAGAAATGGAGAGAGCCGGAGTTATTGAGCCATCCAGAAGCGCGTGGAGCTCGCCCATAGTGGTCGTCCGGAAGAAAGACGGGAGGCACCGGTTTTGTATCGACTTCCGAAAAGTCAACGAAGTTACCGAGAAGGACGCCTACCCGTTGCCTCAAGTCACCGCCACGCTGGACAAACTAAAGGGGGCCCGCTACCTCTCCACCTTAGATCTGAAAAACGGGTACTGGCAAGTACCGCTCACCCCCGAGAGCCGACCGATTACCGCCTTTACCGTACCGGGGAAGGGGCTAATGCAGTTCCGGGTTATGCCCTTCGGCTTGCACTCCGCGCCCGCTACCTTCCAGCGCCTGCTCGATTCCGTCGTCGGCCCCGCCCTCGAGCCGAACGTGTTCGTGTACCTCGACGACATCATCATCATCAGCCGCACGTTCGAGCAACACCTCGACCTCCTGGCCGAAGTTTTTCGCCGCCTCCGCGCCGCCCGACTCCGCCTGAACCCAGAAAAGTGCCGTTTCTGCGTGGACCGGCTCAAATACTTAGGACACGTCGTCGACCGCACCGGCATCCATACTGACCCGGAGAAAGTCAGCGCGGTAGCAAACTGGGCAGAACCGCGTTCGGTCAAACAAATACGCCAGTTTCTGGGCATGGCCTCTTGGTACCGGCGGTTTATCAAAGATTTTTCGACCCTCGCCGCACCCCTCACGCGCCTAACGAAAAAGAACGCGCGCTGGGCTTGGGGGGAGGACGAGGCAACCGCGTTCCGCCGACTGAAAGAAGCACTAACAATCGCGCCCGTACTCGCGTGTCCCGACTTCAACCGCCGATTCTTCCTCCAGACCGACGCGAGTACCAGCGGCCTTGGAGCCGTCCTGACTCAATATCACGAGGACGGGGAACGGGTGATCGCTTACGCGAGTCGCACCCTGACCGGCGCCGAGAAAAACTACAGCGCGACAGAGCTCGAATGCCTCGCGGTCGTATGGGGCATCCGCCGGATGCGGAATTACCTAGAGGGCTACGCCTTCACGGTCATCACCGACCATCAGTCACTCCGCTGGCTACAAAGATTAGAAGCCCCGACCGGCCGCCTCGCCCGCTGGCTATTCGAGCTCCAACAGTTCGATTACGAGATTAAATACCGCCGTGGCACTCTCAATCGCGTAGCCGACGCTCTCTCTCGGCAGCCGGAAGTAAGCGCGATCCAGACCATCCGCTGCCGCTGGTACAACCGGATAATAGAGGGAACGCGCCGCGAACCCGAGGCCTACCCGGACTACCGGGTCAAGGAGGGCGAACTGTATCGCCACGTACTGCACACGTTAAATTTTAAAGACCATCCCACCGAAGAACAGTGGAAAGTGTGCATCCCGCGCGAAAGAAGAACGGACATCCTGCGCCAGTTCCACGACGCCCCCACCGCCGGACACGGGGGGGTCGCCAAGACGATAGCACGCATCGCGGAACGGTGCTACTGGCCCGGGATGTTTCGCGACATCGCGAAATACGTGCGACAGTGCCCGGGTTGCCTCGCACATAAATCATTGCAGCAGAAACCCGCCGGGATGATGCACGCGACGAACGTAAGCCGCCCCTGGGAGCACGTCACGATCGACCTAGTCGGCCCGCTGCCCCGATCCCGTCGCGGCCATACGTGGCTCCTGGTCATGCAAGACCGCTACTCGAAGTGGGCCGAACTCGCGCCGCTCCGACAAGCCACCGCCAAGGCGGTAACCGGCGAGATCACAAACCGGGTGATCTTGCGACACGGCCGCCCCGACATCATCATTACCGACAACGGGACGCAATTTAAATCTGCGCCCCTGGCCGCCCGTCTCAAATCGTTCAACATAGAGCACCGCACCGCGCCAGTACGCGCCCCGCATTGTAACCCGGTGGAGCGAACCAACCGGACGATCAAAACGATGATCGCACAATACGTAGACCGCGACCACCGGGAATGGGACGAAGCGCTACCGGCACTACAATTTGCGTATAACACCGCCGTTCACGACGCTACCGGGTACACGCCGGCATTTATAAACCACGGCCGCGAGCTAACACCGCCCACCCCAGCCCTTCCCCGAAACCCGGACGCCCCAACGCCCGACGCCGTCCAACGCCGACTCCAGGAAGCCGAGGAGGTCGTCCGAATAAATCTGGCCAGGAGCTTCCAGAGACAGGAACGATACTACAACCTGCGACGGAGGCAATGGCGACCGCAAGTGGGCGATAAGGTGTGGAAGCGGGAACACCCGCTATCGAATAAGGCAAATGCGTTCAACGCCAAGCTCGCGCCAAAATTCGTCGGACCGCTGGAGGTGCGTCGGATGATATCGCCTGTAATCGCCGATCTCCGAAGTAGGAGCGGGAAGTGGTACCGACATATACATATTCAAGACCTTAAACCCGCTCCGAAAGACGACAATAACAACGAAACGGAGACCGACAATAACAACAGCGATTACAGCGACGAGGAGGATGACGGAAACCAGCAACAAACAAGCCGAATAAAAACAGGAGCAAAGCTTCGGCACGCACAGAAAGCAGCACGATGAGCTTAGAACAAGACATCATCGCTGAAATAAACAAGCTCCTCGGAGAAGCCGAACCGGCCTACGGGCCTCCCGGAGCGGTATTAGAAGCCGCACCGATCGACCGACCGCCACCAACACCACGGCCACCGAAAGTCGGCACCTCGATCCAGCGCTCCGACCGGGCGAACCGGATGAAAGCAGCCATGCTGGCCACACCGCCGCCACCGCTAGCCAGCTGCATCCGCCGCCGACGGAACTATCCGCCACAGCACGCCCGGCGACCAACACCGGACATCCAGCAAGGGACCGACAACGGGGGACACACCACCCGCCTCCCCCATACCCGAAGTCCTGGTCCCCATGGGCCCCGCACTACCACCGCCGATCATGGTGGAGCTCGAGCCGGGCCTAGTAGCGCCGATACCGCACTTCGCGGTACACGTATCGAGGCGATACAAGATCCGCCTACCGCAGGGCCGATGGACACTGAGATTTGCCGCCGACGGCAAACTTAGATACCGCCGCAAAATAGCCTAGGCCGGAAGCCTCAAAATTCAGGCTTAGTTAAGAGGGGGGGTGATGTAACGATGCATCCCCCATCGTTCCCGACACGTCACCCGTCGGAAGTCTGCCGCCCGGCGAACACCAGCCGGGCAGAGGCAGAGGCGCTTAGCGCCCATTTTTAAACATGCGTACGATGTTTATGACAAACACAAGCCGTTAGTGTTTGTCATAAACAAAGCGAGCACCGAACGGTACCGAACGTTTCCGGCGAATGCCGATCGCCGAAACGCGCGCTACCGGAGGCCCGCGTCGTCTCCCCCACCCCGAGGGGGATGCGAACGGCGCGGGTGTCACGCTCGCTTCGGTAGGGTATAAAAAGCCCTACCGAACGCCAGACGAAAACCAGACCGGCACCTGATTCCGCTCGAGCAGTACGCTCCGAGATAATACCAGAAACCGATCCAAGCCGTCGAAAGACAGTGAACCGGAGGTTGACGAGTTCGCAGCCTCCGTCAAGTATTCTCGACTATCTGTTCTCGAGACGAAACTCCAGTCTGTAACACACATCCGTACAGGACAGAGAGTGGACGCGTTCGCCGCTTTCCTCGAGAATTCTCGAGCCTCTACGGTCCGATCACCTGACCATCCTGCCTAGAACCTGTCGTACAGGACAGAGAGTGGACGAGTTCGCCGCTTTCCTCGAGCATTCTCGAGACCTGGCGCTCCGACTATCCGACCGTCCGAACTCCGCTTCCCGCGATTATCGCTGGGAACACGCATCGCGTCACCGACGCATCTACCTGACTGCAGACCTGACACCCTGCAATCCGCGCCGAACACCGCGTCACCAACGCATACACCCGACTGCAGGCCTGGCACCCTGCAGTGCGCGCCGAACACCATACGCGTATTAATTGACATATCTCGCGCGACTGTAAACTGCGAGATATCGAAGTACCGACACGCGGTGACAACACGCGCCGTCTCACCGCGCGCACCTCGCGCCTACAAACGCGAGAACGACAACACGCGCCCGTCGCACCGCGCGCACCCCGCGCCACGAAACGCGAAGCCGACAACACGCGCCCGCCTCACCGCGCGCACCCCGCGCCACGAGCCGGGCCCTTTAACTAGACGCGCAAAAACACCGTCTCGACCCGCGTCATAACATATGCTCGTATTATTATCATAGTAACACGATTTATTGTAATCACGCATCGATTGTAAAGCTGACCATTGCCTAGAGTGGCGAATAAACGACGTACCCAACAACTCACGTCCGTTGCGTTTCAACCCACTTCACGAATCCTGATCCCGATTGCGCTGTCCGCGCGCGATTCGAAACCGCTCGTGAAGCGGCCCGTTACAATGTTTATAGCGTCGTCCTTAACGTAAGCTGCGACGCGGCCACGTCGGCAAGCGATTCGAGCCCGGAAGCATCCTGAGCATTGGTTTCGCGGATTCAATTATTATTGTGCATTATCTACCACATAAGACGTCTTCCTGGAGATCGCGGTTCGGTAATACGGCGTAATATAATGGTCGCGAAACTTTTCGCCCGTCTAGCGTATAAGTCTGGTATGTACGAGTAGTCTGTCGTGGAGTGTGAGTGTGTCTCGCGATTATGTATTTCTTTGGTTTGTCGTCGAGTGTGAGTGTGTTTCCTGCGGATATATTTCTGTTTATTTCTTTTGTCGAATAACGTGCGTAAAGTGGATGAAAGATAGAGTGATTTTGCGGTTGATGCGTAAAATTGTACAGAGCGTTGCGAGCTATATTGGCGCGGTACATGCTTAGGGGTGCACTGGATGCATGTGGTGAACGGCGGCAGGTTAAAATAGCGAGCGATATATTATCGATCCACGAGGGGTCCGATAATCAAACCGGTATAATTGCGCTCGGGCATAGGCCCGACCGACCTTGATTTAACGGCGTCTTATTTTCCGCGACGCTAAGCCGTCTGTAACATCCAGTCTCGCTTCCGCGAATTTATCGACACCGAAGAAGCCACCGCTTATCTTTGTTTATCCATCCGGACACAACTCTTCCAAATTAATAAAGCTGTTATATCCTTGTTACGCTGAACAGCTTGACTTTATTTTTACGTGTATTTGTCGCTCTATCTTTGTCGCTTCTTGCCTCTATATCGCGTTCGTTCAACATACGCCCTGCTCCTCTACCGTTAGGAGAGCTAGTCCGCTCGCAACGAAATCTACTTCTTTCTTTCGCGTCTTTTTCACGCTTATCTCGCGTATTTAGTGAATTGGTACGTGCAAGACCGTATCTGGCGCCCAATTAAAATTTTCGCGAGTTTTAAGGTTTCGTCACGGCACGCGCAGAACACCTACCACCCCGTTCCCTCCCGGCGTATAATTATATTTCGATTCTCTCTTTTTTGTCGACGATTCTTTTTCCCGCTTCTCTAGTCCGGCGAATCATATTCCCGTTCGTCGGCGCAATCGAGCATCCGCGACGGAGAGATCGCGACGGCGGACGCGCGCAATGTTCGACGATTCAACGTGGAGGGAAAAAATGTCGCAATATACATGTTTATTATAAATTACATATACATTTTATTATAAACTACATATACATTTTATTATAAATTACATATATATTTTATTTTATATACGTTTATTATTATAAATATTATGATATAAAATAAAATCGTTTATAATTCAAAACAATGTAATTTAACTCTCCGCGTCTCCTCTTCCTTTCCCACGCATATTCTATACTTCTTTAATTAGTCTCGCGAAACGTCGTATCTCGCCTCGTTCTTGTCTCGCGCTACGCTTCGCTCTTATCGCAATCGCGATAAATAAGGAAGATTTGTTCGTATAATAATACGAGTAAATTATTACGCGATGCGTAAAAAAATAAAATATTTAAACTATTTAAAATAACGCGGCGATTGCTCGTTTTGCTCCGTCTTTCTCTCGTTTCGCTCTTCGACGATACGCGGTTGCGATAAATAAAGAAGATTCATTTATATAATGGTACGCATAAATTTTATTTCTTAAAAAATATATTTTTATTGCGCGATGCATAAAAGATATAAAATATTTAAAGTAACGCGGCGACTGTTCGTTTCACTTCGTCCTCTCGCTTCATTCTTATCGCGTTCGCGATAAATATAGAAGATTCATTCGTATAATAGTACAAAAAAATTTTTATTTTTATAAAAAGTATATTTTTATTCCGCGTAAAAATATAAAATATTTAAAATATGTAAAATATTTAAAATATTTAAAGTATTTAAAATATAAAGTATTTAAAATATAAAGTATTTAAAATAAAGTATTTAAAATATTAAACGTTATAGAGGTAGAAGATATGTCGTGAACGATTATCGTTGTCGCTAATACGTATATTTAAATATGACAAATACATTTTTTTTTAAATATGATATATAATTAAATAGTTATAATATTAATATAATGATATATTATATGGTTTATAATATGATATAATAATATATAGTATGATTTATAATACAATATACAATTTGATAATATATAGAATGTAGTTTATGATTATATAATACATTAAAATTAAATATCGTTCAAACGTTGCTTCGCTCCAACCACCAGTCGTGGAATTTACAAACGTTCTGCAACGCGCAATTCTTCGCGTGATATCCGCAGCGAAGGGACGGCGAAGCGTTCAATATTTCTAGACCGATGTCTTCGAAATCGGTGTCGATGGTCTCGACGGTGACATCGCGATCCTCGACGTCTTCCAGGATCTCAGTAAGTCACTTTTTTTCATAGCCTTTGACGTATATGCGCACCATAAAATCAGGACTACTTCCACGGCAAACGGCGTCTCGAACGACTCGTAATTAACGTGTCCACTGTTCCACTTCAATTCCATTCAAGCTTGTGTTTTCTCCGCCTTCATTAACAAATCTCACGACATTGGCGCGCGGAAGATGTGATGTGTTAATTCTTTACCATGTCTCAATATAGCTATCTCTTTCGCGATAAATTTTTTGTTAACGATAAAACCTTGGAGGTCGGCGAAGATCGGTGTGTCCATCTTCGTCGCGACTCGAAGTTAGAATGCCCGCTTCTCTAAATTTCCTCTTTTTAAGCATTTTATTCTCCTTCCATATTTTTTTTTATTTATCGCTGTACTAGATTATTCTACACGATTCGGCGCAGGACGTTGATGAGCGGATTATACTCTACCACTCGTGAATAATAAGACTAGGTTGTGGTGTTAGAGGGAACGTTCTCCTTGCAGTCGAACTCTATACGAACGTCCACGGTGGCGCTCTTAATGGATTCGTTCTGTCAAGAACAGTCGATGACTACTATCGGACTGAACGTTTTAAATTTGGCCAAATTAAAAAGCGCTTCGTCTTTATCGCATCCATAGTACGTTTTTCGAGTACATGTCGTACAGCACCGCGATTTTATTTTTTTCGAAACTCAGATTCATATCGTCGTAGGGATAAAAATCCGAATTAAGATACAGTTTGACGTTTGTTATGTAGTTTACAATGGTCGAACAGGGAAGGATCCTGAAGCAGAACGTTCTTCCTTCCGGATTGCAGCGCGAAGATAACGTATCGCGGTTTCTCGAGCTGCGTCGCCGCTTTAACAGCCCACGAGTGTTTGATCGTGCTCTGCAAAAGCGAAAACTCGTAGAAATCCCACGAACGAAAAGCGACGCTCAGATATCTTCCGCTGTCCATGTACGCAACAGCGTTAATTTATTAACATCGTTTAACACTACGTGAGGCATTCGCCATTGTATCTTCAATAGAATGATTTTAGGTTCGTGCGATTCGCGCGATACGAGACAATTGTGATAGTTGCGCGATCGTATCAAGATGATTTCGTGTCGCGCGTTTGATCACGACGCGCTTGTAATACTCCCAAAAATCTAGCAACACGCTGAGAGGTACGCAAAAGTTAAAATCGTCGATCGAATGACTCTTCGCCACAAAGTACCATCTGGCGTTTTATAATATATTGCTTCTCTCAACCGTCAGCGACGCGTAATTTTTGATCGTGCTCGATATTCCGATGATCTGCTTCGATCAATCTCCACCTCATCGAGCTCGTAACGAATCTTCTCGAATATAAACGCGGCGCAATCGTTCATCAGTCTCATCGAGCTTTCGCCCTCCGCGCCCGAAGGTTTCTTCGACTCGAGTCTGCCCTCGACGTAAAGGAAACTCTTGCAAGGTAACGTGTACAGATCCTGTTGTTGTATAGGAATTCGTATCTCATCACTATTTCCAAATGTGGTATTGGCGTAAGGGTTGTACGTGTGAGTCTCGATCTTGACGATGCGATCGTTGAAGACCAGTTCTCCGGCGATACTCAAGATGTCGCTCATTTCGCCCTTACACACGAGCCGTTTTCGGAATGATGAAACTCAAGAAGCGCAGAAAAGTCACGTTAGCGACGGTTAATCTTCCGCTTCTCTTTCCCTTCCTTCTCTTCGCGTCTAGGACGACGCTACGGCGACGATAAGCGTGCTTCTCGCGTTTGACTCGTTCACGACGAGCATCGCGCGTCTCTCTCTATCTTCTTCGTCGAATGTGCAGACGAATCGTTATCTCCTCCCCTCGAAAATCGATCGACTTTCCGTCCTGGTCGACGACGCGCACGGTTATATCGGTAATGATCCGCGCGATGATCGGGAGGTAAATGATTCGCGTGGGGATTTCCAACACTTTATATCCGGACGGAACATTCGGCATGAACTCGTGTATGGTGAGCGCGGATTTGTCATTGTGATACGCCCCTGTCGTGACGTTGCACTCTACGCGAATAATGTTTATCGGCTTATCAGAAGCGTATCATCTATTCGGTTGTAGTATACGAGACGAGAAACTTAATAACGAACCGATTGTCGGGTTTAGTAAAATTTATGCGGTACGTGCACTTTATTTCGCTTCTCATGGTTTTATAGTTTCCGCGAAGCGCTTTGGTGCGTTTGTACCTCTCGCCGTTTTCATCGTCATCGAAAAAATCGTCGTCGCGGTCGTCGACGTTATATATGCAATCGTCGTCCTCGTCTCTCGTTTTCGGTTCTTCTTCGCTCTCGCCTCGCCTTTGCTCCTCTTTTTTCGTTGGCCATTTGCGACGAATCGTGGCTTTTAGATACGCGTTTACAGCGTTTAATTCGTAAGATCCGACGGAAATCGTGATAACCTCGTCGTTAGCGTCGAAGTAAAATTTATTGTTCGTAGAATTCACATTCGGTATCGTGTTGTAGGTTTCGAAATTAGTGAGACCTAACTCGTAATCGCCATCGCTCAGATCCAGAGGCGGAAAATAACTCGCCGTGAGGTCGCTGCTTCGTCCGGATAGCGTGAGAGTCAGCGACATGATCGGTGAGCGCGAACAAACTGCCCTTCATTGAAGAACGATCTGATATTATAGCCGAAAATTTTTTCAATCGATCTCTCGGAGAAATCTCAGGCACAATTGTCCGCAGATGCTCTGATCGCTCGTTTGTTGAGAGCTATGATTGTATCGAATAGTCGTATCGAGATGCGTTATCGTTCGAGTTCGCGCGGCGGACGAAGATTGCCGAAACTGTCGTAGTAGATCGCGTCGTCGCCCTTCTTTGTGTACGCCACCCAATGAGTGCCCGGTCTCGGCGCGTCGTCTAAATTAATACCGCTCTCGTTACGGCGCACTCGTGTCGGAAGAGCGTCGTGCATAAACACGCCTCTGAAGGGAGGCACGCGCGAGAGTATCGCGGTGCGAATCAACTGTTCGTCCGTCGTTACATCGACGGATGGAAGAATCCCTAGCGTCTTCCGCGAAGTTTTTTTTTAACGCTTGCTCTTTTTCTCGTCGAAGATGCACCGCTTCCACGTTTGTAGGCGCGAGATACAAACCGCGACCTTCCATCGCGCGATTGTGACGCTGCAGCTCCTGCAGCCGCCGTCGAGCCGCTTTGCCATCGTTCACCGCTCTCGCGATTCACGCCGCTCCTCCAGCCAAGAAACCGAGAACTCCCAGCAACGGTAATAGGAGCAAGAAGCAGCCTCGTTTCGCTAAGGGCAGCGTTCGTTTTCTCGTAGCGGTCGTTCTCCTCCTTCTGCTCTTCTTTCTCTTTGTTTTCGCACGCGCACCCATTCTGAACTTCGTCTTTGTCTTCATAGTCGCCCATACAGCCATCACAGCGGCTCTCTCGCCTAAGGTCGAGTCGCTCGCCGCGATGCACTCGCGCGCTCTCTCGGCGAGCGCTCGATCGGCGACGTGTCGATCGGCGAGATCGCCGCTTCGCCAGTACGCGATGTCGTACTCGCGGCAGGCCGTGTCCAACGGATTGACGCTTTGATCGCCTCGCACGAGTTTCTTCGCGAGATGGGTATCCGGCCCGCAGAATTGATAGGTATGTGTATCTCGAAGGGCAGCGCGTTTATCGCTCTGTTCAATAAACTCGCTCCGCCGATGTCACCGATTAGGTCGTTCCGCTTCGAGAATTTCATTTGCCGCAATCCTTAATGAGTGGCGCAGGTCCGTCGATATGCGTTCGTTGCCAGGGACGATTGTAATGTTCTAGGCATTGATGGTAACGCCGTACTTCCGCGTCCGCTTTTATATATTCGGGCATTCTCTCCCACATTCGGTCCACGTAGCGACCGAAGTGTCGCAGCAGGATCGTTTTCGGGATAAACCGCAACTGTTCGATGGTAAGCTCGAGTATATTGTTGTCTAGTAATAGGGTAAACATCTCGATCGGTCGCGCGCGATTCGCTACTGTACGATCGACGATGATCGATTCGTATATAAATAAGAGAGTCTCGTTCCGCCTCGCGAGTGTATCGCGCACGCGCGCTACTATCAAGAGGGATGCACTTCGTGTGGCAGTCGATCGCGATAAAGTTGACAAATCTGGACGGTAGAGCGCGATCGGACGACGCGGGCTTGCGCAGACACGGTCGTCTTCTATCGAGCGATATTCGTTGTGTCAATTGCGGCCCCTCTAAAATATAGATATTTAGAAAACTTGTTGGCACCGGTAGAGGATAACGGTTATTTTACATTTTTCAATAATTCCGACGTTATTCCGCCTAGCGGAGCGCTTCCGAATTCGATATTCGTGTTCGATGACGTAGCGTGCGATAAACAGAACACGGACAGGGAGTACTTTGCTATGGGCTGACACTCGAACGTCGATTGCTTCTATCTGTATCAAACGTTCGCCAAGATACCGAAACACTTAATACGAGATATTATAACGCGAATCTATTGGTTCTCTTTAAACAGTACGACACCAATTTGCGGCACATGTATAACAATGACGACATGTCGTACGAAGATTTTCACGCGCTGTGTTGCGCGTGTTGGCAACGCAAATACGGGTTTCTAGTAATAGACAAAAACAGCGTGCTTTGCAACGGCAGTTACAGACGAGGATTTAACGAGTTCGCCGTACCGTAGAGCGATCAGTAGTTGCGTATATGTCGAACGCGCCTGAGAGGGAGAGGATTCGTTCGCGATGACTACGAAGGATATCGACGAACGAGAGAAAACGACGAAGGAGATAGCTAAAACGTGCGCTTCGATTCGTAAAAAACACAGAGCATTAAAGACCAGCAAAATGGAGAGTGAGGAGACCCGTTTCAAGCCGATCGTCAAGCCGCATCGCCGAACATGCCGAACGAGACGCGATCAAACGCGAGACTGTCGACGTCGAATCCGCGACGAGCGTTGAGAAAAAATGGAAGAGAAAGGAGGAATCGCTAACTACTCCTACGCGGAAAAAGCCTGAAGCGAAACGGCGAGAAGACGATTGAAAACCATCTACTCCGTTAGACACATCCCCCGTCGAGAGAGATCTACTCGCATTAAGGGAAGAGGAAATGTCCGAGGATCTCGAATCGCCCTTAACACTCGAAACATCCGTTAAACGAACTCTTCGCTCCCCAGGATCGTAAAATGTTGCACGGTCAGCTAGGACTGTTGGGACGAAAGTACGTGGGGGTTCTTCTTGACGGAGAAAAATTGAGCGAGATCAATCACGTTTACGGGATATACATCGGCAAGGACGGCGCGATGCTCGGGGATAAGCGATTCGACGTAGACGTTGACGATTTTATACTCATAAATGAGATCAGATACATCGGTACTCCTGGTTTGTACGAATTGATCTTCAAGAGAATGCCCGACGATCTCGCGTACACCGAGAATGATAAAATAACTTACACGAATATATTATTAACAACGAACGCTCACAGGCGTGACAAAAAAGCTAGTAATCCCATTTTAGAAAATAAGGGATACAAGTACAAGCACGTTATCGCTCCGCTATTGCAATATGCCGGCGCGAAGATGGGCGCGGGTCGCGTATCATTGACCATGCGAGTCACGGGAAATAGAATTGATTACATTCACTGTGACGATCCGAACAAATTAGTGGATCGTATGCGATTATTAGACGCTTCGCGTCGAACTGGAAACAACGCTCACGATAACGAGATTCTATCGATAGTCGAAGATCTTCGCGAAGCGGGCGCGGTCCTATAAATCGATCGGTTGCGTCGGCGATCATCGCAGTCGCGCGCGAGACACGCACAATGTTCGTGAACAAATTCGGCATACCTCTGAAGAAACACGGCAATGATGGAAGACTACGCCCGGCTATCGAATCCCTGCAAAATTACGTGCGCGATATCACACTGTGCGCGAGTTCCGCCGAAAAGTACTACGCGAGAGAGCGTAAGATAGGACGCTTAGCTCCGCCGAAAAAGGACATCGACGCGACAAGTAAGAGCTATGTCGATCTCGCGTTACGCGAAAATTTGAGCAAATCGACTATGACGAATATATCTACGAAAATCGTAGAACTTCATAAAACGATAAAGAGACTGACTGAGAAATCGCAGATCGCGGCAAATTCCACAGCAAAGGTAAAGAAATTGGAAGAGTTAACGTCGCGATTAATGAAAGAATCGAACGAGTTGGATAAACGCATAAAAGGTTTAGAGAAAACCGCGACTCAATCTTCTAATAAAGCGAGCTCGACAAACTCACCAGCTACGATAAAGGCTCTTTCGATATCGAAATCGAACGAGAAAGGAAAACGACCGTAAAAAGAAGCTATTTCGATAAAAAGAGAAAAAATAGAATGAGCGCCGAAAACGAAAACTGGTGGAGAAGTTGCACGCGCCCGCGAGAAGAAACTTCTTGCGTCGTCGCGTCATAGTGCGCGGATACGACGACTTGTGGCAGGCGGATGTGGTTGAGATGCGTCCTTACGCAAAACTCAACAAAGACCACAACTACATACTCACCGTTATCGACGCGTTAAGCAAGTACGCGTGGGCCGTTACCGCTCAAGAGCAAAAGCGCCAGCAAGGTCACTCGAGCGTTATCTAAGATAACGCGAAACTCTAAGCGGTGTCCGAAAAATCTGCAGATTGACAAAGGAAAAGAATTCTACAATACCGAAGTGCGAAAGTTGGCGAAGGAGCATGGGGTGAATCATTATTCGACGTACTCGGTGATGCAGGCGTCGATCATAGAGAGATTCAATCGCACGCTTAAGAACTCCATGTGGAAATACTTCACGTTAAATGGAACGTACAAGTGGATCGACGCGCTGCTCCGTCTCATAAAAGAGTCTGATATTTCAAATGGAAAATGGATAACGTTTTTTGTTCGGTACGTCGATCCAAAAACATTAAACATTTGTTCACAATTAGTAAAACTAATTAATATTGATGCAAAAGATTGCAGAAAAATTGTTTAATGCCTTTAAAATTAAAATGTGAAAATTGAATATTCCATTTGTAAATATTGTTACTTTGTCATGTGATAATACGTCCGTAATGATAGAAAAACACCTTTCATTTAAAAAAAAGTTGGAAGAATTTTGTATCTTAATTATACTTCCATGTCCTTGTCATTCTACTGCATTAGTTGCGCACGCCGCATGTGCTAAAATAACGGACCAATCCGAAGAATTTAAATAAAAAATTGTAATTTTTATGAACTGTAGTCCGAAACGTTCGGCAATTTATCAAGAGTTCTGTGAATGTTTTCAGGAAACAAACTTAAAAATTTTAAAATTGTCTAATACACGGTGATTTTCTCATCATTCATGTGTTGAAAGACTTCTTGAGTTTTGGGATATTATCAAGCTATTTCTGAACGAAATTACTAGAAATGAAAAAACAAAGTCTGAAACAAATTTATTATCTATGACGCAAAATCTAGATATAAAAGCCTATTTCTTATTTTTACAGCATATTTTAAATTTTTTAAAATCATTTAATGCATTTTTTTAAGCAGTGGAAACTAGAATACAATTATTACAGCCAAAGTCAGTAGAATTTTTAATCACAGTTTATAAATACTTTTTAAAGTCAGAGCATTTGAATAATTTATGTAATAATATTAAATTTGATGAAAATGAAAATCAAAAATCGTTAGAAGTTTTTTAAGATCCGAATGTGAAGAAAATCTCAATGAATTATTGAAGAAAGAGCATGCAGAAATAGTTACAAATATTCGAAAAAATTGTTTGCAATTTTATGTAACTGCCGCTGAAGAAATTAAAAAAAGATTACCAATTAATGATAAATTTTTATCAAAATTAAAAGTTTTTAAATTTAATCTAGCATTATTAAATATTGATAGAGAAACATCATTTAACGATGTTTCTTTTATTGCTGAAACTCTTGGCGGTTTTGACGAAAACGGTTTGAAGAATGAATGGCTAACTTTACATTTAGATTTTAAAATAATAGAAAAAGAAAAGCTATTAAAATTAAGTTTTGATGATATGTGGAAACAAATTTTACAAAACCAGTACTCCACTAATAATGATAAATATCTCAATCTCAAACGTCTTTTAAATGCTGTTAAATTCTGTCACTCCCAAATTCAAATGCTCATCCAGAAAGAATGTTTTCTATTTTAACAGATGTAAAAACAAAAAAGCGAAATAAATTTTCGTTTTCTTCTATAAATGCTATTTGCATTTTGAAATCAGCATTGAAAACAAGAAAAGAAATTATTTTAGACATGGAGATTCATGAAAAGCATTTATCTCTCATGTCATCAGATATATTATATAATACTTTTAAAAAACAGAAAAGCAGTCTCAAATTATATGATGCAGTTAATTATAATATTTCTGGTCCTTCAATATTCAATGATATGCATGTTCAAAAAATAATAACTTGTATTTTATGCGCATTATTATTCATATAATACAACAAAAATAATTTATTTATTTTCTTTAAGTGTAACAAATTATCATATAATAGTCTGTAATAGACATTATGTCTACAAAAGACAATATATATTTGTAAAGACCGTGTATAAAAATTATGTCTGTAATAGGCATTATGTCTGCAAAAGACAAAAGACACTATATATTTATAAAGATCGCGTTTAAAAAATATCATGTCTGTAATAGACATTATGACTGCAAAAGACATTATATATTTGTAAAGACCGTGTATAAAAATTATGCCTGTAATAGACATTATGTCTGCAAAAGACAAAAGACAGTATATATTTATAAAGATGGCGTTTAAAAAATATCATGTCTGTAATAGACATTATGTCTGCAAAAGACACTATATATTTGTAAAGAATATGTATAAAAATTATATCTGTAATAGACATTGTCTGCAAAAAACAAAAGACAGTATATATTTATAAAGATCGCGTTTAAAAATTATCATGTCTGTAATAGACATATGTTCATAAAAAACATAAAATATAAATATGTAAAATATATATCTATAAAATATATAAATAAAATGTGGTATAATAGGGCTCTAGGCGAAAGTCCACGTAAAACCTAACGCGCCATTAGTGAAACCTCATGGATGGTGTGGAAGTCCACACCATTAGTTTTCATATTATTTCTAATTTAATGCACATATTAAAATATAAATAAATTAATTAAAAAATATTCTTTAAATCCTACACATAAATATATCTTTTACCATATAATAAAATTTAATATATATGATAATTGAAAGCGAAAGTTATAGTAAGCGTGCGAGCGAGCGTGCTCCAAAAGAGACAAGCGCGAAATGAGACGGCCGACGGACAACGACACCCGCGAGTATCGAGACGCGCTCGATTCTAAGATGAATAGAATCTTAACACTTTGCTTTATCGTTCGTACGCGAGATACGATTGTAATTCGCACGCGGCGGATGAACAGCGATAAATCGTCTGTCTCGGAATAACTCCGGTAGTCACACAACGGCACTGAAATATGTCTATTTCACTAAACGAGACCGACTCTTTATTTCACTTGAATAGCGTACGCGCGTCAAAAGTACTCTGAGCGGAATGCGCCGCGCTCGGTTGGCGGCTTACCTTTATACTGTCATCGCCTTCTCGAAGGATCCAGAAGGTCCCCGAAATTTAGTCATTTCCGCCGACAGTTTTTAGGTGACTTGTTTGTCGCAATTTTACCTTAGATCCTTCGAGAAGGGCGACGATGTTTGTTGTTGCCGCGCGTTTTCGCTCGGTCGCAGAAAACGCTATCTCGCATCGCGCGCGCGGCGATGACGCGGTCGCGCGGCAACAAAAATGCGAAGTTCGAGATCGTTGCAATCTCGAACATCCCGCCCGCCTCGCCGGAATTCCGGCGAAGGAGCGCTTTTGGCTAGCCCAGAGAGGCATTGCGCCCGTGAGGCGCGGGGTTGTCCTCTTGCTCGTCGGAGCGGCTCTCCGGCAAGAGGACGATTTTGACGATCGGACGAGTCAGCTCTGAGGTGGCAGTGCGGATGGTGACCACGCGGACTCTCCCGTCGTCTCCTGGGTGCACGTTGATGATCCGGGCGAGAGGCCATCGTGTTGGCGGCGTGTTGTCGCTCCGGATAAGACAAAAACGCCCGACGCGGACCTCGCTGTTGGAAATCCACCATTTGGGTCGCTGGGAGAGCGAGTGGAGGTACTCCTGGGACCATCTGCTCCAGAAATGATCGCGCATTCTTTGGACGAGCTGCCAGCGCGAGAGTCGGCCGATTGGGGCGTCCAGGAGATTCGGCTCTGGGACGGCATTGAGGGCCGCTCCCACGAGGAAGTGCCCTGGAGTCAAGGCCGCTACGTCGTCCGGATCGTCCGTCAATGCTTGTAGCGGTCTCGAGTTCATGCAGGCCTCGATTTGCGTGAGGAGGGTGCTCATCTCCTCGTAGGTGAGTGTTGACTCTCCTAGCACCCTGCGGAGGTGGTGCTTGAGCGACTTCACCGCCGCTTCCCACAGGCCGCCAAAGTGAGGTGCTGAGGGCGGGTTGAAGTCCCAATGGATGCGGTCGGTGGCCAGCTGATCGGCGATTTGGCGCTGTGCTGGGTTGCTCGCGGCGAAGAAGGCTCGGAGCTGCGCGTCGGCTCCGACGAAGTTAGTACCGCAGTCGCTGTGGAGGCTGCGACACAGCCCGCGTCGCGCTGTAAACCTCCTCAGGGCGGCCAGGAAGGCTTCAGCCGAGTAATCTGACACGACCTCGAGGTGCACGGCCTTTGTGCTAAGGCACACAAAGACCGCGACAAAGGCCTTGTACGAACGGTGTCCGCGACCCTTTGTTGTGCGCAACTGGATGGGGCCGGCGTAGTCTACGCCGGTGCGCCAGAATGGCCTCGCAGGAGTGACGCGGAGCCGTGGCAGGTCTCCCATAAGCTGCTGTTGCGTGACCGCCCGCCAGCGGACACAGGTGACGCACCGCTGGATTGTGGCCTTCACCAATTGACGTCCTCTAGGGATCCAGTAGCTTTGCCTAATGGACCCGAGGGTGAGCTGCACGCCTCCGTGCATCGTTCGCCGGTGACACTCCTCGACGATGAGCTGCGTGAAGTGGGATGATCTGGGCAGGATCATCGGGTGCCTCTCGTCGTACGACAGGAGGGCGTGCTTGATCCGCCCGCCAACCCTCAGGATGCCTAGAGGATCTGTAAATGGAGTGAGTTTGGTAAGATTGCTCTTGTTCGGCATGGACGCTCCCCGCGCGAGCGCTCTCAATTCCTCCTTGTACGCGGCAGCCTGCACCACCCGGATCCATGCTATACGAGCGTCGTCGCATTCGGAGGCCGACAGCGTGCCCTTTGCCGAGGGCAGGCTCGCTGCGATGAGCGACGGGTGCTTGACCGCACGCACGCGCCGCCATCGCCGGCACCACGCCGTCACTCGCAACAGACGATTGAGCGAGGAGAATCGTGTCAGCTCCTCTGGTTCGGTCACCTCCGGCAACGGCGCAGCGGCAGCGTGCGCTCTGACGCGCTCCTCCGGCAGGTCCCCGATGAGCTCCTCCTCTCGTGATGACGGCCACGACGTTGGGCCCTCCGAAAGCCAGAGTGGACCCCTCCACCAGAGGGGATGAGCGACTAGTTCGCTCGGGGAGATTCCCCGCGATGCGCAGTCGGCAGGGTTCTCCGTCCCCGGAAGATGGTGCCAGTATGCTCCCGGCAAGGCCGCCTGAATCTCGGCGACGCGGTTCGCGACGTAGACCTTCCAGCGTGAGGGGTGGCCGCGGATCCAGCCCAAGGCGACCGTCGAGTCGGACCACAGATGGATGGGCGCGCCTCCTGTTCCGAGAGTCTGGCGGAGGTGCACCACTAGCCGGGCGAGTAACGAGGCCGCGCAGAGCTCCAAGCGGGGTAGTGACACCGTCCTCAACGGCGCTACCCTGGTCTTTGCTGAAAGGAGAATAATCGTGGTTTCCCCGTGGCGGGTTTCCGTCCTCGCGTAGACGACGGCGGCGTAGGCCCGCTCGGATGCGTCCGCAAAGCCATGCAGCTCGATTCGGGCGTCTGCATGGTCGATGGGCACGCGTCGCGGGACTCGAATTTCCTCCAAACGAGGGAGGTCCTCCTGGAGAGTGCTCCACTGCTGCGCGTTAGCCTCGTCCAACGAGGTGTCCCAGTCCACGCCTTGCAGCCACGTGGACTGAAACCAGATCTTGGCCCGTATGATGGTCGGAGCTAGCCAGCCCAGTGGATCGAAGAGGCGGGCCGTCAGCGAGAGGACGGACCGCTTCGTGTAGATTGGCACCTTGATGGACCTGGTGGAAAAGGAAAAGTGGTCTCCGCTCGGATGCCAGTGGAGACCGAGAGTGGCGTGACTCTCCTGCGGCGTCCACGACCATAGGTCACGGTGTGACCGGTGCTCCGGCGCAATGCGCGTTAGTAGGCGGGGGTCATTGGCCGACCACTTCCTGAGCGGAAACCCGCCCGCCGTGCACAGCTCCGTTAGCTGCCGCTGGAGGTCCATGGCTTCCTCGATGGAGGGTGCGCCCGTGAGGATGTCATCCATGTAGACATCCTGGCGCAGCGCCGCTGAGCCATGGGGGAAGTGGACCTCCTCGTCATCGGCGAGTTGTCGTAAGGAGCGCAACGCCAGGAACGGAGCGCAGGCCAGTCCGTATGTTACTGTATTGAGCTGGTAGGTTTGCGGAGCAGTCTGGTCCTCGTAGCGCCACAGAATCCTCTGGAGATGGCGATCCTCCGGCGCAACGAGAATCTGGCGATACATCTTCTCGATGTCGCTCGCCAGCACGAAGCGATGGACTCGCCACCGCAGCAAAATGTCCTCCAAGGCGGGCAGCAGGTTGGGTCCCACCTTGAGATGCCTGTTGAGGCTGGCTCCTGAAGGAACCGTGGATGAGCCATTGAAGACGACTCGGATTTTGGCTGAGTTCCCCTTGCGCATCACGCCATGGTGAGGCAGGTAGCAGTCGGCCGGCCTTGCAGCGCCGGCCGGCTGGACGAGGGACATGTGCCCCAGGACTTCATACTCCCGCATGAAGTCCGTGTACCGTTGTTTCAGCTGTTCGTCTCGAGCGAACTTGTGTTCCATTTGCCCGAGCAGGCGGGCTGCGGTGCGCTTCGTTCCCGCGAGGTCTGGGAGCGGCAGTCTGAGAGGCAGACGCACGACGAAGCGACCGCTGGTGTCTCGCGTATGTGTCCGGACGAAGTGGTCCTCGGCTTCCTGCTCTTCCGTGGTGGGTGGAATGGCCTTGGCCACGACCTCCTCCTGTCGCCAAAACTCCTGCACCAAGTCGTGAAGATCGCCGTCGCTGCAGCAGTGGTGAGTCTGGGCGGACCGGGTGGTGGCTGGAGTGCCGACGGAACCCGAAAGAATCCAACCCAGAGTTGTCCTCTGGGCCACTGGCTGCCGACGCCCTCCACGTCGAAGGCCGGGTTGGAGAATGGTTGCGCAGACATCCGCTCCAAGAAGAAGTTCAACTGAGTCGTCTGCGAAGAAGTCCGGGTCGGCGAGCTCGATGCCATTAATGTGTGGCCACGTGTTGCGACTCACTCGAATGCCACCGGTGTAGAGCGTCAGCTGGCGTAAGATGAGCGCTGAAACCCGCAGCGGCGGACCGTCGCGCAGCGGCGTGAGCGCGAGCTCGACTCGGCCCCGAGAGCCCGTGAGTTGCCCGCCAACGCCGACAATGTCTGTCGAGGCAGGAGTCCGGGACAATTGCAATCGCTGGACCAGTGACTCAGCGACGATTGACACTTCGGATCCTTGATCGATGAGGGCTCGTGCAGTGTGAAATACGCCGAACTTGTCGGCCACGCGGACGCGCGCCGTCGCGAGAAGCACAGCCGACGTTGCTTTCGAAGCTCGGTTCGCGGACAGCGATGATTTGGCGACTTCGGTTGTTTTGCACGCGTCGTGTAGCGTCGAGTGATGACGCGCATCGCAGATCGAACACGTCTTCTTCGACGAACAGTCACTCACCTTGTGCTTCCCGAGACAGTTGAAGCACAGCTGATGTCTCTCTACGTGCTGCCGTCGCTCCGCCGCTGTCTTGGCCTTGTACGCGTCACAAAACATTATGTAATGCTCCTTGTGACACAAGGAGCATTGGCCGCGATTGCCGTCCGATTTCCGTACATTATGCACGCGCGGAGAACGCCCGGACGTCGCGCCCGGTCTTGCGGTACTCGGTTCCGGCTTGGACGGTTGCAGCGACTCGACCGTGTGCAGCCGTCGGTCGAGGAATTGGATCAGCTCCTTGTACGCCGGTGGATCCGTCGTGTCGCTTATCGCGTTCTCCCATTCTCGGCGGGACTGGGAGTCCATGAGATCGACAACGAGGTGGACAAACAAGTCCTCGCCGCTCGTTATCGGTCGACCGATGCTCTCGAGGGAGCCGACGGTGTTCAAAACGCCGTGATAAAGCGCACGCAAATCTGTGCTCGACTCACCCTTCACACGTTGAAGAGCCAGGAACCTCGCGATGTACGATCGCACGAGCAGGCGCTTGTTCTCGTAGTAGTCCGTGAGAGCCTTCCACGCGCGATCGAAATTCTCCCCTGTTGTGGGCAGGCTGCGGATGAGGAGTTCCGCTTCTCCCTTGAGACACGCCTTGAGATAGTGAAGTTTCTCGACGTTGCTAGCCGAGACATCCTTTCCAATGAGGGAATGAAAGAGGTCTCGGAAGGACGGCCAGTCCTCGTACAACCCGGAGAACTGAGGAAGTTGTATCCTCGGCAAGGTCGTTCGCGGCGGCTGTGATAACGGTGTGCTCGCAGCGGACGCCTCGTTTCTCTCGCACTTGAGACGGTAGAGCGCTTCTGAGAGCATGCCCTTCTGAGTGAGGTACGCTTCCTCTGTTAGCGTTAACATGTCCTTCTTGGCGTAGTCGGTCTCGCGTAAGGCCTCCCAGGATGTGGTGAGCTTATCGTGGTTGTGTTCGAATTTCGCCCAGTTGGCTTCCAGGGCTTGAAGTCGTGCCTCCACCAGCCCGACAGTAATGTTGGCGGACCCCGACTTCCGCAAGTTTTCGTACGAGCGTGTAATGCGCCCGTACAGCTCGAATTGAGTCCGTATGGTTGAGTCCATGTCTCTACTCATTTTGTCTCTTAGGCTGTGATGACCGAAGAAGCTCCGACGAAAATCACCACAGACACTGCACTCACTACACCCACAGGCACCGGACAGCAGGATCCGGCTCGAAGGACCAGCAAATGAGAGCGAAAGTTATAGCGAGCGTGCGAGCGAGCGTGCTCCAAAAGAGACAAGCGCGAAATGAGACGGCCGACGGACAACGACACCCGCGAGTATCGAGACGCGCTCGATTCTAAGATGAATAGAATCTTAACACTTTGCTTTATCGTTCGTACGCGAGATACGATTGTAATTCGCACGCGGCGGATGAACAGCGATAAATCGTCTGTCTCGGAATAACTCCGGTAGTCACACAACGGCACTGAAATATGTCTATTTCACTAAACGAGACCGACTCTTTATTTCACTTGAATAGCGTACGCGCGTCAAAAGTACTCTGAGCGGAATGCGCCGCGCTCGGTTGGCGGCTTACCTTTATACTGTCATCGCCTTCTCGAAGGATCCAGAAGGTCCCCGAAATTTAGTCATTTCCGCCGACAGTTTTTAGGTGACTTGTTTGTCGCAATTTTACCTTAGATCCTTCGAGAAGGGCGACGATGTTTGTTGTTGCCGCGCGTTTTCGCTCGGTCGCAGAAAACGCTACCTCGCATCGCGCGCGCGGCGATGACGCGGTCGCGCGGCAACAAAAACGCGAAGTTCGAGATCGTTGCAATCTCGAACACTTTGAATTAATTTATCGAGGGATGTGAAGAAGCCAAATCCATGCTGCTAACGAGGCAGAACAGTAATTTACAAAAATAATAAGAACTATAATAATACGAGAGGTTCGTCGAACCATACAAGATCACAATTTTGATAACGTTTCTCAATTAACAAAATAATTAAAACAAATTTATGGACCGATTAAAAATATTTCAATTACAAGGGAAATTGGGTTGTGTATATCAAAAATATGATGAGGACATAGTTATGGAAATAGAGACAAGCTTCTCGGAAAACAAATATTGAAGGCATATAGAAGTTCAGGAAATGTGCTATCTGACCAAAATATTAAAACATCGTTAGAAAAAGATATGTGCAAGTGTTTTATTAGAGGATTAAAACCAGAAATCGAGCAACGAATTGCAAGAAACTTAGATGTACACGCGACATTAGCCGATGCTTTAAAGAAAGAAAAAGAACTCCGAACGGTGACAGATTTATAACAGGGGACAAACAATAGTGCAGGTAGACAGAAAATAAACAGCGTAAAAGATATTCAAATTTGTTGTAAGGAAGGACATGTAGGTAGCAAATGTGGAAAATATACAAACAAATCAAGTTAATAACCAAAGAGATTTGGGAACTTCAATTTTTATCTGTCAAATCTGTAAAAAATGCGGGCATGGAACAGAAAAATGCCATTTTCGCGATTCACAACTTCGCCGGCCATTAAATGCAATTCAAGGAAAAATAATAACTTGTCAATTGTGTTTAAAATCCGGTCATGATGCCAAATCCTGTCGTCGACAAAGTAACACTTCTCATAATAATAGAATCTAATAATAAAAGTATCTCAGTAACTTGCCAGTGGTGCGAAAGACCCGGCCACTCTGCAAACAATTGCTGGAAGAAACAAAACAAACAACGTTTTGCAGAATATGAAACTCGCGTATCTTGTCAAATCTGCAATAATTTCGGTCACATCGCTAAAGATTGTCGATCGAGAATAAACCAACAAACAGTATCCAAGAACTCTTTATTCCGTCGCTACTCTAAAGAATAGGATCACCTTTTAGAGGATTGCGAATTACGTCGTGCGAGCAATCTCTGAAGAAGGGGAAGTAATCAGGGAAACTATAACGGCCCCTCGACGTCGGGTGTACAGCAGGGATCCGAATGCGAGCCACACCCATTCAAAGCTCATGTAGCAAAATAAATAAGAACAGAACGAACATAAGGCCCGTGACCGTAAATCACGATAAACAAAGTCGTGTGCTATCAAATAGATATTGACAACTTGGCTACTATAACTTTTATGCTAGATACAGGATCTGGAACAAATATAATTAAAGAAAATCTTATTCCAGAAGAAATAAATATTAACTACACAAATATTCTCAAATTAAATGGCATAAACAATTATCCTGTACACACCTTAGGTGAACTTATATTAATTACTTTCGGAATACCGTTGATATTTCATATGGTATCTAACAATTTTCCAGTTTCACAATCCAGCATATTAGGAAATGATTTCTTTAAACAAACTTCATCGAAAATAGATTACGCACAAAAGCATTCAAATGGTTCTGGAATCAATGTACCGTTCTTATCACCAGAAGCTATCATAGTAGCTCCGCGATCCGAATCATTATTTTATGTAAGAATAGAGAATCCTGAATTAAAAGTGGGCTTATATACCTCGCTATATATTATATGCCCTTAAAAGTGGCACATGGAATTTATTTGGGAAACATCGTTGGAAACGTTTCGGGAAAAGCATATTTAATTGTCATAAGTACTTTGTACGAAGAAGCAGAAGTATATGTCCCGACTTTACGCCTAAACCGTTGGGCGAATTGTTAGACGATCATAAATCAAATCTCGAGGGTCTGGGCAGTCCACAAAACAAATAAGGAAAAGAAAGAAGGTATTATTTACAAAGAGCAAATGAATAGGAAGGAGAAGAACTTATTTACGAAAAATTTGTAGACGATGAATTCGATGATTATAAAAATAAACTAACTTGAAAATGAAAACGAAATTAAAGAAAATATTATTATTAAAGAAATTAACTATGAAAACGAAGAAAAAGTATCAAATCAAAATATAAATAAAATTAAGAATGAAAATAAAATGAAAAATAAAATCGAGGGGAAAAATGAATAATTAAATGATTAAAAATTCCTTAAAGAGGAAAATTAACAAACCTTTTGAAAATCTAATTAATCCAACCATTCCTGGAGGGGAAAGTTACCAAACCTTTCCTAAAAATTTAATTAATTCAAAAACCTTCAAAGAGAGAAATTTGCATACCTCTCAAGAAGAAAATAATTCTAGGATTTCGGAGCGAAGCTTCGACAGAAGAAAGTCCAAACCTCGGCAGAAGAAAGTCCTAGTTCCGTCGATTGCGAGGAGAAAAATTATCAAACCTCACTAAGTAACATATTCAACACAATCTTATTCCAATAAAAAATTAAAAACAAAAAATTATGTAAAACAGGTAATAATTAACTAATATTTAATAATAAAAACTATTTTTTAAAAATATTTTAAAAAGCTTAAGATTTAAAAAAATTCAGTAAGCCAAAAAATTAAATGAAAAACAGGCAATCAACAAATATTTAATAATAAAGACAATGTATAAAAAAAATTTAAAAATTAAGCATTAAAAAGTTTGAAATAATATCTATTTGCAAGTTTTAACACAATTAACTACAAATTATTATTATTATTATTAAATATTACAATTTAAAAAATTATACGTATATGTGATGTATAATTATTATATCTAGTTAGCTATGAGATAAAATATAAAAAATCACATAAATAAGTTATTGTTGATCATTATTTAAATTTATTCTTATTTGAATTTACTCTCGCTACATATTTAGCGTTACAAAGGCGATTTACAGAAGCTTAAAATTTTAGAATTAAATAGGAGCAACAAATTACTTTTTACTTTCTTACAATTATTCTACTTTGTAATTATTATTAATTCCACATTTTATAAGAGCAGTCGGGAGACGCCACACTAAGGGTGCGTTCCGTTTCACGCAA
The DNA here is from genome assembly GCF_021464435.1 of Cataglyphis hispanica. Lineage (NCBI taxonomy): Eukaryota > Metazoa > Arthropoda > Insecta > Hymenoptera > Formicidae > Cataglyphis > Cataglyphis hispanica. The sequence goes on along the minus strand of NC_065962.1, from coordinate 3,298,761 downwards.
ATTAAAGTGCGTGTGCGCGTGAGTAAATTCGTGCGAGAATAAATTCTAATAAGAATACATTTAAATAACAATTAACAATAACTTATTTATGTGATTTTTTATATTTTATCTCATACCTAACTTGGTATAATAATTATACTTCACATATACGTATAAATTTTTAAATTGTAATATTTAATAATAATAATAATAATAATTTGTAGTTAATTGTGTTGAAACTTGCAAATAGATATTTCAAATATTTTAAAGCTTAATTTTTCTAAAATATTTTTTAAAAATTGTCTTCATTATTAAATATTTGTTAATTATCTGTTTTCCATTTAATTTTTTGTTTTACTTAATTTTTTAAAGCTTAATTATCATAAAATATTTTTAAAAATTGTTTATATTATTAAATATTTGTTAATTACCTGTTTTTTAATTAATATTTTGTTTAACCTAATTTTTAATTTTTTTATTTTTAAAGTTATTTAAATGTTACAATTTTGTTGGCAGCAGTTGGGAGTTCTTTTTTTTAAATTTTTTATTATTTCATTCTTTTAAAAGCTGTGTATGTATGTGTATATGTGTGTGTGCGGTTTGCCCTTGAGAACCTGCTTGACCGAATCATTCACTTAAATTATTCGTCCAATATTCGTATTATTACTCTTTTTTTTCGCCCAATATTTCTATTATTCTTCTTCCTCCTTAGTGTTATTTGAAGAAAACTTAATATATATAATACCTCTTTTATAAATATACTGTTATATATAATTTTAATCTTATATAATTAAATAAATTTATATAAATAATAATTGTAATATATGTATTAATAATATATATATGTATATATATATGTATATATATATATATATATATATATATATATATATATATATATTGTGACGTTGCCGTCCCGCGCGTGTCCATCGGATCTCTCCCCGATCGCTGAGCGCGGAATACGCACCCGCGCCAGTCGAAAAACTTTAGAGCCGTACCAAAATATTCAGAGGGGCGTTGTTTGTCGGATTTATTTCGATTAGTATTAATTTCTTTTATTATTCTATTCTTTTGAAACACTATAGAAACCTTATCGGAGAAGCGGGGGAGCCGTCGCAAAGATAGCAGTCAAGACAACTCGGAAGACGAGGGGCGACCTTCGAGAGGACGTGAGAAGAAAGGGAATTATCAACAGCCAAAATTCGGAAGCGCGTGGTGAGGAGCGCGAGAGGACCGTGCGGAGACGTGTCTCCGAAGGATCCTGAAGGAGCTCCACCGCCGCGAGGCGCGGCGGGAGGAAAAGGGCCAAGGACCGCCAGTGCCTCGATCCCGAGATTCCGACGGGATCCGCCGATGCGCCCTCAGAAGGATGGAAATTATTGATCGTGATCTCGGAGGTGTGCGCGCCCCCGCTACAATCTTGAGCGTATCTCCCGGTGGCTGCCTCGCGTGTTATCATTTGGTTGGCGATTGGTCGTGATTACACGCACCCCGATTGCGCATCCCCGGCGCTGGCCCGGCGTTATAGATTCTAGATCGTGACGATCCCGGGTCAGATTGGCGCGGAGAGTAGCGTGCGACAGACGTGTGCATGGCGAGGACGATTTGTGTGAGCTTTACAAGCGTGAACGATCGCGGAGAGCGAGGGGACCGAGAGAGTGCACGGCCCGATCACGACAGATCCCGAGGACGAGGCCAGACGCGGAGAAGCCGCCAGACTCTCGAACGCCCGGAGAGAGAGCATCGTTGCCGGTGAGGTTATCCTATTGTATCGTAGCCACGCATGTTCGCGATATCGGAATCGCGTCGTTCTGCCGTTGTGGTCGCAATTTGGTGTTATTTTTGCGTTCGAGCTCCGCTCGGAATTTTAGTGTTTATAACATTGTCCTTAGCGTAATGGTAACTGCGACACGGCCACGTCGGTAAGCGATTCGAGCCTTGAAGCGTTCTGAGCATTGGTTTCGCGGATTAATTATTGTTGTGCGTTATATATACCGCGTAAGTCGTCTCTCTGGAGATCACGGCTCGATAATACGGCGTAATATAATAGTCGCGAAATTTCTTGCGTTTAAGTCCGGTATGCGTGAGTAGTCTGTCTTAGAGTGTGAGTGTATCTTGCGATTATGTATTTCTTTGGTTAGTCGTCGAGTGTGAATGTGTTTCGTGCGGATATATTTCTGTTTATTTCTTTTGTCGAATCACTTGCGTGAAGTGGATGAGCGATAGAGTGCTTTCGCGGTTAGTGCGTAAAATTGTACACAGCGTTGCGAGCAATATTTGAACGGTGCATGCTTAGGGGTGCACTGGATGCATGTGGTGACCGTACGGCGTGTTAAAATAACGAACGGTATATTATCGATTTACGAGGAGTCCGATAATCGACCTGGTATAATTGCGCTCGGGGATAGTCCGGGGATCGACCTTGATTTAACGGCGTCTTATTTTCTGCGGCGCTAAGCCGTCTCTAACACCCAGTCTCGCTTTCGCGAATTTATCGACACCGAATAAATCATTTATCTTTATTTATCCATCCGGACACAACTCTTCCAAATTAATAAAGCTGTCATTTCCTTGTTACGCTGAACGGCTTTACTTTCTTTTTATCGCTCTGTCTTTATCGCCTCTTGCCTCTATATCGCGTTCGTTCAATATAAGCCCTGCCTCTCTACTGTTAGGTGAGCTAGTCTGCCCGCGACAAAATTTACTTCTTTCTTTCGCATCTGTTTCGCGCCTATCTCGCATATTTGACTAATAATTGATACGTGCAATCCCGTATCTGGCGCCCAATTAAAATTGTCGCAAGTGTTAGGGTTTCATCAAGGCACGCGCGGAACACCTTCCACCCCGTTCCCTCCCGGCGTGTAATTATATCTTGATTCTCTCTTTTTGTTGACGATACCTTTTCCCGCATCTCCCGTCCGGCGAATCATACTCCCGTTCGTCGGCGCAACGGAACTACCGTGCGAGAAGCCTTCACTTGCGCACAGTACAATTGGACACGTTGCAATTCTACATTGTGTTATTAGACATAAAGTTGCGCACCGTTCCATCGGACACATTTCATTTGCGCACTGTTCAATTGGACATCGTTGCTTTTGGACACAATACATATTTTTATATAATATAAAATACATACACACGCATGTATATATGTATAATTTTTAAATTTATTGACATTTATTATTAATTTCATTTGGTTAATAAACGTTTTTTACAGTTCGTTTACACACAGTTCTTTTGCGCACATTTTTTTTGCGCACATTTCTTTTGCGCACATATCTTTTGCGCACATTTCTTTTGCGCACATATCTTTTGCGCAAATTTCTTTTACACACATTTCTTAAGCACGCACACATACACACACACACACACACACGGGGCAAAGGTGGCCTTCAGCCCCCCTCCCGCACCCTCATCGAAGGTAGGATGGGTGGACCTCGCTTTACAACTTACAAAGTACATGCTACAGTGTCCGACCGAAATGTGTGCAGAAGAAATGTGCGCAAAAGAACTATGCGCAATAGAAATGTGCGCAAAAGAAATGTACGCAAAAGATATGTGCGCAAGATATGTGTGCAAAAGAAATGTGCGCAAAAAAACTGTGTAAACGAACTGTAACAAATATTTATTTACCAAATGGAGTTAATATTAAATGTCAAAAACTTTCAAAATTATACATACATAATTGCGTGTGTATGTATTTTAATTTATACAAAAACATGTGTTGTGTCCAAAAACAACGTGTCCAATTGAACGGTGCGCAAATAAAATGTGTCCAAACGAATTTTGCGCAATTGAAATGTGTCCAATCGAACGGTGCGCAACTTTATGTGTCTAATATCTCAGTGCGTAATTGCAATGTATCCAATTGTACAGTGCGCAAGTGAGCCACTTCCCATCCGCGCTACGGAGAGATCGCGACGGCAAACGCGCGCAGCGTTTGTCGGATCGACGCAGAGGGAAAATTCGTCGCAAAATTTGGCGTCCAACGTAGGACCATGTTGATTGAAAGGGAGTTTTATAAAATCTTGTTGAATTCGAGGGGAACATAAGAGGCGCGTCGTTCAGGATATTTCGATCGCAAATTTCGCGAAAAGCGAAAATAATAAGCTTTTCTTTTTTTTTCGTTCTTTTTCAATCCTCTTCTTTCTTTTCGTGTTGTGCGCCCGTGAATCAATTAATGAACAAAAAATCGTAATTTTTGTAATCTCATGGACAATTAAGAATTAATTGAAATTTAGTGAAAAATTATTGGTTCGAAAATTATTCGATATTATCGCAAAAATTATTTCGAATTTAACCGTCGTAAGAAATTCGTTTGTACCGTGTTTACGTGTATTATTTACTTTTGTTTTTTGGCTGTTCGAAATATCGTTTTTCTGTCTTTTCGTGCTGGGATTGTGTTATCTTATGGTCCTGCGTGTTTACGTTTCGAATTCGAATATCGGGAAGACCGTATGAGTCGAGTCGATTCCGAGGACGATTGAGTTTTTGTTTTAAATCACGAACAACTTGTCGAGGAATTACATAGGCATAGACTTTCGACGGACGGAAGTTATTCTATTATAACCGCTCGATTGTTGCGTCGCGTGCGTGACGATAGGGAAGGATTTCGAATATCATCCGCGGATAGAGAGGACGGGATGTCGGATACCGAACGTCTGGAGCTCCCGGGGGAACCGATTCGTCCGGATAGTCCGATGCCGCGCTACAATGTGCCAGAGCTGTCGCGCTCACCGGGCACACCTCGCACCCCCGAACATAATTCCCCGCGCGATTCGTCAGGAAATTCAACGATGACCGCGTATAATGTCATGAGAAAATGGAATTTGAAATTTTCGGGTGCGCGAGGGAAAGACGCCGAAACGATTTTGATGCGTATTAAAGAGGGTCGCGATTTAGTGCCGGTGGCGGATGAGGATATTTTCCGCTGCTTACCATTCTTTTTATCGGGTATCGGCTACATTGGTTTCGCGGAAGACGAGATCGATTATCGACTTGGGCCACGTTTAGATCGCGTGGCGTCCGCTATTCGATTTTCAGTTCGCGTTGAGCGACGAGATAATAAGGCGAACGCAGGGGGAACAGAAGTCCGTAGCGGATTATCTGACGTGCTTGAGGGTAATGTATGATCGGTTGTCGCTGCCTTAGAGCGCGGCGGAACAAGTTAGTTACGCGTTTCGAAAAATGTTGCCGCGTTTGCAGATCGCGATGCGCCGGGAAGAGGTGGACGGTCTCGACGCCTTAGAGGACATAGCGACTCGCATAGAAGCCAGTCAATTAGCGCAGCGTTATCACGCTCCGCCGACTCCCGATAAATCCTTGTTCCCTGACCTAGCCTACCGATCGCCACGCCATATTAACAAACAAGCGCATAAACATGACATGGTCGCCGCATTAAATACTTTGTCGAGTTCTGCCAAGTCAGGAGCTGCCTCGCGCAGGGAAAAACGACGAAAAGATCGCGCCGCGAAAACCTCAACCGACCGAGTCTGTGGCTTCGAGTATGGCATCCACGCAACCCTTGACATCCGGAATTCGGCCTCGCGCGTATCTACAGCAAAATGTTGGAATTGTGATGGCATCGGTCATCTATCGCGCGATTGTGAGGCCGCGCCGCGCATGCATTGTTATCGTTGCGGTCGCGCCGAAGTAACTTTGCGCACATGTCCTTATTGTTCGGGATCAGAGTAAGGGGGTAGATTAATGGGGGGAACCCGACTCCTACTCCAAAAATATCCCCTATTTGTGTCGTGCAAAATCAATGTGAATTTTCGTATAGTGCGTTTGGTGGTCATGGTGAATCGCCATTACTGTTTTTACGTGTCGAGATTATGGGAAACGAAATACTCGCTCTGTTAGATTCCGGATCGAATCGCACGTTTCTAGGACCGTCGAATTAGAGAAGGCGTTACGTTTGCAATTTAAAAGTTCGGATGGCAAACGCGTAACAACGGCTATTGGTCAAATCACACGGATGAAGGGGGAAATCGAAGTACCGATTACGCTCCGCCATCGAGTCAAATCCTTGAAAATTTACGCGTTATCCACCCTAGCGTTACCGTGTATACTCAGAGGAGATTTTTTGTCTATGTTTGCAATCGGTGTAAATTTCGCGTCGTTGGTATTTTTCGGATTATTCAGGTGTGGAGTATGACTTTGATAATTCGGTAATTCATCGTGCCGTGTAAACAAGGTAGGGGAGAGCGCCGAATGGAGGATGGCTTCCGTGAAAATGAAGAAAGCCTCACAACCGGAGGATGGACCGCTTACCGCCGTTCAAAGGACGCTCTCGCCGAATATGGTAAATTCCCGGGGAGGAGTTCGGATTCATAGGTCACGTAAAAGTTCGCCTATTTGTTGTGGATTAGTTGAGGTATCGTCGGCCGAAGAACGACGATTAAATGATTTTCTCGCGTCAAAGATCATCGGAGATCCGAGTAAATCCGGGGTAACTAATTGGACGGAACATCGGATAGACGTCGGAAACGCGCCAATTAAACAACCTACTACCCGGTGTCGCCGAAAATTCAGGAAGCAATTTACGCGGAGGTTGATAAAATGTTAGAAGCGGGAATAATTGAGCCGTCAAAAAGCGAATGGTCTAGTCCGGTCGTAATGATCAAGAAATCGAATGGCATCTATCGTTTCTGTCTCGATTTTCGAAAGTTAAATACGGTGTCAAAGAAGGGCGCGTATCCATTACCATACATGAATTCAATTTTGGATAAATTGCATACCGCCCGATATATTTTGACAATCGATCTGAGTCAAGCGTATTTTCAGATCCCGCTAGAGCAAAATAGTCGCGAATTAACAGCGGTAAGGGCCTTTTTCATTTTACGAGAATGCCGTTTGGTCTTACCGGAGCACCCGCGACGTTTCAACGCTTACTTGATCGTCTTATCAAACCGAAAATGGAGCCGCACGCTTTCGCTTATTTGGATGATATCGTTGTCGTGACGCGAACGTTCGAAGAACATCTCGTTTGGCTGAAACGTGATTTTGGATAGGATCAAAAGGGCCGGTCTTTTTAATCCGGTGAAAAATAAATTTTGCCGATCGCAGATTAAATATCTCGGATTCTTGGTCCAGCAAGAAGGATTAAAGGTCGACGCGGACAAAACCGCGCCGATAGTTGAATACCCGCCGCTGAGAAATCTTAAACAATTACGTCGTTTTATTGGGATGGCTCGTGGTACAGACGATTTATACCGTAATGTGCATCGAAATTAGAGCCATTGACACGTCTCCTCCGAAAAAACTACTCTTGGGAGTGGGGACAGGACCAAAAATCGGCGTTTGAAACGGTCAAATCGTGCATTATATCATCGCCTACGTTGTCGTGTCCAAAATTTGAGTTACCGTTCGTACTACAAACAGACGCAAGTTCGGTCGAATTAAGCGCTGTGTTAACGCAAGAATCGGAAGGCGTTGAACACGCGGTCGCATTTATAAGTCGCACGCTATCGGAAGCAGAAAAGAAATATTCCACGACGGAACAGAATGCCTAACAGTCGTATGGGCAATTCGGAAGTTTCGACGGTACTTAGAGGGCTACCAGTTTAAAGTCATTACCAATCATAGCAGCCTTCGTTAGTTACATAATTTGAAAAGTCCCACCGGTCGGTTAGCAAGATGGGCTCTCGACTTATTGGAGTACGATTACGAGATCGAACATCGGAAGGGGGTACTAAATCACGTCCTCAACGCGCTATCGCGATTATACGAACCCGTCGAAGAATTATGCACTATTGCGATCACCGGAGACGAATGGTACGACATGCGCGAGCGAGATATCGAAAGCGAGCCGCGTAAATACCTGAGATGAAAAATCGAGAACGATCAGTTATATTTCCGAAAACAGAATCCTGTCGTGTCGCACGTAGTTGACGACTTAGGGCAGTGAAAGCTTGTGCTTCCGAGAGATTTGCGTTTGTGTTATTCGAGCTAATCATGACGTTTCTCAGGCAGGTCAGGACCTAGGCACCGAAAAAATATCGTAAAAGTACTAAAAAGTATCGGCGAATATCGCGGAATTATGGCCAATATTATTGGCCGCGTATGTTTAGAGAAGTCGTGAATTATATTCAGCGTTGTGATACATGTCAACGAACTAAGATGGAACAGGACGTTCCTGATGGCTTAATGGGGCGAAGAAAGGTTGATACTCTGTGGACGGTCGTTGCTACGGATATCATGGGCCCATTTCCCGCCTCGAGGAGCGGATTCGCGTATCTTCTGGTCATACAAGATTTATTTACGGAATGGGTGGAATGTTGTCCGCTCCGAAGAGCCAACGATAAAAAGATTCGCGAGGCTATCAAAGATCTAATCATAAACCGATAGGGAACCCTCCTGTATTGTTAACGGATAATGGGACCGAGTTTATCAATCGCAACTTAAAAGCTTTCACGAAAGAACATGATATCGCGCACATAACCGTCATATCACCCGTAAGCGAATCCGGTGGAGCGAGTAAATCGAGTGTTGAAGACGATGATCACTGCGTTTATCGATCATCGGGATTGAGATCTGCATTTGGGAGAATTTCGTATAATTCGGCGTATCATACGTTGTTACAGGCTACGCCTGTATTTTGGAATTTCGGTAGGGAATCGCCTTCGGCGATAAACTCGAGGCGAGAAGCTCAGAAGCCCGAGCTCGAGATTGAGGAAGCCGCGATTGATAAATGGAAGGAGCGTATGCAGCAAATCCAAGCTTTGCGAGACTGGGTGGTAAAGAATTTAGAGGCTGCTCATCAGAAGCAATCGCGTTATCATAATTTGCGTAGACGCGATGTACGCTTTGTAATCGGCGATAAGGTATTGAAAAGACAGCATGTATTGTCATCCGCAGCGCATGCCATCTCAGCGAAATTAGCGGCGAAATATCATGGGCCGTTCACCATCTCTAAGATATTGTCGCTAGTCGTCGAGCTGGCGGACGAAGAGAATAAGGTGATTGGAAAGACCCATGTCAAGGATCTGAAACCTTATATTGCCTCTAATCCTTAGGTTGAGCTAGTGAGGATTATCGGCGGAGAAATGAGCTTCCGCGATTTCCTCCGCGAATGCGCGGAGCACTTAGAGGAGATAGCATCAGCCACCCCGATTTCTGGGCGGGCCTGCGCGAGGAGCTGGGAAAGATAACGGCCAACTATCCCGTGGAGTTCGAGAACATCGGGCCGTCCAGGCCGTAATCGACACGGCCAGTAAGTCGACCCAGACCGAGCCGGGATGGGCGCAGGAACGTCACGGACGAGCCCGGAGGAACGGACACTCGCCCAACCACTACGCGTCAGGGAGGGATCGCCGGAGCCCCGGCAGAGAGACCGGCACCCGAGAGGGTGCTGGAATTGCGGGGAGACGCACCACAACAGTGCGTGCCCCGAGCCGCGTCGGCAGTTTTGCTACCGGTGCGGCGAGATCGGCTGCACCATTAAGGATTGCCCAACGTGCGGGGACGCCTGGAGAGTGGAGGGCCCCGGAACTACCGTTCCCGTAGCATGCAGGACGTTCGCCGTAGGGAGCGATCATCTAGCCGAGGCCGCTGCTGCTCTTGCCTAAATTAGACCCATATTTTTTTTTGTTGTTTTGTAGGCTTCCCCTCCCGCTGCCGCGTTTACTTTTTTCCGTTTTTTTTTACACCGTTCGAGGGGGATGCCGGGATGCCGTTTATCGCTTTTTTTTTCTGTCCGTACTCTCTCCGCGGACACCTTCGTATGGCGGACACATTTTTTATTTACAGAGTATCCCACTGAGCCATGTAAAATAAAAATAGTATTTGTACTCTGGCATATTGTTCCTTACCTACCTCTCTCACCTCTGCGAGGCGCCTGCGAGCGCTATTACATAAAGACCCGTATGTTAGGCACAACTGCAGGGAGACGATTACTTTCCGTCCCGTGGAGTGGTGTCGGTTTCCATTTGTTTTTGTTCTGATTGGTACATCCACTTGGATCGTCCACTTTGTGTCTTAACCTCCAATGCTCTGGAGGTTTTGATAGTTCTCCGACGCACGAAAATCCGAAGAATCGATGGTGGCTATGACCGATATCGATACGATCTCTCTTGGAAGTAGGGGGGGGGGCGTGACGTTGCCGTCCCGCGCGCGTCCACCGGATCTCTCCCCGATCGCTGAGCGCGGAATACGCACCCGCGCCAGTCGAAAAACTTTAGAGCTGTACCGAAATATCCAGAGGGGCGTTGTTTGTCGGATTTATTTCGATTAGTTTTAATTTCTTTTATTATTCTATTCTTTCGAAACACTATGGAAACCTTATCGGAAAAGCGGGGGAGCGGCCGCAAAGACAGCAATCAAGACGATTCGGAAGACGAGGGGCGATGTTTGAGATGACGTGAGACGAAGAGAACTATCAACAGCCGAATTCGGAAGCACGCGGTAAGGAGCGCGAGAGGACAAGGGGATCCTCGCGCCTGGACGAAGGACCGTGCGAAGACGTGTCCCCGAAAGAGCTCTACCGCCGCGAAGCGCGGCGGGAGAAAAAGGGGTCGCCAAGGACCGCCAGTGCTTACCTCGATCCCGAGATACCGACGGGATCCGCCGATGCCTCCTCAGAAGGGTCCTGCGGAAACTATTGATCGCGATCTCGGGAGTGTGGGCATCCTCACTATGATCATGAGCGCCCGGCGATTGCCTCGCGTGTTATCACGCGATTAGTCGTGATAACACGCACGCCGATTGTGCATCCGGCTGGCCCGACGTTACCGATTCTAGATTGCGACGATCCCGTGACAGACTGGCGCAGAGATGTAGCATGCGTCAGACATGTGCGTGGCGAGGACGATTTGTGTGAGCCTTACAAGCGTGAACGATCGAGGAGAGCTCCCGGACGAGAGCGAGGGGAATGCACGGCCCGATCCTGACGGTTCCCGAGGACGAGGCCAGACGCGGAGAAACCGCCAGACTCTCGGACGCCCGGAAAGAGAGCATCGTAAGGTTATCCCATTGTATCATAACTATGCGTGTTCGCGATCGGAATCGCGTCATTCTGCCGTCGTGGCCGGAATTTGGTGTTATTTTTGCGTTCGAGCTCCGCACGAAATTTTAGTGTTTATTACGTTGTCCTTAGCATAATGGTAACTGCGACACGGCCACGTCGACAAGCGATTCGAGCCCCGAAGCGTTCTGAGTATTGGTTTTGCGGATTCAATTATTCTTGTGCGTTATATAACGTAAGTCGTCTCTCTGGAGATCGCGGCTCGGTAATATAATAGTCGTGAAATTTCTTGCGTTTAAGTCCGGTATGCGTGAGTAGGCTATCTTGGAGTGTGAGTGTATCTCGCGATTATGTATTTCTTTGGTTAGTCATCGAGTGTGAGTTTTTCGTGTGGATATATTTTTGTTTATTTCTTTTGTCGAATCACTTGCGTGAAGCGAATGAGCGATAGAGTGCTCTCGCGGATGGTGCGTAAAATTGTACAGAGCGTTGCGAGCAATATTTGCGCGGTGAATGCTTAGGGCTGCACTGGATGCATGTGATGACCGTACGGCATGTTAAAATAGCGAGGAATATATTATCGATCCACAAGTGGTCCGACAATCGACCCGGTATAATTGCGCTCAGGCATAGGCCCGACCTTGATTTAACGATGTCTTATTTTCTGCGGCGCTAAGTCATCTAACACCTAGTCTCGCTTCCACGAATTTATCGACACCGAATAAGCCACCGCTTATCTTCGTTTATCCATCTGGACACAACCCTTTCAAATTAATAAAGCTTATTTTCTTGTTACTCTGAACGGCTTTACTTTTTTTTTGCGTGTATTTGTCGCTCTGTCTTTGTCGCCTCTTGCCTCTATATCGCTTTCGTTCAATATACGTCCTGCCCCTCTATCGTTAGGTGAGCTAGTCCGCCCGCGACGAAATCTAGTTCTTTCTTTCGCGTCTTTTTCGCGCCTGACTCGCGTATTTGACGAATTGATACGTGCAAGACCGTATCTGGCAATTAAAATTCTCGCGAGTGTTAGGGTTTCGTCACGGCACGCTCGGAACCTTCCATCCCGTCCTCTGCCGGCATGTAATTATATAACGATTCTCTTTTTTTTGTCGATGATCCCTTTTCCCGCATCTCCCGTCCGGCGAATCATACTCCCGTTCGTCGGCGCAACGGAACTACCGCGCGACGGAGAGATCGCGACGGAGGATGCGCGCAGCCTTCAACGGTATGACGCGGAAGGAAAATACGTCATAATATATACATATATCACAATAAAAAAACCTCACAAAGGTAGAAAAAGTACGCCAAGTATATAAAAAAATGTTCCTTGTACACAACACAAAATTTTAAAGATACTTATCTCTGAAAAATAACTAATAACAAAATTTTTCTCTAAAAAATAAAAAAACTAAATGAACTAAATAACTAACTGGCCAAGTATTTACAAGTAATTCAGTTTGTAAAAATTTGTGATTTAAAATAGCAGATATCATAAAATAAATTTTTATAGTAGCGTTTTAGACAGATTTTCTCCTTAAAATTAAAACACATTTAATTTTTATTAACAGAATGATTTACGAAATAAGTTGAGTTATGTATAGTATATCACAAATTACATTACTTTAGAGTTTATTAAAGATGTTATATACTACAATATCAAATCATATTGTTAATGTTTAGTGCAATTAAAATTCTTTTGATTTACAAAGTATATTTTGCAGGATGTATAATTTGAAAGAAAATTTTTTGTAAACTCTCAGTAGGGGCTCGCGTATAAAACAAACTTACAAAGCAAAATATAAAAACTTGGCGTGCTCGGGTCATAAACATATACAATTAATTCGTGTTGTACAATATTTCATATTATGTAAAAATTACTTGCATCATTTATCATTATTAGTGCAATTAGAATTCCTTTGATTTGCAAAATATATCTTATAAAATATATATAATTATATTTTAAGATTTCTTTGATTTGCAAAATATTTATCTTATAAAATATATATAATAATTATATTAGAATTCTTTTGATTTGCAAAATATGTCTTATAAAATATATATAATTATATTAGAATTCTTTTGATTTGCAAAATATATTTTATAAAATATATATAATAATATAAATAAATATATGATATAATATGCAAATAATTTTCATATTACATGCAATATTGTATAGACAACACAAATCTAGTTTCATGTTAGTAAGAATACTAGGCCGGTTCTAACCCTGGTCCTCTGAGGGGGGTGCGGATCGAGGGGAAGCCGCACGGGGAACTTTTGTGCGCAGGGGGGATGACGTCGCGCGGGCAAGGGTCGCTTATCGCGGGAGCGGACATATTTTAAAGACGAGTGCTGATATCCTGCTATATTTACTGTAAACAAATATCTATTACACATCTATTACACATGCGGTATGAAGGGAATTTTTTTCTAGGAAGAGCCGAAGAGACACTTATCGTGGGAGCGAAACGTGTTTAAACCGGTGCATCTATACAATGGCGCCGATGACCGGCTGCTTTATAAACATTATAAACAAATAGCACATATTGCACGTGCAGTCTGAACGTTGAGAATCTTTTTCTAGGAATAACCGTTTATCGGCGCAGATATAAACAAAAGACGAGAAAAGGAAAGAAGGAGGTGTAAAAATAATTAATACTTTTTTTAATATTAATATAATTTTTCACATGCATGCAACCATTAACGCTATCCCTCTCTAACGCACCGCCTTACGAACGCCTCGCGCTATCCTTCTCTAACGCATCGCCTTATAAATGCCTCGCGCTATCCATCTCCCATACATTGAGAATCTTATTAGCTCTACCCTTCTCCCACGTCCACGCAAACGCTTCGCGCTATCCCTTGTATACTGGTCGCGTCGCGGTTGTATATCTATCTTATATGCAAGGAAGGGAAGCAAAAAAAATAGATAAGCATTTGTAATATATAAATGTTTATTAATAAATATATGTGTATTTTTCATTTATTACAAGCATCGTAAAGTACATCATTTGTAGCGCACGTTAATAATTCACAATCTATGAGAGATTCGCTGTCAAATATATCATTTACATGTATCATTTTTACAGCATTACGAATATTATTACACTGTAAAACTCTAACAAATTGTTTAAATTTTTCGTTCATAATATGCGTATTTTCGCACAACCAATAATACATATGCTCTATACATTTTTCAAAGTCGACTAAATGTATTAGAGTGGATGGATTTATATATAAAGAATTATTATTATACAAAGTCATTTTTATAATATCCGAATCAGATATTTTAACAACTTTGATTGTCAAATCTCAAATCTGCAATGGAGGTTGAGACGTCTGTAGAAGCCGTTCAATGGCCGCACGTTTCTACATCAGCTATTTCCACGTTTCAAAAGGCAATACTATTTGATTGCCACGGTTATCGCCAAGAACCAATTGCACGCAAGACATAGCCCCAACCCTTATTCCCCAATTTCCAGATATTTGTAAGATGTCGGAGTTAAGGCGTCGGAGTTAATAACTTCTGCCAAGTATGCAAACTGCGTGACTATGCTCGGATGAAACACTATGAAAAAAAAGAATATTTTAATAAATTTATTTAAGAAAAATATAAATTGTTTTAAGTTAATCGAAACTTACTTGTCATATTTCTTCTTACAAGGCGGAATTTTAACGTTCTCAATTGGAACATAATAATTCATATTGTTTCTTTCAGTAGAGTACATTTCTCTAGGTTATGAGAAGTAGAGCGGCTGACGCGACACTGATCGTATAAGACCGAGTATATGTGACGCTTATTTTTTTTAAAAGTATGATGTGGTGGGGAGATTAATGCTTTGAAATTTAGGAAAAGAGAGAGGCAGCCAATTGAAAACAATTCTTAAAAACGACCCTCAAGGAAAAGAGTGGGGAGAATAAGAGATAAAACATATTAATAATGTTTACATATTTTTATTTTTAAAAATATCGCAATTTTGACAGTTGCGACCACCAGTTAAATATTTTTAATACATTCTGTAATGTGCAATTCTTAACATGTTTTCCACATCTTATAGTATTAGCAATATCTAGATTATTTAGAGAACCAATATCTTCATAATCAGCATCCAAAGTCTCGATAATCAGGTTTTCTCTCGCATAAATTTCAAGCAAATCCACCAACCATTCTCGTTTCTGACATCCCTTGACGTACACGAGAGTCGGCGTCTCGTCATCCTCTTCTATACCAAGCACGACCGATGCAGTCAAACGTTTAGCCATGTTGTATGGCACGTTTCCGTCTTCCCATCGTAATCCATGGTGATTCGCAATCAGCCAGGAAGCACATGATTTGTCGGATTTTGTGAGAAGATTGCATGATATGGGACATGTAAATATGTAATTTGCCAAAACGGTCCCCTTTTTGAGCACCGCCACTTCCTTTACGACAAATTTCATCCCGATAAAGAATCCTTGCACGTCCACGAATGTTGGGACAGACATAACGTTTTTATATCAGCACGTCGAGAAGAAAACTGCGATTGATCCTGATGCATTATAGGTTTTATATCGTCTCATCCCCCACTTAGATGATTTTGCGCACTTGCCATTAGTCAACGGATTGTCGACCCATTGCAAAGTACTCTTTTATCGTATCTTGCTTGTCGCACACCATGTCATCAAAGATAAAAAATGAAATTTGGAAGAGCTTCGCTCGACGGAATGATATCACTATTATTAGAGAATGTAAAATAATCAATTTCATCAATCGGTGATAGCAAATTTTCCAAGTATTGATATTTCGATTGTTGAAGCGATTTCGAGTATACGCACACGTTTTCGAAACGTGTAAACTTTCTATCAAACTTATCAACACGTTAGTTTTACCGCAGTTTGAAGGATCGCAAATGATGCCGCGTATAGTAATCGGTAGCATGTGTCCATGTTGCGTATTTCTTTTTCGGACATTAATTATGTTTTATCTTCAAAATTTGTCACTTTGATTATCATTGCTTGTCGCACAAATTGCATGTTTACTCTCGCGAAGCACAAATTTTGGAAAATAATTTTGGAGCATGAGGGGGCCCTATTTATAAAGGTGCATCGGGTCGAAACCGCTCAATATCAAAAATGTTTCTGCCGATTAACAACAATATTCTTGATCTTACTACCAAGCAGTTACAGTTTATTCCCAAGATTTATTGCAAGACTTTGGTAACTACGTGGAACAATTGTGGGACAAACTTCCCGTAATATAAAAACTTATTCAGAAGTTCAACGATATCGTAGATGCATGCAACATTATAATTTATTGTGACAGCAAAATGCATATCGACGGTCTAGCACCGTTGACAAAAGATTGTGACGAAAAATTAAGAATGCTAGCGAAAACTATAAGAGGTAGCGGTCTGTTAAATCGTGCGATAAACGTACTTCCTATCGAATTACATATTCCTGGCTATTAGTTTTGCGGACCGGGAACGCATTTAGAAACACGATAGGATAGAGACGATCGAGGTATCAATTCAATGGATACAATCTCGATGAACGATGCGGATAATGTACTCGCTGCGAAAGCGCGAATGTGTTACCGCGAGAGATTCGGCTCTTGGCGAAAGAGTAACCGCTACAGCTGTTTGGGCGGCTATGAAAGTAAAGTCAAAATTCGGTATGGAGATGAAAACAAAAAAATCATCAATGAAGAAAAAGACTGAAAAAACGAATACTTCCTGTGCCAAGCGCAGTGATATCTTATCAATTTTATCATTATTGGGAATTCTCGATTCTTTGGGTGAGAAATGATTGTGTCACGTTTTGATGAACTTCAATATAAACTCGATGATGTGGAGATTGACTGCAATAGAAACGTTGGAATAATTTCCACAATTAAAAACTATGTCTCTCTAATCGAGAAAGGTAAAATTTTGAAGAATGCAGCGTGGAATTTGTGAGAAGTCTTCACTTGCGCACAGTACAATTGGACACGTTGCAATTGCACATTGTGTTATTAGACACATAAAGTTGCGCACCGTTCGATTGGACACATTTTACTTGCGCACAGTTTGTTTGGACATATTTCATTTGCGCACCGTTCAATTGGACACTGTTGCTTTTGGACACAACACAAATTTTTGTATAATTTAAAATATATACACACGCATGAATGCATGTATAATTTTGAAATTTTTTGACATTTATTATTAACTTCATTTGGCAAATAAATGTTTATTACAGTTCCTTTATACACAGTTCGTTTACAAACAGTTTTTTTTGCGCACATTTCTTTTGCGCACATTTTCTTTGCGCTCGTTTCTTTTGCGCACATTTCGGACACTTTAACATGTACTTTGTAAGTTGTAAAGCTAGGTCAATCCTGCCTACCGACGTGGAGTGTGCGGGAGGGTGGCCGAAGGCCCCCTTTGTATCACCCCGTGTGTGTGTGTGTGTGTGTGTGCGCGCGCGTGCTTAAGAAATGTGCGCAAAAGAAATGTGCGCAAAAGAAATGTGCGCAAAAGAAATGTACGCAAAAGAACTGTGTGTAAAAGAACTGTGTGCAAACGAACTGTGTAAACGAACTATAAAAAACGTTTACTTACCAAATGAAGTTAATAATAAATGTCAAAAAATTTCAAAATTATACATGCGTGTGTATATATTTCAAATTATACAAAAACATGTGTTGTGTACAAAAACAACGTGTCCAATTAAACGGTGCGCTAATGAAATGTGTCTAAACGAATTGTGCACAAGTGAAATGTATCCAATCGAACGGTGCGCAACTTTATGTGTCTAATATCACAGTGTGCAATCGCAATGTGTCCAATTGTACTGTGAGCTTCTCCTGGAATTTGTCACATAATGCTGTCAGAACTAACTTTAACTTTTGCGTGCTGCTAAACATACTATTGGGATTTTGCGAAGATTATGAGCAAATTGTGAACGCTCGTCACGAATTAATTCTGATACGTTTGCGAAATGATAACAATTGCATATTTGGGCCTGCTTTGATGGAAGCTGAGATTGATTTATTCAAAATACAATGGCGTATGTAATATTGAACGAGGTCAATAAATTGTCTTTGTTACAAGCGTTGGAAAGCGGCCGATACTTGAAGATGAGCTTTTGCTCATAGGATCTATATGAATTTCTTTTGCTGCATAACACAACCATTCACACAAGCATTTGTGGACCGTAAAATTCGGCTCATAGTTGGAAAAACCGCGATATGTGATTTTTGCATTGCAGGTTGGCAGAAAAAATGCTGTGCCAAAAGATATTATTACATTCGACAACTGCAAATTGACAAATATTAGACACTATCTGAATTCTATCTTTAAGATGATTTAAATTTGGATTTTGAAAAAATAGATTCGCCCTCTTGTTTGATATGTACTCGCGTTTTCGCAAGTCATATTATGGATAAGATATTGATGATGTGTTATTACTCGCCACAAAATGTTTATATGACGGTCCTCTCGCAGCTATTGATTGCCCGCGATAAAACGAGTCTGTTAAAAATTCCACCGTGGACGTGAGAATACAGTTTAAATGCAAGAAAAATATATCACCAAATACTACCGTCTCATCCAGCACGATCGCGTTGTTGAATTATTGCCCATTAATCGACGTGGTCCATAAAATTACATAGATCATTAAATATCCTACTTCAAAGTTTAACAAATATAAAGATTGAGATACTTGATAATCGACAACAATCGTACATCATTTTTGTAATCTTATAGTAATATTCTTATCATGATCGCGCTGAGGTTTGTGGATCTGCAAGGATTTATTATTGGATGAAACTTTATCGTGAAGGAAGTAGCGATGCTGAAAAATGGATATGTTCGCTCACACTACATTTTTGCAAGTCCTGTAACATGATGCTTATAAAATCTGAAAGATCAAGCTTCATGGCTAATTGGATATCATCATGAACTTCAACGGGAAGATGGAAACGTTCCATAAAGCATGACTAAACATTTAATTACAATGGCTGTGTGCGACGGAAGAGGAAGATTCCTTAATCGTATGTTAAAAGATGCGAAAAATGATAATGTTTGGCCGATTATTTGATGATGCAAGAAACGACATTATTACAAACAAGCTTTTAAACATGTCTTCCAGCGCTAAGTAAATACAATAATTTGGGTGAAATCGTATCGCCCTGTCTGACGTCTCTTCGGATTAGAATTTATCCTGTTACCCAGTCTTCTTCGAGGTTGACGTGTAAAGTAGCGTGTAAAGTAGCGTGCTCGTATATATTATACCGGATCAAGTTGAATTATTTTGAATCTATACGCGCTTTATTCATTGCTTCGAGTACTGTCCAGATTATATCTTAATCAAATCAAAGGCTTCTTGATAATCCACGAAAGTCATGTGGAATGGGACGTTATACTCTGTACATTCTTGATTAGTATGCGCAGTGCCTGAATATGGTTAATCGCATTGAAACCCGCTTGTTCCATAAGCTGGTAGAAGTCGAACCTTTGACTGAGGCGGTTTGTTATGATTTTGGTTAACAGCTTATAGAAAATAAATAGGAGACTGATAGGTCTATAGTTTTCTATGTTTGTGCAGTCGTCTTTTTTGAAGAATAAGATAACTTCAACAATTTGCCACGAGTTTGGGAGTGATGATTTAGCTTCCTCAAGACACTTGTTTAGCAGTACTAGCAATGCTTCTTCTAAAGCTTTTCCTTCGGTTTTCAACGTCTCACCTGTAATACGAACCTCTACTGGCGCTTTGCAGTTTTTTAGTTGCTTCAGTGCTGCTTTCAGATCGGATTTATCGATTTCATGCAATTCTTCTGAATCGACATTCAGAACTAGTTGTTTTAATCTTTCCTGTTGGTTTTGCGAAGATACTGATTGATTGTAGAGTCGTCGATAGAAGTGCTCGATGACTTCCGCGATTTGGTACTTTGCCACCACAATCTCCCTGATCATTCTTTATCTTGTGAATCACCAACTTTCCTCTCGATAATTTCGAGAGTAATATTCTCATATTCATATTGTCTACTATGTAACGGGCCGCTTCACGAGCGGTTTTGAATACGCGCGCGGACAGCGCAATCGGGATCAAGATTCGTGAAGGGGTTGAAACGCAAGAGAGTGAGTTGTTGTGTACGTCGTTTATTCGTCACTCGAGGCAATGGTCAACTTTTACAATGAGCTGAGCGATTACAATAAATCGCGTTAATATAATAATACGAGCGTAATGTTGTGACGCGGGTCTAGACGGTGTTTTTGCGCGTCTAGTTAAAGGGCCCGGCTCTTGGCGCGGGGCGTGCGCGGTGAGACGGGCTCGTGTTGTCGTTCTCGCGTTTGTAGGTGCGAGGTGCGCGCGGTGAGACGGGCGCGTGTTGTCACCGCGTGTCGGTGTTTCGATATCTCGCAATTTACTGTTGCGCGAGATATGTAAATTAAGACGCGTATGGTGTTCGGTGCGGACTGCAGGGTGCCAGGCCTGCAGTCGGGTGGATGCGTCGGTGACGCGGTGCGTTTTCCCAGGGATAATCGTGGGAAGCGGAGTCCGAATGGTCGGATGGTCGGATCGTAAGGTCTCGAGAATACTCGAGGAAAGCGGCGAACTCATCCACTCTCTGTCCTGTACGGATGTGTGTCGCGACGGGATTTGTCTCGAGAACAGATAGCCGAGAATACTCGGCGGAGGCTGCGAACGCGTCAACCTCCGGTTTACTGTCTGTTTGACGTAAGGATCGGTATTCCTGGAATTTGTCTCGGAGCGTACCGCTCGAGCGGATTCAGGAGCTGGTCTGGTCTTGTCTGGTGTTCGGTAGGGCTTTTTATACCCTACCGAAGCGAGCGTGACACCCGCGCCGTTCGCATCTCCCTCGGGATGAGAGAGACGACGCGGGCCTCCGGCAGCGCGCGTTCGGCGATCGGCATTCGCCGGAAACGTTCGGTGCCGTTCGGCGCTCGCTTGTTTATGACAAACACTAACGGCGGTGTTTGTCATAAACATTGTTTTCGCATGTTTAAAAAGGGGCGCTAAGCGCCTCTGCCCTTGCCCGGCTGGTGTTCGCCGGGCGGCAGACTTCCGACGGGTGACGTGTCGGGAACGATGGGGGGATGCATCGTTACATCACCCCCCCTCTTAACTAAGCCTGAACTATGAGGCTTTCGGCCTAGGCTATTTTACGGCGGTAACGTAATTTGCCGTCGGCGGCAAATCTCAGTGTCCAACGGCCCTGCGGTAGGCGGATCTTATATCGCCTCGAGACGTGTACCGCGAAGTGTGGTACCGGCGCTATTAGGTCTGGCTCGAGCTCCACCATAATCGGCGGTGGCAGCGCGGGGCCCATAGGGACCAGGACTTCGGGTATGGGGGGGGCGGATGGTGGGTCCCCCGTCGTCGGTCCCTTGCTGGCTGTTGGTTTCTGGTCTCGTAGTGGCCGTCTTGTTTGAAGCGGCGGATAGTCTCGGCGACGGCTGCAGCTGGCTAGCGGTGATAGCAGTGTAGCCAATATGGCCGCCTTTCTGCGGTTCATCCGGTCGGACCTTTGGATCGATGTGCCTACCCTTCGTGGCTTCGGCGGCGGTGGCGGTCGGATGATCGGTGCGGCTTCCAGCACCGTTCCGGGTGGCCCGTATGCCGGTTCGGCTTCTCCCAGGATTTCATTAATTTCGGCAATGATATCTGCTTCGATGCTCATTTTGCGGAGCTCTTGCTCGGTACTCATCGTGTTTTGCTTTTTGAGCTGGCTGGAGCTTTGTTCTCCTATTTATCCTGTTCATTGTTGTTTTCGTTGTCCTCCCCGTCGTTTAATAATGTATATACATGAAGATGATGGTGTGATGATAATGATGAATTAAAATGAATTTTAATTTCGTTAAATTTTGAATTAGAAGTTCAATTTAAATTATTTCATAATAATTTAAAAATTGATGATATGATATAGTTGAATAATTAGATGATTAATTTTTAACTGGAATATAAAAAAATTCAATTTAATCATTAACAATGATTAACCTCTCATTTTGGTTTCAGTTAATTAAAAATTATTTTTCTTTTAGATTAAGAAGATAATCAATTTTTAAGTCGAAATTAAACGTAAATATTACTTTAAAAGATAAGATTTATATATTAAATATAATATATAATTTTTAAATGCAATTTAAATGTTATAAATTAACTAAAATCCTTATTTATAATAGTTAAAATTAATTTCTTCAATCAATAGGTTTTACGAGATATTCAATAAATAAACCATAAATAATTAAAATTATTAAAAATAAAAAGAAGAGAATATTATAATTTTATTTAAAAATATATATATATATATATATTAATTAGAAACCGTAAGAGTTAGAGAATTAAGATTTGAAAAGGAACATTATAATAGAAATTAAGAGTAGTTAACAAATTGTGGACACTAAATAATAGAGAGTTAGTTAGATCGAATTAATTTATCATGAGAATTGTCTAAGGAATAAAGTCTTTTATTTAATATCAATACTTGATTATATTATGACTCTAAATTTCTGATAGGAAGAGAAGGTTTAGAAAAGAGGTCGAATGTCGCCAGGGGCACCGTAATAAGCGCTCGGCAACGATGGAATTTTAGGGAGAATGTGTAATGTCGCCAGGGCACCATAATTAGCGCTCGGCAACTAGGTTCAAGGATTGGATTGTGTTCAGAAAATTAGATAATAAATTTGATGTCAATTTAATCTCCTGTTGTCATTTCTTGTGGGAGGTTTTTAAATTGATAGGAAACGCCGCTAGAGCACCTCGATCAGCGCTCGGCAACTAGGTTTAAGGGTTATATAAAGAATTCAAGAAGAAAGGAGGGAGTCGCCAGGGGCACCATAAGCGCTCGGCAACGAGGTTTAAGGATTATATTCAGAATTTAGGAAGAAAGGAAGGAGTCGCCAGGGGCACCATAAGCGCTCGGCAACGAGGTCAAAATTTAGGAAAAAGGGAGGGAATCGCCAGGGGCACTATAAGCGCTCGGCAACGATGGATTTTCGGAAAAAAGACTAAAATGTTACAAGATTAAATCAGATTTAAATGACAACAGTAGTGTATATTTTGCATGGAATTTATAAATCTTACTTAGTATTGATATTATGGGTGTGCTTTAAATAATAGTAGGATAATATATTAAAGTTGACTGACTGAAAACTGTCAGCCACATGCTAATGCTTGACAGGGGATTTCTTATTATTTAGAGGATGAAAAGGTAATTAAATGATATTAGGGGTTGTCAGTCAATTCAAATAAAGTTTCTAATATTTATGGAAAGACGGGGGTTTATAGTAATTGTAAGTACTTACCGTGATGTGGCAGGAAAATCCTTTCTTCTGTTCAAGTTCTGGTCGTAATCTGTTAGGCTCTTCTTTCGTCCTTTAAGACCTCGGTCGTGGATAAAGTAGGCCGGATAAAAGTACACAGACGTATGCACAAAGTTTTTTATTATTTCCTTAGTTTTACACAATTTAACACTGAATCGACAGTAATAATAATTAATATATTAATCAAAATGATATAGTACGCGAACAATGAACGAATAATACGGAGCAAATACTTGTACGAAATAGTAATGAATTAGTAATGAATAATGTTAACTAAGAATAAATGATTCGAATGCTTGAAGACCTCGTAATTGAATGCAAGAATAAATGATCTGAATGGTTGAAGACTTCTTAATTGAATGCAAGAATGAATGATCTGAATGGTTGAAGACGTCTTAATTGAATGCCGCTTAATTGAATGCCCCGAAGGTTCGAAATCGCCGGCTTATATACTGTCGAAACAAAGGGTTTTCGGGCCGTATGCAGATCACGCGTTGCGCTCTGGAAAGTTCTTAGAATGATTCAGTGGAGGACTTCCGAGAAGAAAGATTTTTAACAACAATTCTTCTGAGAATTGTCGATCGATATGTTTATCTGCCTATTAAGTTTCGACGCTCGTGGTCGTAGCCGTCGCGAGTCCGTTCGACTTATCGCTCGCAATATCAGGTTTCACTGATATGAGGCCTCTTATGCGCATTCTCTTCGGCTTAATTAATATTTTATAATATAAAATCCTTAATAATATGGTTAATATTTATGCTTATTAATTTATGGAATCATTTGTTCTATTTATTTCAGTTCTGATAATAAGTTGGCAATTTATATAAAGTTATGGCATTCTATAGTTTAAAAAAATAGATCTTTTAGATAACTTATATGTATTATATGTAATGTATATAATTTATGATTCCATAGAATATAAGCTCTTAAATTTACCTCTTAAATTTATATTTATGGTCGCTTGATCGATACTACAATAAAGCATATTAATTTTATTAAAATCATTTCTTTATGGAAGCATTCGCGCATTATATAATAACCTGTTTTAATTAATATGATTTTAATTATTTATAAAGTATAATTGTATTGAATATAGTATTGAAAGTTTTATATGTGATGTTTTGGATAAAATAATTATAAATATTCAACAAATCATAGTCAACAAATTATTATTATATACGTTTTATGATTCCATAAAGTACGGCGCATTTACTCCTCAATTTAAGAGTGAGTAATTATTATATATATATATTTGTCTGTATGATTAAATATTAAAATCTTAAAAGTTAGATATTAGTATCGATATTATCGAGTGTGAAACTCGCTCGCAAGTTCGTTCTTAAAGTAATCAGCAGGTTAGTTCTAGAAAGTCACTGCTGTACAGCTAGCTAGTTCTAAATAATGCTTCCTGATTCGTCGATCTAAGGAATTCTCAATTCCTTGCGCCATCGATTATTATTACTAAAAGGATTAAAATATATCCTATTTTTAGGCTAAATAACCATATGGAACTAGAATGATAAGCGATTAATGAAATTAGTTAACAATTAAAATAAAAGCAAATGGATTACATAATTATTCCATAGGTATTTTGCAGGGATAAAAGCGGTACTTAATTACTAGCTAAAATATAGTTTTTAAAATTGGCAGGACGTTACACCTCCCCCTTTATTTAAAAACAAATTACGATGTTTTCGTAGTGATTTGTTCGAGATCCTTCAATCGGTCTCTTAGATTTTTATAAGCATGATTTTCAGAATCATCTATCTCAATGGTTGCTGATTCGATGTTGACTCCAGCATTTTCGCTTATTTTTAAAGAACAATCGGTCGCTGGTGGTTCTAGGAGCAATAGGGGTGGCTCTTCGGGTGCAGAGGGTGGTGATATGTCGTCCTTGTTGTTGTCGTCTTTGTTAATTGGTCCTCGTGCAAGATGAAGTAACAAATGGGTGAGAGAGCTCCAGATCGCTCCCAATAAATGTAAACTCCATCCATAGGCAGTATGTAGAGCATATCTATGAATAGCAGTATCGACAACGATTTTTATAATGCGGATGATTACTAGGATGCCAAATATACCGGCGGTTGCAGAAGCAAATGTAACAATTCCATTCCCGAGAAGCGGCATTCTCAGCCATTTTATTGAGAGAAGCTTCGTCTAGCAGATTGTACATGGAGACTACGTTCGTATCGATGGAATGGCCAGTGAGTCCTCTAGCGATTGTATTGAGGAGAGCAGGTTTCTCTGCAGGAAACATAATGTGGTCCCTCAGCTTTTCTATATCCTTCTTGGAATATATTCCGCTGATAGCAAGAGATCCTGGTGTTAAGTAGTACCAAGATAAAGTTGTTAATGGTCGTAATTGTTGAGGTGGTAGTTGTCTTACTTGCGGTTTAGGTGTAAATTGAACCCAAATATCTTCGATGCGATATATCGTAGGTAATTCGTAGCTGCACTCTCTTTGATTTCCGAGTTTGGTAATTACTCGAGATTTAGGAGTAAGAAATAAGGAAATATTACGTACAGTTACTGGTAATTCTGTGTAACATTCTCCTGTCCTTCTTACTGTGACATCTACAGGTATGCATTTGACAATATGCGTAACTTCTCCAGTGGTGACTGCCATATAGCCTGGTCCCTTCATAAGTCGATATGCGAATTCATCTGGTTGAAGAGTAGCAAAAGACAAGGCATTAGTTATTACTTGTCTTTTCAATTCGCATTTTTGTTGCATGACATTATGATATAATGAAGTCATTTGATGACGAATATGTTTTTCTACATATACAAATTTAGAGTTCATATATACAAAAATATCTAGATTATCCACGGAAATGATGCCACGACTGGCAAAGGTATCTCCCTTTTTGGTTTCCAGGATAAAAAGTTTTGGATGTTCTGTGCAGAGTAGAGCGTATCCACACAAGGGTTGTTCCTTGGTTTTGGTGAGAGCAAAGGTGACGTCTTCCGTTGTTAAGCTGTAGATGATTGGAAACACGGAATTGATTGCTGGGCCTTCATAGAGGACATCATACCGATGGAAATTACATGATGATGTTGGTATAGGCTTCCAGTACGTGTAGCCGTCGTCTGAATCAATACAGAAACTTTCGCTGAGAGCGCAAACGGTTCCTGATTTCAATATTATTTTCCCTGAGTTTAGTTGCACAGGGACGTGCGATGATCTCAAGGATATCTTAAGGACAGCTTGAACAATAACATCATCCCATGTGCCGTAAGGATCAGAGTATTGCGTTCCTTTACAGCTTCCATCGTTGCTACTTCGTCCAGCCAGAGTAAGGCTGTGAAAAGAAGTCTGGTTAGCTCTCAGACCATGGATGATGTTGCCGGCTCCTAATGAGAAGGTTCCATCTTGACACATTCTCCGACATAAGGAGTATCCAGTCTCGTGGATATAGTCCGCTCTTCCATTGTGGACTGCCGAGACGTGCGAATGCATTCCGCAGTGGTAGATTGTCCTTGAGATTTCAACCTTGCATTGGATAACCTCTGCATGGTTGTAATCGGAAAGTTGTAAAAGTTAGACGTATGTTTCACTGGTATTGGGTTTTCGATAATTTAGGTTGCATTCACCAACATCGAGCAGCGAAGTAATGTTAAGGTGTTGTCCGCCGCAATCAAACCCGATAAGTGCGCAGAGTGGGCTTATAAAAATGAATATTGCGAAGTGTCTTAACATCTCTACAATTATACAAATATACTGTTGCCGTCCCGCGCACGTCCGCCGGATCCCTCTCCGATCGCTGAGCGCGGAAAACGCATCCGCGCCAGTCTCAAAACATTAGAGCCGTACCGAAATCTCCAGAGGGGCGTTATTTGTCAGATATATTTCATTTTTTAATTATGATATTATTTCCTTATTTCGATACGACACGGGAGCCTTACCGAAGAAGCGAACACGGCCGCAGCAAAAACAAAGATAATAACAACTCGGAAGAGGACCTTCGGGAGGACGAAAGAAAAACAGCAAAGGAATTATCAACCACCGAATTCAGCAGCATGGCGAGAAGCTCGTGAGGACAAGGAGGATTCTCGCGCCTCGACGCAGGCCGTGCGGAGACGTGCCCCGAAGAACCCCGAAGGAGCTTCACCGCCGCGAGACACGGTGGCAAAAAGAGGAGGTCGGCGAGGGACACCGTTGCGTTCCTCGTTTCCGAGATCCTGGCGGAACTCGCGAAGGCCTTCTCCGAAAGGCCCCGTGGAAAATATATTGATCGCGATCTCGGGGGTGCGCGAGCCCGCGGTACGATCATGAGCGTGCCGCCAAGCGGCTGCCTCGCGTGTTATCGCGTGATTGGCCGTGATAACACGCACCCCGGTTGCGCATCCCCGGCTGGCCCGGCGTTACCGATTCTAGATCGCGGTGCTCCCGGGTCAGACTGGCGCGAGCGTGAGAAAGCGATAGACGTATGGTGGCGAGAGCAAAATTCGAGAGCGAGTGTGAATAGCGTGAGCGAGAGCGAGGAGGGATCCCGGCAGAGAGCACAGAGGTTGTGAGGGATTGCGGCTGGATCTCGAGAGGCCGAACGAGAGGAAGCGGCCGAGCCCCCGGATTCCCGAGAGAAGAGCATCGTTGCCGGTGAGGTTATCCCGCTATGAAGTAGCCACGCGCGATCGCAATTGGAATCCTTTGTTCTGCCGTCGTGGCCGCGACTTCGTATTATTTGTGCGTTCGAGCTCGGCTCGGAATTATTGGTGTTTATCGTGTTGGCATTAGCGTAATTGCGATTGTGACACGGCCACGTCGGCAAGCGAATCGAGCCCCGAAGCGTCTGGATCATTGGTTTCGCGGATTCGATTTATATCGTGCGTTAGAGTCAGCGTAAGTCGTCTCTCTGGAGATCGCGGCTCGATAATACGGCGTAATCTGATAGTCGCGAAATCTGTCGCCCGTCTAGCGTTTAAGTCCGGTATGTGTGAGTAGTCTGTCGTGCCGTGTGAGTGTGTTTCGCGCGAAAATAATTCGGTTTATGTGTGTCGAATGCCTCGTTTGAAGTGGATTAGCGATCGAGTGAATTCGCGATTAATGCGTAATAGTGTATGGAGCGTTTCGAGCGACGTCTGCGCGGTGCATGTTAGAGTGCACCGGATGCATGTGGTACTTGCATAGCATGTCCGAACAGCGAGCGGAATATTATCGATCCACGAGGGGTCCTATAATCGACCTGGTATAATTGCGCTCGGGCCCCGGCCCGACCAATTATGATTTAACGGCGTCTTAGTTTCGGTGGCGCTAAGTCGTTTCGAACACCCAGTCCCGCTTCGGCAAAATTATCGACATCGGGCATAACTCCGTTTATCTTTGTTCATCATTCGGACGCACCGTTTCCAAATTAATAAAGTTGTATATTTCTTTGTTACGCTTGACGAACTTAATTTCTTTTTCGCGTGTCTGTCGATCTATCTGTGTCGCCTCTTGCTTCCATATCGCGTAAGTTCAATATCCGCCCTGCCCCTCTACCGTTAGGTGAGCTAGTCCGCCCGTGACGAAATCGATTTCTTTCTTCGCGTCTTTTTCGCGCTTATCTCGCGTATTCGACGAAAATTGATACGTGCAAGACCGTATCTGGCGCCTAATTGCAATTCTCGCGAGTATTAAAGCTTCGTCACGGCACGCGCGGAACACCTTCCATCCCGTTCCTTCCCGGCGTGTAACTATTTCTCGATTTCCTTGTGTTTTTGACGACGATCGACCTTTTCCCGTATCTCTCGACCGGCGAATCATACTCCCGTTCGCCGGCGCCACGAAACATCCGCGCGACGGAGAGATCGCGACGGCGGACGCGCTCCGAGCTCGCGAAGGGAAAAGTCGTCGCAATACATATATATATATATATGCAAATATAAAATCTCAAAAAATGGGGGCCCGTTAGTCTTGTTGCATTACCGCTTTTAGCTACGAGAGGCCAGAAAGCTTTTCAGGCCGTATTTCGGCCGTAAAGCGATACATTAGAAGAACAAGGATAGCGCTCGTTTGTCGTTCCTTGTTGACATTATCTTCCACAATCGCATTTCGCATCCGTGTATTCAACACATCGGTGTGTGTCTTCATGGACGCTACACCATACGCAATGAAAGAGAGACGAAGATGGCGCAATTATCTCTCTTTGTCTAGCGATCAGTGTATTACCACTATCGACAATATCGAAAAGTGGATGTAGCACAGACATGAACCATATTGAAAGTAGATGTAGCACGGACATGAAACAATCGACTGTTTTATCGAGGAGAAAAATAGATGTGGCCGTGTAGTTCCAGGCGGCGTAAAATAGGTGTACGCGACGCTAGTGTACGATCAAGAAAAAGCATCTTACGAAAAATGGCAGCGTGGCGATTCTCAGGCTTCTCTCTGTCGGAGAGCTCAGACTAAACCAGTGGGGACTATCTAGGGGAATGGCATAGGCACAGAACTATTTACTTTCTAGATGATTTTACTAAATTCATTTATGCTTTACTAAATTCAGGGATGTACGCAGGAACATAACTACGTGTGTTAATTCAAAAGCTTACTAAGAGTTAAAAAAATAAAATTTGAACAATAATATTATAATGAGAGAGGAAAATATCGTAAATTTATAAGAAATGGAATTGAATTCGTTTATTAAGAGAATTAAATGTGGAATAAGATATTGAACTTAATAACGATACTAGATCTTATTGTAACTATAAATTTTAATAAAAAGGGAAGATTTAGAATAAATGGGGCAGAATGTGTATTCCACCAGTGTACCGTGGTGAGTATCACTCAGCAAATAGATTTCAATTGGTTGGATCGTATACGGATGAAAATTAAATGATAAATTTTTTATATAATGTACTATATTTTATTTAATTTTTTGTTGTAACTTTTTTGGAAGATAAAAGTAAATGGAAAGCTTCGCGAGAGCACTGTGATGAGCGGTAAGCAATTTGATTTTAAGGAGTTATATCGAGAATTCGAAGAGGAAAATGGTAAATCGTCCCTAGGGCACTGTAATAAGTGCCCAGCAATTGGTTTCGAAGCGTTGAATCAATTTTAAGTGACATGAACAATATAAATTTTGACAAGCTTATTGAACTCATTTTAGCCATTTTTGTCATCCTCAAGGACCTCGGTCCTGTAGACTGGATTGTTGTATACACATTTATGCAGAAAATCTTTTATTCTGAACTTTACGCAAACTTATAAAACTAACCCTCCCTCGGTATCGCCCTGCCGTAAAAAATTCAACATGATCAAACTCAAACCTATTTCCAATATAAATCTTTAACGAACGATGTCGAAATTTTTTGAAACTCATATTTCTCACGTATTTTAAAGCATAGAAAAACGAATTTGTTGAAAATCAGAGTAGGTGTGTTAGACAATGTCTGGCTCATTTCGCGTTAAGACCCTATGATAAGAGTAAGAGAAACAGATATATGAAGAAATAAAATAGAATGATATCTCGGAAGGGGAGTGACGGCAGAGGCGAAAGGCGGGCGGGATAAGTATGGCGAGAGGTGTTCGGGGAGAACGGGGTTGAGCACGAGATGGATGGGCGAGGGGATCCTTGAGGAGGGGAGGGGGATATGTCGGCTGTTTCGAGGTCGAGCCTGTGGTTTTCGGTAATCGGCGCGGTTTAGAGCGATGTTTTCAAGGACGAGCCCGCGATTTTCATTATCGGCGCCGCATAGAGCGCGCGATCGAAGTTCTAAGTAATTGAGATAATGGTTTCGTTAAAATTTGTTCGAGATTTATTTTTTTTGCGGCGAGGCGTGTCCGGCGATGAAGCTAGAGTTTCCGGCGCGATTAACCTTCTTTCCGCTATTTTTGCTATAAAAGTATTCGCGACGATTTTGAAATATTAGTTTATTCGAAGAATTTTTCCGAAACGTAGTGATGAAGCGTTTACCGAGCTCGACGAGACTAGCCGGAAGAGTAATTAATACTAAATACTTAGGAGTATCGATGATATACAGACATTGGAAATACCGATTTGTTTAAAGGAAGAATTGCGTAAAATTTATATAGAGGACTGTTTGCATTGCGCGAAAAAGGTCAATTTCGCGGAAAATTGCGTGCGAGAGGCGGGCGACGTGCGATTCGAAGAAACCTTTCGCGGACGTCGGAGGCGACCACTATCTGCTTTATCGCGACTGGAAGTGGCGATACGGCGTTCCAAATTTTTCATGGAAGGTGAATCACGTGATGCATTGCTATTACCAATTTGGTTGTTTATTCGATAACGGAAAGTATATCGAGGAAGAGTAGAGATATTGCGCGAATTGCGCGCGTGGACCGAGCTATATTAGAAGCATATCGACGCATACAATTAGCTGCGTCTTGGAGGTATCTCTTGCGGTACGTAGGGATTTATTAAAATGCGGACGGATCTATCTGCGCTGAGGCCTGCTCCTTCTTTGATCATGTCAGAATCGTGCAATGCTTTAAATGCCTCTCGTTCGGACACATCGCCAAGGACTGTAGGAGCGATCCTTCCTGTGGACACTGTGCTGGGGCTCACGAGATGAGGGATTGCAAGAGCAAAGATTCACAGCCTAAATGCTCTAATTGCGCGCGTCACCACGGATCTCTGAGCGATCTCGCTCATTCGGCCATGGATGCCTTGAAATGTCCGATACTGGGTAGGAAGAACAAGGACAAGATAGCTAACACCAACTATGGATAACACTATCAAAGACTTTGAGGACTTGAAGATCTGCCATGTAAACTGTCAGTCTCTTTTCGCGCATCTCGAATTTCGCCACTTCTTTGGCAATGCAGACTACCATGTCATATGCATATCCAAGACGTGGCTTCGGTCCGGCATCACGGATGACATGGTGAGGCTGCCAGGATATACGCTCTTTAGATGTGACAGAGTTGGTAGGGCAGGAGGGGGAGTTGCTTTTTATCTGTCAGACTTTCTCCACGCCTCCATTCTGTGTCGCTCGGCTGGGGCTCTCACCGTTAAGCTAGAATACATCATCCCGGAAATGCTAATTCGACTAGGCTCTTGTTGGCCGTTATATGTCGTCGAATGCTGGATATATGAACGAGTTTTTCGCACAGTTCCTGGAGCCAAGCCAATTACAGGCACTCGATAATCCTGGGAGAATTCAACGCTGATATGAATCTGTCCATATTTGATAGCCAGCAGCTGGGCACTTTCATTGCCGCGTCGAGCTTATATCTCGTACCTTATGAGTCCACACATCACCTAAGAAACTCCAGCACTCTGATAGATCTATGCATCATAGATGACATGGATAAGCTCAGGGGATATAGCCAACACGGAGTCCCGTTTCTGTCTGCGCGTGACCTTATCTTTGTCAGATATGAGATCAAAGTGCATCGTCGAAGAAGGCTTGTTGTCTGCAGAGATTGGCGCAATTTCGATGCATCCTTATTTCAAACCTACATAAACAATATCGATTGGACTGATCTTTTAGTCTCGGAGAACATGGATGATAAAATTGAAACGCCGAAATCACGAACATCTTCAACTCAAATGTGCCTCTGAAGAGACGACACTTTAAGAACTTGCCGGCCCCTTGGTTGACTAAGGACATTCGTGCGGTCATGCGCGGAAGAGATCTGGTAAGAAGAGTGTGGCGCAGACATAAATACTACCTTGCCTACGACGGTACAAGGTACTGCCTAATGAGGCTCAAAATTTGGTATGAGCGGCCAAGAATGCCTTTTATATAGACGTTTTTAATCGTGCGGGTAGTGCAAATGAAGTCTGGAATACGCTGAGGCAACTCGGACTTGTTAAGGCCAGAACTACCGGCTCGGGCCGTTTGCATTCAGTGGAGGAACTCAATGAGTACTTCGGGCATTGTGTGAGACAGTGCAATCTAGAGAGTGGCAATTCTCTCGAAGACGTTCTCACGGGAGATTTTAAGGACACCGATCTTCACTGGAAGTATGTCTTGCCACTGGATATTGCAAGAGTTATTGCGAGGGCCAAATCTAATGCTGCCGGTATGGATAGTGTGTCTCTCGCTGAGACTTCTAAAGCTTTTGTTGCAAGATGCGCTGCCTATTTTGAAGCACCTTTTTAACTTCTCCTTGACGAACGGAAGCTTCCCGGCAATGTGGAAGTCAGCTCTCATCTGCCCGATTCCCAAGATCAGGAATCCAACTTCTGTTCAGCACTATAGGCCGATCTCGATTCTCCCTGCTTTATCTAAAGCGCTGGAGAGGATAGTTTCTGAGCAGATCCGTGCACACCTTGAGGAATCTGGCCTTAGTGATCCGTGTCAGTCTGCTTATCGGAACAACAATTCAACACAGACTTGTTTGATTCGGATATTGGATGATGTCAGGCACGCGGAAGATCGCAGGATGGTCACTGTGTCTGTCTTCTTCGACTTTTCTAAGGCTTTTGACAGAGTTGAACACTCCCACACTAATCAAGAAAATGAAGAGTTTGAATTTTTCGGACAACACTATACGATGGATTCATTCTTATCTCACAGGGCGAACTCAGGCTGTGAAGAACGGTGTGGAAGGCACGGTCTCGTTTTTATCTCGTGTCGGGCGTGCTACAAGGATCGGTCTTGGAACCTCTACTGTTCACGTTGTATGATTTCTTGTATGATTCTTGTCTGACACTTGTTTCGACAGCGTGCTCAGACATTGCAAATATAGTCTATATGCTAATGATCTCCAGATTTATATCCACAGTAAACCTGGATACCTTTCTGAAGCAATCCGATTGGTCAACGAGGACATAACTGCCATCATCGATTGGTCTACCTCAAATAGGCTTCTCCTGAATTCCGAGAAGACGCAGGCCATAATTTTGGGAACGCTGAGATATGTCAAAATAATCGCCCTAACTACTCTGCCAGAGATAATAGTGAATGATCACACGATACAATTTTCGACATCCGTCGAAAATACCTTGGTGTGACAATCATGAACTCTCTATCTTGGGAGAAGCAGGTTACCATCGTATCGAACAAGATCTACTCGGTGCTGTATCAACTAAAGCTTTGCAAGCAATTATTACCTGAGGCTCTTAGAATCAAGCTTGTAGCCTCGCTAATCTATTCATGTTGACTATTGTTGTGTAGCTTATACCGACATGACTGCTGAACACAACTTAAAACTCCATAGAGCCATCAACTCATGTATAAGATTCATCTTCAACGTGAAGATGGATGAACATATCACGCCTTACTATAAAAAGCTTAGATGGGTCAAGATCATCTCGAGGAGGAACTACTTCGTGGGATGCCTTCTATTCAAGATGCTCCTGACTGGACAACCTAGCCTTCTTTACTCTAATTTCAACCATAGAGTACTGGAATCTGATCGGGCTTCTAGGTTTTCGGGGGATACGCTAATTCAGCCACAATGCACTACAGAGCTATTCAAACGCTCCTTCAAAATCACTTCTGTTAGACTGTGGAATGGTCTCCCGTTTTCTGTAAAAAACGATAACTAAGTTTAAGGAGGGGCTCTGTGCGCATCTGCTCGGTCTTTTATCTCCATAGTGTCATTATTTTTGTCTTTCTGGCATATCCCTCCGTCGTCTTTCACATTCATGTCATACTTTTATGCTGCTCATCGTTATGCATTTCCTTGCTCTGCTTCTATATTTTTGTATTTCTTTATTTATTTTATGTAATTATTCATACACCTGCGTCACGGTACACTCTCATCACACACTATACACTTTCACTCACATACACATACACTAATTTGTTATTACACACCACATACATATAGTCTATTTTATAACATTTTATTGTTATCTCTACTGTACTGTATCTGCGCTTGAGGGGACTTGTCCCAGAGCGCTCAATAAATAATACTTTCTCTCTTTCTCTTTCTCTCTCTTTCAAGTGAGTTGACATGTTGACGTGTATTCTTGCTCTGTTTTTGTAAGTCAATTTCTGCCGCTTTTTGCCCTGCGGGGCATTAATTTTTTTTAGAATCTGTCAAGGGCTTCCTCTGCTTGACTTTGTAGTACAAGCAGTTTCTGTACTGGTCAATTGACCGGGCTGTTGGACAATTGCGGGGATTTTCGACTGAATTTTTTCTTGGAGTGAGTCTCATCGTTAATATTTTTCGACCTAGGCGTATTATTGTTTACGTGTGAAGGATGGAAGCCGGCGTAGCAGTTGGTGGGCAGGTTGACAGTGGCGTAGGAAGGAGGGGACTCACGAGACACGGCATTATTAAATCTTTCAGGTATGTCAGAGAGAGCAAATAATACAGATACAATGAATAGCTGGAGGGTAAATGCACTCAGAGCTACGGTAAATAAACATACTGAGACTGTGTCTAGGCTGCTCTTGTCCAGCAAGGAAACGCTGGAGAAGAGGGGAATTATCGAGTCGGCTTTTCGTGCATGCAGAAATGCTTTCATGGAAGTATCCACGGTTCTGACTGGTTTAATTGAGGAGAGATCAGCATCTGCGAGCTATACGGCAAAGGATATTAAGGAAGTTATCGTAGAGGTGCTAGAAGACTTCAATAAAAAAGCAATAAATAGTGTGAAGAGTAACGTTAGTTTTGCGGGAGCTTCAAGTGAGAAGAGCAAATCATATGCGTCTGTCGTTGGTGCTTCAGGATCTGAGGTGCGTGTCTCGCGAGATCCAACGGTGGAGGTGTCTGACACCAGCTTTCTGATTGTGCCGAGTGAGAATAAGAGGGATAAATATGTCTCATCACAGATCACTAAAGATATCTTGTGCAGGGTCTTAAAACCGGCTGACTGTGGTTTAAAGGTCA
The DNA here is from genome assembly GCF_021464435.1 of Cataglyphis hispanica. Taxonomy (NCBI): domain Eukaryota; kingdom Metazoa; phylum Arthropoda; class Insecta; order Hymenoptera; family Formicidae; genus Cataglyphis; species Cataglyphis hispanica. The sequence continues at coordinate 3,262,778 of NC_065962.1, read as the reverse complement.
GGAGAATATCTTATGCATGAGATAATGGTGTCAGAATTGAGGCATTCTCTCCTGACATTAAGAAAATCAAGGCTTACCCTGCCTTGCGGAGGCTGGATTGACGGTGCGTGAGAACAGGAAATTGAATCCAAGGCTTATTATACATGGAGTTCCTGCCGATATGTCGGCTAAAGAGATTGAGGATGAGCTCCTGGTCTAGAACCTCCCAGAAGTGATGTAGCTACAAAGGACGTGAAGGTTGTTTATCTTTTTACGCTAAAACAAGACAGGCGCATTACCAGCTGTATACTGGAGGTTACACCAGCGGTACGAAGGACCTTACTTGAATGTGGACGGATTTATCTGCGCTACTCTGCCTGCTCATTTGCAGATCATGTTCGAATTGTGCAGTGTTATAGATGTCTCTCGTTTGACCATATTGCGAAAGATTGCAAAGGTAAACCTTCTTGCGGACATTGTGCTGGGGCACATGAGATGAAGGACTGCAAGAATAGGGATCAACCACCTAAGTGTCTGAACTGTGAGCGTCATCATGTATCTCATGATGACATGGCCCACTTCGCCATGGATGCTGCAAAATGTTCGGTACTGAGTAGAAGGGTTAAGGACAAAATAGCCAATACCAGCTATGAATGATATGGAGAACGACCTTGAGGACCTTAAAATTTGCCATATAAATTGCCAGTCGCTCTTCGCACATCTGGATGAGTTTTGTCACTACTTCTGCAGTGCTGACTTCCACATCATCTGCATGTCGGAGACGTGGCTTCGGCCTGCTATTACCGATGCTATGATCAGACTGCCTGGATATTCTCTCTTTAGGTGCGATAGAGTTGAAAGATATGGAGGTGGAGTGGCATTTTATTTGGCGGATCATTTTCATGCCTCCATTCTTTGTTGCTCTGATGGGTCTATTACGGATAGACCAGAATTTATTATGGTGGAGATCATATTCAACGATAGATCTAAACTCTTGCTAGCAGTGGTATATCGAACCTCCGAACTCGGGTTATCTGAACAAGTTTTTCCAGTCATTTTTAGATTTCCAGGTAGGCTATAGGCACTCGATCATCCTAGGAAACTTTAATGCTGATATGAATCAAAACACCTTTAATAGCCAGCAACTTGGCTCCTTTATCTTTGAGTCGAGCTTATATCTGGTGCCGTTCAGGTCCACTCATCATCTGAGGAACTCCAGCATGCTGTTAGACTTGTGCATTATCGATGACAGGGATAAGCTCAAGGAATTTGGTCAGTGTGGAATAGCATTTCTATCAGCACATGATCTTATTTTTATAAGGTACGGGATTAAGCTTCAGCATCGTCATGGGAAGCTTATAGTTTGCAGGGATTGGAGGGGCTTTGACGCAGCATTCTTCCAATCTGATGTTGGTAACATCGATTGGACTGACGTGTCGGTCTCGGATAATATGGATGAAAAGATTGATATTTTTTGCACTAAATTACTCAGTGTATTCAATGAGCATGTGCCTCTGAAACGACGATACTTCAGGAATTTGCCTGCTCCATGGTTGACTGATGGGATCCGTATGGTGATGCGCGATAGAAATCTGGCCAGAAGAACGTGGCGCAGGCATAAAAATGACGTATATTATGATCGATACAAAGTGTTGCGCAACAGGGCGCAAAATCTTGTGCGTTCTGCAAAGCGCGAGTATTATGTCAACATTTTCAATCGGGAAGGCAAGGCATCTGAGGTCTGGGGCAGGTTGAGACATCTAGGTCTTATTAAGGCCAGGGACACCGGAGGGCGTCTTTCGCACTCTGTTGAAGAGCTTAATGCATTTTTTGGATATAATGCAGAGCATGCTGATTATGTGGAGGACGGCTCTTTGATGGATATTCTTGAGTGGGATTTTGATGACGGGAGCTTCCACTGGAATTATGTAGTGCCGTGGGATATCGCGAGAGTGGTTTCCAGGGCCAAATCAAATGCGGTGGGTGGAGATGGCATCTCCTTGAGATTGTTGAAACTGACAATCCACTGTACACTGCCTATTTTGGAGCATCTATTCAATTTCTCATTGATGAATGGTGTTTTCCCTGTGAAGTGGAAATTGGCTCTTATCTGTCCGATACCTAAAGTCAGGAATCCTACATTGGTGCAACATTATCGACCAATATCTATACTTCCTACCTTGTCGAAGGCGTTGGAGCGATTGGTTTGCGCGCAGATTCGTGTCTATCTGGAGGACTCTGGCTTATACGATCCATGTCAGTCTGCTTATCGGAACAACCACTCTAAGCAAACTTGTCTTAGGATGCTGGACGAGATGAGACATGCGGCTGACCGAAGGATGGTCACTGTGTTTGTTTTCTTCGATTTTTCGAAGGCTTTTGGTAGGGTGGATCATTTTTTGCTAATCAAGAAATTGAAGAACTTAAACTTTTCTGAGAGTGTCCTGCGTTGGATACACTCTTACTTGACTGAGCGGACTCAGGTGGTTAAAGATCGCATAGAGGGTACAACCTCATCTCCTTCTCCCGTCAGGGTTGAGGTACCGCAGGGCTCTGTGTTGGGACCCTTGCTTTTCACTCTGTATCTAGCTGATTTTAGTCATATGGTCAAGCACTGCAAGTACAATTTTTATGCTGACGATCTCCAAGCCTACATCCATTGTGAACCAAGAGATTTATCTCACACTATCCGGAAGGTCAATGAAGACATTGATGCTATTCTTGGATGGTCTAGTACTAACAGACTCATCTTAAACTCAGATAAGACTCAGGCTATAATTATGGGAACATCGAGATTTGTCAAAGCCATTAATCCGAGTACACTTCCTGCGATAAGAGTGGATGGGTCCATGATTCAATATTCTACATCTGTTAAATATCTTGGTGTCACAATCATGAATACTTTATCTTGGGAGGTTACTAATATGACAAACAGAATCCATTCCGCTCTATATCAATTAAAACATTGCAGGCATCTATTGCCAGAAGCTCTCAAATCTAAACTCGTCATTTCACTGATCTACCCACATGTTGATTATTGCTGTGCGGCTTATACAGACATGACAACCGAGCAAAGTCTGAGACTTCATAAAGCAGTGAATGCTTGCGTCAGATTTATCTTTAACGTAAGGACTGATGAGCACATTACACCTTATTATCTAAGGCTACGTTGGCTCAAGGTTGATGCTAGAAGAGCTTTGTTGGATGCCTGTTATATAAGATATTGGAAACTAAACAACCAAGTCTTCTGCACTCCAATTTCAACTGTAGGATCGCAACATCCGACCGTGCCACTAGGGCTCCGAGGGATGCTATTTCTGCCACTATGTAGAACTGAATTATATAAACGGTCTTTTAGACTTACGTCGGCTAGGTTTTGGAATGGTCTCCCTCAGTCTATTAGGAGTGCGATGACACTGGCGGATTTTAAACAAAAGTTATATTCGCAGTTGCTCGTCTGTGCCTCTTTATGATTGGGATATAAATTGGGATGTTTCTTGAATGCTTAGTATACTATTGCATCTCTCTCTGACATGCCTTAAGATTATTGATTATAAACCACATGTATGCATAAACACTTTCTTTACATGTTTAAAAACATTGCGCACACATTGTAATTTTAAATGTATTTTTACTTTCTTATGTATTAGAATTTATGGCGCTTGAAGGGATTTTGTCCCAGAGCGCTTTATAAATAAAGCTTTCTTTCTTTCTTTCTTCTTTCTCTCTTGTAACGATGCGTACATCGTTAACCGGCTGTCCACCCGCCGGACGCTGCCGCCCGACAACCATCAGTCGGGCCAGCGCGCGTAAAAGACCGCCGTCCCACGCCCAACAGTCACGGGACCGTAGAGTGAAGGCGCTATGCGCCCCATTGTTTTTGAATCGGTGAGCAAGCATAAATATTTTGTTGATATTTGTTTATATTTATACCACTGGTTCGGCACACCGTACCGGAGCACGAGTCGCGCGCTCGGGAAACCGCTCCGACCGTTTCCGAATATTCGCGAGCCGTGAACGGGCTCAACGAATTGTTTAACAAACAATTATCGCGCCGATGCGATTGTCGACACCGGATATAAATAAGCGCTCCACCCGGTAAAAAGACAGATTCTTCTCCGCCGCTCTGAAGTCGGTACGACGCTCAGAACATCCTGAAGAATCCACACGCTTGAAAAGCGAGATCGAGGTTAAGAGTATTCCACCTCTGCTGGGCTTTCCCAGCATCCCGCGAGCGAAGCATTTCCAATCGAACCTCCGATCGTCCGGCAATATTTCTAGCAGTGAGAATTTACCCGCCACAGACGGATATTCTCGTCTACCGGACGCTCCTATTCCGACCGCGAACCGCTACCGCTGATCCCGAATCATCGCGCGGTATCTCGCGAGCCGTCAAGCCGACCAAGACTCGCCATTATTACGGCGACTGAAACCGCACGCCGAGGGCTGTAAGACCGCCCTACACCGAATTTATCAGCGCACGATTCGCCAAGCCGCGAGGCTCCCGCCCTTCGCGGAGATATTACCGCGCGCCATCGCGCTATTCATCCGACGGGTGATACCACCTATCGATCGCGAGCATCGATTCTCGCGCACTGCGCTCGATCCGCCACTTAAGCGCACCATCCACGGGTGCATGCTAGGCGTGCACCCGAGCTCGTTACGCACCCGAGGTGCACATGCGAGGTGCACCCGCCGTTTCTAACACACGGAATCTCGCACGGGCACCCGCCCGCGCCGCTCACATACACACTCACTCATTCGCATACACACATACACGTACAGATTCATTCGCGCACGATCATACATCCATACACTTTGTAAACCACCACTCTGACTCAAATAAAGACAACTATACTTATTTATATAAAAGTAAACACTCGAATTTCGTACTTGCTCCCCGAGCCCTGATCCCGACCCAGCTACCCCGCGACAGCGCTCGGGAAAAACCGACTGTTACACTCTCATTTATCATATATAAAAGAGTGTACACAAAAGAATAATCAAACGTAAATAGTGTGAATGCCCCTTAATGGACAAAATCGCTTTGCGTGTGTGCGTGCGAGCATACATATGTGAGTCTGAAACTTATCCGCGAAGAAAAAGTCTCACGTTTGCTATATACGAATATCATTTCTCAGGATTGACAGCATCAATCTTATTCAAACTGGTCGCAATCGAAAGCTTGTATTCACATTATAACATGAAAGTGCAGTTAGATTTTTGATTACGGCTCTAGTTGCTGAGATATTTTAATCGAAAGTATTATAGACATAAAACTCCGGATAAGCTATTTGGTAGCGCCGCGGTCCTTCTACATAGACTACAAAACTCTTGACAAACCAGACAGATTTCTTTTATAATTGGCGTGTTTTTTATGAATTTGGCGTCGCTTGATAAATAAATTTATCTAAAATAATTCCTAATATAAATAATACAATAATTTTTAATTTTATTATTTTTAACAAAAAAAAAATTAATTAAAAGAAATATTCAAATTAGAAATAAGTCTTAGTCTAATTAAAAAAATGGAACAAAAGTTTTTTGTTTTATTTTCTTTATGTATAATATTAAATCTACCTTTATGATTATAAACAAATAAGAAATAGTAAAAGAAATATATAAAATAATTATATATTTCTAAAAAAATTTCTAATAATTTTCTATTAATAAAAATAAATTACTATTTATTAAACCTTTTCAATAAAATCCTGTGAAAAATGAAAGTACTATGAAAGTTGTTCTTGGAAAATCTTATCATTGTATACTCATTTATTTTTCCATAAAATCAAATATCCTGATTATTATTTATAAAATTAATTATAATTACAGCACAAATATAAATAATAAAGATTTAAAAATTTTAATAATAAAGATTTAATGATAGAAAATGAAAAATTTTAAATGTTATCTAAAATTATTATTAGTATTGTTTTATTAACGTTATAAACCAAGTATTAATTTTTTTCAAATTATTCTTAAAATTTGCTATTTACTATAAAAATAAAAAAAATTAAATTAAATTTTATTTATAATTCTATTAATTAAAATTATAGAATTAAATAAACTCCCGCAATATTAAATGTCGAAGAATAAACTGAAAGCAGAAACCGGAGCTTCTATTGCTAAAAAATAAACTTAAGCTCTTTTGTAATTGAAGACAAAAGATCATTATCAAGCATCGCGGTAGCATCGCGATGCCAAGTAAAAAATAACTTTCTAGCTTCAACGGTTGAGAAGCCTTTACTTGCGCACAGTACAATTGGACACGTTGCAATTGCACACTGTATTATTGGACACAAAATTGCGCAACGTTTGACTGGACACCGTTGCTTTTGGACACACCACATATTTTTGTATAATTTAAAATACATACACACGCATGTATGCATGTATGATTTTGAAATTTTTTGACATTTATTATTAACCATCTGGTTAATAAACGTTTCTTACAATTCGTTTACACACAGTTCTTTTGCACACATTTCTTTTGCGCACATATCTTTTGCGCACATATCTTTTGCGCACATATCTTTTGCGCACATACCTTTTGCGCACATTTCTTTTACGCACATTTCTTAAGCACGCACACACACACACACATACACGAGGGGTGCAAGGGGATGGACCTCGCTTTACATCTTACAAAGTACATTCTACAGTGTCCGATCGGATACGAAATGTGTTCAAAAGGAATATGCGCAAAAGGACTGTGCACAAAAAAATGTGCGGAAAAGATATGTGCGCAAAATATATGTGCGCAAAAGAAATGTGTGCAAAAGATATGTGCGCAAAAGAAATGTGCGCAAAAGAAATGTGCGCGAAAGAACTGTGTGTAAACGAACTGTAACAAATATTTATTTACCAAATGGAGTTAATAATAAATGTCAAAAAATTTCAAAATTATACATGCGTGTGTACATATTTTAATTTATACAAAAACATGTGTTGTGTCCAAAAACAACGTGTCCAATTAAACGGTGTGCAAATGAAGTGGGTCCAATCGAACGGTGCGCAACTTTATGCGTTTAATCACAGTGCGCAATTGCAACGTGTTTAATTGTACTGTGCGCAAGTGAGCCACTCCCTTTAATTGCAACGTTATTGTTACGTCTCAGCGACGCTCTTTCTCTCTCTATACCTCAGTTAGTGAGAAAAAGATTGCTCTCTACTTTTATAGGGCAACCTGCTTCCACCGGTTATACCCCAGGGACGCCGAGAGCTAGGACTAATCTAGTGGATCTAGGGGAATGATGTAGGCGCGGAACTAGTTGGTTACTAGGAAGTTTCACTAGGTATTCTAGGGATATGGACGCAACTAGGTATATGTAATTCGAAGGTTAATCAGGTTTAAAGAATAGACTTTTAATATTATAATAAAAGAAAGATATCGATTATGGTTGCGTTTTAGCGGCAAGTCCGCTTGTATTGCGGGTTCACCATATGCAAGGGGCTTGTTACTTAAGATATATATATATATATATATATATATATATATATATATATATATTAATTAGAAACCGTAAGAGTTAGAGAATTAAGATTTGAAAAGGAACATTATAATAGAAATTAAGGATAGTTAACAAATTGTGGACACTAAATAATAGAGAGTTAGTTAGATCGAATTAATTTATTATGAGAATTGTCTAAAGAATAAGGTCTTTTATTTAATATCAATACTTGATTATATTATGACTCTAAATTTCTGATAGAAAGGGAAGGTTTAGAAAAGAGGTCGAATGTCGCCAGGGGATTTCTTATTATTTAGAGGATGAAAAGGTAGTTAAATGATATTAGGGGTTGTCAGTCAATTCAAATAAAGTTTCTAATATTTATGGAAAGATGGGGATTTATAGTAATTGTAAGTACTTACCGTGATGTGGCAGGAAAATCCTTCCTTCTGTTCAAGTTCTGGTCGTACTCTGTTAGGCCCTTCTCTCGTCTTTTAAGACCTCGGTCGTGGATGAAGTAGGCCGGATAAAAGTACACAGATGTATGCACAAAGGTTTTTTATTATTTCCTTAGTTTTACACAACTTAACACTGAATCGACAGTAATAATAATTAATAAATTAATTGAAATGGTATAGTGAATAGTACGCGAACAACGAACGAATAATACGGAGCGAATACTTGTACGAAATAGTAACGAAATAGTAATGAATAATGTTAACTAAGAATAAGTGCTTGAATGCTTGCAAAAGTGAATGATCTGAATGCTCGAAGATCTCTTAATTGATAGCTCCGAATTGACTGCCCGAACTGAATGCTATGCCCCGAAGGTTCGAAATCGCCGGCTTATATACTGTCGAAACAAAGGGTCTTCGGGCCGTGCGCAGCACACGCGTCGCGCTCTGAGAGGTTCTTAGAATGATTCAGTGGAGGACTTCTGAGAAGAAAGATTTTTAACAACAATTCTTCTGAGAATTGTCGATCGATATGTTTATCTGACTATTGAGTTTCGGCGCTCGTGGTCGCAGCCGTCGCATGTCCGTTCGACTTATCGCTCGCAATATCAGGTTTCACTGATATGAGGCCTCTTATGTGCATTCTTTTCAGCTTAATTAATATTTTATAAAATTTATATAAAATTTATATAAAATTCTTAATAATATAGTTAATATTTATGCTTATTAATTTATGGAATCATTTGTTCTATTTATTTCAGTTCTGATAATAAGTTGGCAATTTATATAAAGTTATGGCATTCTATAGTTTAAAAAAATAGATATTTTAGATAACTTATATGTATTATATGTAATGTATATAATTTATGATTCCATAGAATATAAGCCTCTTAAATTTATATTTATGGTCGCTTGATCGATACTACAATAAACTACTACAATAAAGCGTATTAATTTTATTAAAATCATTTCTTTATGGAAGCATTCGCGTATTATATAATAATCTGTTTTAATTAATATGATTTTAATTATTTATAAAGTATAATTGTATTGAATATAGTATTGAAAGTTTTATATGTGATGTTTTGGATAAAATAATTATAAATATTCAACAAATTATAGTCAACAAATTATTATTATATACGTTTTATGATTCCATAAAGTACGGCGCATTTACTCCTCAATTTAAGAATGAGTAATTATTATATATATATTTGTCTGTATGATTAAATATTAAAATCTTAAAAGTTAGATATTAGTATCGATATTATCGAATGTGAAACTCGCTCGCAAGTCCGTTCTTAAGGTAATCAGCAGGTTAGTTCTAGAAAGTCACTGCTGTACAACTAGCTAGTTCTAAATAATGCTTCCTGATTCGTCGATCTAAGGAATTCTCAAGTCCTTGCGCCATCGATTATTATTACTAAAAGGATTAAAATATATTCGGTTTTTAGGCTAAATAACCATATGGAACTAGAATGATAAGCGATTAATGAAATTAGTTAACAATTAAAATAAAAGCAAATGGGTTACATAATTATTCCATAGGTATTTTTGCAGGGATAAAAGCGGTACTTAATTACTAGCTAAAATATAGTTTTTAAAATTGGCAGGACGTTACAGTTATCAATATCAATGTGGCTATTCGCAACATGGTCAATTTCAACGTGGCTAAACTGGACCGCGGTCAATATTAACGTGGTCAAACATCAAAGTGGGTACCACTCGTCGGGTGTTAGGATCGTAAAGCTCGAGATTAATCGAAAAGAGTGGCGAACTCGTCCACTCTCGGTCACTACGGAGGTTTCGTGAAAAGATTCGTCTCTGGAGCAGATAGCCGAGAATCCTCGACGGAGGCTGCGAACGCGTCAACCTCCGGTTCCCTGTCTTTTGACTGTTTTGGAGCGGTTTTTGGAGTTGTTTCGTGCTAACTGCTCGAGCAGAATCAGGCACCAGTCTGGTACAGATCTGAGATCTGCCGGACTTTTTATACCTGTCGGGTGATGGCACCCGCGTCGTTTAATGTCCTCCCACCCTCCCCCTCGGGATGAGCGAAACGACTGGCTTTTTAGCTGTGGCGCTCAGCGCTTTTTGAGAGCGCTCGGTGCTGCACGGCGGTTGGGTCGGGGTGTACCGGCCGTGTCTTGGTTTGATTAAAAATAGAACGCTAAGCGCCTCTGCCCTTGCCCGGCTGGTGTTCGTCGGGCGGCAGACTTCCGACGAGAGACATGTCGGGAACGATGGGGTGATGCATCGTTACAACATTATAGTAGGACTTCTCTTCTCGCCGCTCGCTTGTGCAAAGTGTGGATTAGTCTATCTTATTTAATTAATTTCTTATTTATTGTCGTGAAAATCGCAAAACGATAGAGGACTTTCCTATTCAGTATAAC